>NC_090373.1:149265972-149583306 GCF_036365525.1 Heterodontus francisci | reverse complement strand
GGTCACTGGCGTAGTGGCAGTTTTAGGAACACAAATGCTGTCATCCTGAGAGAGTACAGCAGGTTAGTACTCCTTAGAGCCACTGCCACTGCCCTGTGGCTGTGCCTTGGCAATCATAACAATGTGTTGGAGGACAGATTTCTGAACTGCTGTGACAATGTTAAGCCCCTTTGAACACTGGTATCCACAGCTATGATGGCAGCAAGCTGACCTTGCATGACTTCAGTCTTAGCTTCTACTGCAGCACCCAGGCGTTGAGTGGCTTCTGCAAAGGAAGCTGAGACATCAGCTGTCAGAAGCTGCATCATGGTTTATCCACCAGTGTGCAAATGGAGTTGGTCACCACTTACATGCTGGAAAGGATGGGCTCCAAGCTCTGCAAAAAGCCCTGTGCCAAGTTGCTGTTGGATTCCTCCATGTTCTTTGACAGTGACCCAGGCTTTCTGGCAAACCTGCCAATGTACCAAGCATTTCATTGTGCATACCCATCAGCCTTTTTCTGCAGACCTCCCCATCGAAGTCTTATCTGACTCCACTGCAACAGAACTCGGGTGTGGCTTCACCCTCCGGCAAGCTGGCACCTGGTCAGCCCAGTGTCAGACGGCGTGCAGATCCCACCTCTGAGCTACCTCTAAAACCATGTCAGTATTTGCACTGGTGGCTGCAAGTGTGAGAGATAATGATGATATTTTTTCATCATCGCTGCCTTCTTCCTCTTCCACGTCTTGCTGTAGCACCACTGCCTGACCAGGTTGCAGTTCTTGATCATCTGAAAGGAAAAAGGCACAAGGGTAGGGTTGTGGTAAGAGGTGGGGGAAAACAAGATGTGCATGGTTAGACCACCTGCAGCTTATAAAGGAGAAGAAATTGTGGGATGAGGGGCAAGTGGGATGTGAGAAGAAGGACTAGGCAAGAGCATGCCATCATCTTCAATGGTTTCAGCCCTGCAGCTGGCCACGGCCTCAGTCCACATCTAATTTCCCTTGAGAAGGTGGTGGTGAGCTCCCTTGTTGAACCACTGCAGCCCATGTGGTGCAGGTACTCCCATTGTGCTGTTAATTGTGTGCCATCTTGTCCTGCAAGAGAGGGAAGTGTGTGAGTGAGTGTGGTGCAATGTGTTTGGGTGATGTGCCTGTTTTGGTTGAATAGCTAGCACAGTGTGCAAGCAGTGAGGCTTGCAGCAGTGCTTAGTTTGTGAGCGTGAGGTGAAGCTATGAGTGTGAGGTTTGAGTATAGGGAGTTAGGTAGTAAGTTGAAAAGTAGGACCTCAAAGGTAGTTATCTCAGGATTATTACCAGTGCCACGTGCTAGTCAGAGTAGAAATAGCAGGATATATCGGATGAATACATGGCTGAAGAGATGGTGTGAGGGGGAGGGTTTTAGATACCTGGGGCATTGGGACCGGTTCTGGGGAAGGTGGGACCAGTACAAACTGGACAGGTTACACCTGGGCAGGACCAGGACTGATGTCCTAGGGGGAGTATTTGCTAGAGTGGTTGGGGAGGGTTTAAACTAAAATGGCAGGGAGATGGGAACCTTTTCAAGAAGTCAGAGGAGGGGGGATCAAAGACAAGAACAAAAGACAGGAAGGGGAATAAGAAAAGTGATAGGCACAGAACCCAAGGGCCAGAATCAAACAGGGCCACAGTGAAAAATAGTGGGAAGGGGACAAGTAATGTTAAAAAGACATGCCTTAAGCCTTTGTTCCTTAACGCGCGGAGCATTTGCAATAAAGTGGATGAATTAATCGCGCAAATAGATGTAAATGGGTATGATATAGTCGGGATTACGGAGACATGGCTGCAGGGTGACGAGGGATGGGAAATGAACATCCAGGGATATTCAGTATTTAGGAAGGACAGACAAAAAGCAAAAGGCGGTGGAGTTGCATTGCTGGTTAAAGAGGAAATTAACGCAATAGTGAGAAAGGATATTAGCTCTGACGATGTGGAATCTGTATGGATAGAGCTGAGAAACACTAAGGGGCAAAAAATGTTAGTGTGGGTCGTATATAGACCCCCAAACTGTAGTGGTGATGTTGGGAATGGCATTAACCAGGAAATTAGAGACACATGCAATAAAGGAACATCTGTAATTATGGGTGAGATTAATCTGCATATAGATTGGGCAAATCAAATTCGTCACAATACCGTAGAGGAGGAATTCATGGAGTGTATACAAGATGGTTTTCTGGACCAATACGTTGAGGAACCAACTAGAAAACAGGCCATCCTAGACTGGGTATTGTGTAATGAGAGAGGAATAATTAACAATCTAGCTGTGCGAGACCCCTTGGGGATGAGTGACCATAATATGATAGAATTCTTCATCAAGATGGAGAGTGACGTAGTTGATTCTGAGACTCGGGTCCTGAATCTTAATAAAGGAAAGTAAGAAGGTATGAGGCACGTTTTGGCTATGACAGATTGGGAAATGTTACATAAAGGGATGAGGGTGGATAGGCAATGGCAAACATTCAAAGAGCGCATGGATGAACTGCAACAATTGTTTATTCCTGTAAAACAGGAAAGCTAGCCAAACCATGGTTTACAAGGGAAATTAGAGATAGCATTAGATCCAAGGAAGAGGCATACAAATTCGCCAGAAAAAAACAACTGACCTGAAGATTGGGAGCAGTTTAGAATTCAGCAAAGGAGGACCAAGAGATTGATTAAGAAGGGGAAAATAGAGTACGAGAGCAAGCTTGCGGGGAACATAAAACTGACTGTAAAGGTTTCTATAGGTATGTGAAGAGAAAAAGATTGGTGAAGACAAATGTAGGTCCCTTACAGTCAGGAACAGGGGAATTTATTATGGGGAGCAAAGAAATGGCTGACCAACTAAATGCATACTTTGGTTCTGTCTTCACAAAGGAGGACACAAATATCATACCAGAAATGTTGGGGAACACAGGGCTTAGTGAGAGGGAGGAACTGAAGGAAATCAGTATTAGTAGAGAAATGGTGTTGGGGAAATTGATGGGATTGAAGGCCGATAAATCCCCAGGGTCTGATAATCTACATCCCAGTGTACATAAGGAAATGGCCCTCGAAATAGTGGATGCATTGGTGGTCATCTTCCAAGATTCTATAGACTCTGGAACAGTTCCTACAGATTGGAGGGTAACTAATGTAACCCCACTATTTAAAAAGGGAGGTAGAGAGAAAGCAGGGAATTATAGACCAGTCAGCCTGACGTCGGTAGTGGGGAAAATTCTAGAGTCCATTATCAAAGATTTTGTAGCAGAGCACTTGGAGAATAGTGGTAGAATCGGACAGAGTCAGCATGGATTTACAAAAGTGAAATCATGCTTGACAAATCTATTAGAATTCTTCGAGGATGTAACTAGTAGAGTTGATGAGGGGGAGCCAGTGGATGTGGTTTATTTGGACTTTCAGAAGGCTTTCGAAAAAGTCCCACATAAGAGATTAGCGTGTAAAATTAAAGCACATGGGATTGGGGGAAGTGTCTTGCGATGGATAGAAAATTGGTTGGCAGACAGGAAACAACGAGTAGGGATAAATGGGTCTTTTTCCGAATGGCAGGCAGTGACTAGTGGGGTACCGCAGGGATCGGTGCGAGGACCCCAGCTATTCACAATATATGTTAATGATTTAGATGAGGGAAATAAATGTAATATCTCCAAATTTGCAGACGACACAAAACTGGGTGGGAGGGTGAGTTGTGAGGAGGATGCAGAGAGGCTTCAGAGTGATTTGGACAAGTTGAGTGAGTGGGCAAATGCATGGCAGATGCAGTATAATGTGGATAAATGTGAGGTTATCCACTTTGGCAGCAAAAACAGGAAGGCAGATTATTATCTGAACGGCTGTAAACTGAGAGAGGGGAATATGCAGCGAGACCTGGGTGTTCTCGTACACCAGTCGCTGAAGGTAAGCATGCAGGTGCAACAGGCAGTAAAAAAGGCAAATGGTTTGTTGGCCTTCATAGCGAGAGGATTCGAGTGCAGGAGCAGGGATGTCTTGCTGCAATTATACAGGGCCTTGGTGAGGCCACACCTGGAATATTGTGTGCAGTTTTGGTCTCCTTATCTGAGGAAGGATGTTCTTGCTATGGAACAAGTGCAGCGAAACTTTACCAGACTGATTCCTGGGATGGCAGGAATGATGTATGAGGAGAGATTGATGTCGGTTAGGATTATATTCACTGGAGTTCAGAAGAGTGAGGGGGTTTCTCATAGAAACCTATAAAATTCTTGACAGGGTAGCTGCAGGAAGGATGTTCCCGATGTTGGGGGAGCCCAGAACCAGGGGTCATAGTCTAAGGATACGGGGTAAACCTTTCAGGACTGAGATGAGGAGAAATTTCTTCACCCAGAGAGTGGTGAGCCTGTGGAATTCGCTACCAAAGAAAGTAGTTGAGGCCAAAACATTGTATGTTTTCAAGAAGGAGTTAGATATAGTTCTTGGGGCGAAAGGGATCAAAGGATATCTACACCAAGGCCTCCTGTGCTTCATCAGATAACCTTGGAGTATGCTCTCTGCCTGTTGTCCCATTATTCAGCATTCTTCCTGCTTGGACACTCTTGCCCAGTCACTTGCAGCACCTGCTCCGGTCAAAATGCATCTCCCTGTAAAGAGGTGCAGACTAGCTTTAAGTGGTACTAGCCTCCTATGATTTTGCACCCAGCCAACACCCCTTGGCTGAGGTACACAGCCATTCAGCAGCGCGCCTGGCGCTGGCTACATGCTACAATCATGGTAATGAGCAGGCAGCACAAAGTTTGCATACTACCTACATCAGAAGGAACAGGTATGGGTTAATTGCCCATCATGATCCTGTGTTCGTTTTCAGGCCCAATCAAATGCTGCAGCAGAAATGTTTTAGAGGAAGCCAGACGCTTACTTTTAAATGCAGTAACTTGCATGCAAAATGTGGTCAAACCATTGAAACATAATTGGAAGAATTAATCTGAATGATTAAAGGGGATAGTTCACATCCACTTTTCCCCTTGAAACCAGCTTGTGATCATCACCATGTTGAAGGAAGCACCTTGTGAAAGCAAAGCCTTACCTCCCAAGAAAGGAAGAACCAGGCAGCAAGCCACTTTCAATGCTTCTCGTACAACCACTAGCCCCTCCCTGGGTAGCATTAGTAGAGGTTAGGATGGAGAGGAAACAATCTGTGGCAAGGGATATATAAAAAGGGGAGAAAAACACATTCAGCTTGGAGTGTAAAAAAGAATCTGATCTAATTGGATAAACTCACATATACAGTTAGTGCAGGTAGATACAACTTCAGGTTTCCTTCCATATATTTTAATTCAAAAGCACTGAATAAAGTTGACCTGATGAAGAAATTCATCTGGCAGTTGAGATCGAGCCAAAGAACAGAATTGCTAAGTTGAGGCCTACATTTCTGGATTCAGGATGTGCTCGAGGCTGCTTACTACTTGCACAACATAAGCCTTTTTTTTCTTTGCCGATGTACATCTGAAGGTTATTTTAAATATTTTGTTGAATATTTAAATACATTAAAAGTCTTCATTGAACTGCAATTTGTGCTGCAGCATGTGTTCTTCATTTATAGAAACCCAGGCAGCTGTGAAATGTACTTGATTGCACTAAAAGGAAATAGCAGTGTGACCCTTAATGTGCCAGTAATGTCAGGGTGGAGGATATTATAGCCATTAGTGGCTGGGAGGAGGTTATTACTAGTCCAACTCCCAAGTGATAACTAGTAATGATGAGACCCAAGGGACTGGCAATAATCTTCAGGCCAAATGATGCTATTTAACTTTATCAGACTTTGTGGACTATTTGTAATTTTTCATACTCACTTGTTGTAATGTGCAGGCCTTTCTTAAACGCTGTGCAAAGTTGGTTTAAGCAGGCACCATGGGCTGAATTTTCTCCCGGCGGTGAGCGGAAATAAAAGGTGGTCCGCATGCATGGACTGCGCGTCACCATGCTGCCCAAATCGTGTGGAAGGGGCAGGCTCTGCGATGCTGGCAACAGCATGAGCAACAGCAGGCTGCCAGACCTGCACAGAGAGTACAAAGTTCAACCCCAGAACCCCCTCTCTACACTGTACATAAATGTGTGACCCGTCTCCCCCGAATACACCGAAAATAAATGATAGCCCCCTTTCCCCTCCACCCCCCCTCCCCACAAAACACTTAAATTGGATAGTTGAACTCGTCCCCCACCCCCCCACCCCTGCACAAAGTGCTGAGGTCATCCTTTCCCACACTACACTAGAAATGCAGAGTTGACCCTGTCCCTACTCCCCACGACACTAAAAATTCTACCTTCCCCCCTTCCCCACCTTGGTAGCACCAGCTTTCCCTGGACAGGAAAGACAAGGCACATGAGTGCCAGCTGTCGCATGGAAGATCGCCAGTAAAATTGTGCTGAATGCTATGTTAATTTATTCATGTTCTTTATTTCAATATTTAAAGCTAGGTCCCATTGCTGGGTGGCAGGAGGGGCCACCATGGAGCCTCGCCACCGCCAGGAAGATCAGGACCAGCAATCCCGGCGTCGGGCGCTGTGGCAGGTCGCTGTGATCCTCCACCGCACCCCCCACCCCACCCCTCCTGCCATGGAGCCCAATGCCGGGAGCTCAACAAAGCTCAGCCCTATATATGTGTAAGAAAATCAATGTTCTTTCCTCTTCTCATAAATAGGCTTTTTTTTTTTAGCTGGGGTAGCAGCTTCAGAGACTCCAGCAGTTCTCTAGTAATCTCACCCAGGAGGCCATTTTGCATATGTGAGTCCAAACAACATTTTGCAGGCTGCTTAACTATGGAGGGCATCACAATTGAGTTCATTCCTGCCCTCTCCTGAGGTCCACACACACACACACGCACAATTTTTAACAGGGATTATTTCATAGCAACTGGAATTGGGAATCCTGGCTAATGTTTTATCTCCCAAACCATCTGGTACTAAGGTCAAATGTCACATGACAACTTATTTCCCAGCTACAAACATATGTACAGACGAGGGCAACATTTGGTTATCCTTCTATAAAATTGTACGTACCCATTCTGAGAATATAAATGTCTCTTAAATTACTCCAGAGTCTTTGCTTCTACTACCCAATCCAGAAGACCATTCACTCGTTCTGTGAAAAAGTGTTTTGTAACTACAATCCCGAACTTGTCTTTTATTAGTTTTAAACCTATGTCCACTTGCAGTCAAGGCTTAACTTGAAGTAGTGATCAGAATTACCTTTTTTAAAAACTCCTATTAAATCTTAAATCTCCTGTTGTTGGCTTCCTTTCAAGGTCAATGGATCCAAATTTTTCAATAATTTCCTCCTTGTTCAGTTTTCTGACACCCATTTGCTGCTAAGTTTCCAGAACTTGGATAAATCATTGGTGAACTGATGATCAAAACTGAACACAATGTTCGAGGCGTGGCCCAGTCAGCGCACTACATAGTCTCAGACTTAAACTACTAATTTGACAATATAGTTTAGCATTCCGTTTGCTTTTTTAATTGATGCCTTGCAATTTGCAGTCACGGATATTGAAGAGTCCACACTTGCTCCCAGGACAAGAACAATTTTTATTTATTTATTCCTTCGGAGGATGTGGTATCGCTGGCTAAGCCAGCATTTATTGCCCATCCCTAAATGCCCTTGAGAAGGTAATGGTAAGCTGCCTTCTGGAACCGCTGCAGTCCTTGGGGTGCTGGTACACCAACAGTGGTTAGGAAGGGAGTTCTAGGATTTTGACCTAGTGACAGTGAAGGAACGGTGATACAATTCCAAATTAGGATGGTGTGTGGCTTGGAGGGGAACGGGAAGGTGGTGGTGTTCCCATGCATCTGCTTTTCTTGTCCTTCTAAGTGGTAGAAGTCATGGGTTTGGAAGGTGCTGTCAAAGGAGCCTTGGTGAGATGCTGCAGCTCACCGTGTAGATGGTACACACTGCTGCCATTTTGCATCAGTGGTGGAGGGAGAGTTTTTAGTTTTAGTTTTAGAGATACAGCACTGAAACAGGCCCTTCGGCCCACCGAGTCTGTGCCAACCATCAACCACCCATTTATACTAATCCTACACTAATTCCATATTCCTACCACATCCCCAACTGTCCCTATATTTCCCTACCACCTACCTACACTAGGGGCAATTTATAATGGCCAATTTACCTATCAACCTGCAAGTCTTTGGCATGTGGGAGGAAACCGGAGCACCCGGAGGAGGAAAGAACTGTGGCTGGTCCAGTTCAGTTTCTGGTCAATTGTATCCCCCAGGATGTTGATAGTGGGGGATTCAGCGATGGTAATGCCATTGAACATCAAGGGGAGTTGGTTAGAATCTCTCTTGTTTCAAATGGTCATTGCCTGGCACTTGTGTGACGCAAATGCTACTTGCCGCTTATCAGCCCCAGGCTGGATGTTGTGCAGGCCTTGTTATATATGAACATGGGCTGTTTCAGTATCTGAGGAGTCGAGAATGGTGCTAAACATTGTGCAATCATCAATGAACATCCCCACTTCTGACCTTATGATTGAAGGAAGGTCATTGATGAAGCAACTGAAGATGGTTGGGCCTAGGACCAAGTACCCTGAGGAACTCCAGCAGTGATGTCCTGGCACTGACATGATTGACCTCCATCAACCACAAACATCTTTCTTTGTGCTAGGTATGACTCCAACCAATGGAGAATTTTCCCCCAATTCCCATTGACTCCAGTTTTGCTAGGGCTCCTTGATGCCACACTTGGTCAAAAGCTGCCAGATGTCAAGGGCAGTCACTTTCACCTCACCTCTGGAGTTCAGCTCTTTTGTCCATGTTTGGACAAAGGCTGTAATGAGGTCAGGGCGGAACCCAAACTGAGCATCAGTGAGCAGGTTATTGCTAACCAAGTGCTGCTTGATAGCACTGTTAACAAATCCTTCCATCACGTTGCTGATGATTGAGTCAAAACTGATTGGGCGATAATTGGCTGGGTTGGATTTGCCCTGCTTTTTGTGCACAGGACATACCTGGGCAATTTTCCACATTGCTGGGTAGATGCCAGTGTTGTAGCTGTACTGGAACAGCTTGGCTATGGGCGTGGCTACTTCTGGAGCACGTCTTCAGTACTATTGTCAGTTATCTGCACTTATCTGTATTGAATTTTATCTGCCATAGTACCGCCCACTTGCAAACATGGTCCTGGGCTCTCTGTGATTCCTTAACTGCATCATCAGAAGGAAAATAGGAATTTGCTTAGTGAATAAAGGACCAAGGTCCATCTAGTTCACCTTCTACCATCCTGGTAGTTGGATGATACATCAATAATGGAATTGTTGACTAATCTTGGCATCAATCTCTATCAAGTTACAACAGGCCCAGACATAAGGCAAGGAAAACCCCCTGTGGTGGAAAGCTTTGGGAACCATTTGTTCAAAGTCACTGATTCCTCATGAGCAGACTACACTTATGATATATCATGTCTCAAATACTATTGCCCCACCCCCATCAGGTTGGTATCATCTACAAATTTGACCAACATGCACTGTGTCCCAGCCACTATCCAACTCCTCCACTACCAGTACACTCTGGCTGCAGTATGTAGCATGTACAGGATGCATTGTGAAGGAATCTGGCCATAATGAGAGATTATAAGGTTAAAAGAGTTATTTTTCTATGAATGAGGCATTAAAAAAGGGTTCATCGTCCTTAAAGCTTTGTCATGGAATTAGTACATGCCAAATGGGAAATATTAATTTCATTGGTTGGAACCTTTCCTGCGACTTTTACTGGAAATTGTTACAAATAACTTTTAAAAAGAAAAGCTGGCAGCCAAGATGGCCACTGCAATTTACATATGAATCATCAACAGACTAGACCGGAGACAACATGACTGATGCAACCTAGCCAGAATAATGGGGTGCTCTCTGATTAAATTACCTGAAATGGCTTTATCAACACAGTTGTCAGGAGCCATTGACACCCATTGACTTTGAAAGTGCCAACCCCCACCAAGTGTGTCTGGACAGCTTGAGGGGAGAGCATTGAATCTCAGAGAACATTCCATTAAAACACAAAGAGGTTTGGGAATGTCATGTGACTGCTGTACAGTTCCGGAGAGACTAAGCTTTGCCACTCAGAAGGAGAAAAGTAACTAAGAAGCCATCCACAGAGCAACTCTCTCTCTCTCTCTCTCTCCAGTAAAGATCCAGAGAAGCCTTGGCTGCAACTGCTAATGCTTCAAACCTACAGATCAACACAGCCAACAACTAAGGAACAAGGACCAAACTCTGTCTTCTGCCTTCTGGAGCCTGAGAAGCAAGCCTGCAACTGTGCACATAGTCCAGTGAGGACTTCAGGACTACAATTTCAACTAAGGACTCTGGGACGGATATTCAGTATTTAAATTCCGTTTATTCCGGACTCTACTCCAACCACCCAACTCTGTTTTTCCCTCTGTAATCTATTTGTGTGTGCGTGACACTCGTGTATTTGAGTGCATGAATATGTAACGTATTTTTAGTAATTTTAACTGGTTTAGAGTGTTAAGAATAATAAACTTATATATTTCTTGTTTAAACTCAAGAAAACCACTCTGATTGGGTTCCTTTTGCAATTACACTAGATGAACAGGAGCAAGCGCTCACTGAGGTGGTAAGTTTAATTGCTGTGTAAAAAGGATTATCCTATTTACAAAGCCAAGTATTCCATATGTTTTTTTCCCTGTCTTATCAACTTGCCCTGCCACCTTCAAAGATTTGTGAATATGCACCCCCAGGTCTCTCTGCTCTTGCACACCCCCCACCCCCCCCCTCCTCACCATGATACTGCCATTTAGATTATACTGTCTCTATATGTTGTTCATCCCAAAGTGCATCACTTTACACTTACGGCATTAAATTGCATCTGACATATGTTTACCCATTTCACCAATCTGTCCATGTGCTCCTGAACTCTACTACTTTATTGGTCACTACTACATTGTTAAATCTGTCCCATTTATAAATTTTGAAATCGTACTCACTATACCATTTATATACAAGATAAGCAATGGATCTAATGCTGACTCCTAAGGGACGCCACTGCATATTCCTCTTCAGTCAGAAAAACATCACCACTACTCCATGCCTCCTATTCATTGGTCAATTACATACTCAAGTTACCACCATCCCTCTAATACCATGTGCTTCTCTGATATGTCTGTTATGAGGTACTTTATCAAATGCCTTTTGAAAGTTCATAGATACAACATATTGCACAACCTTCATCAACCCTCTTTGTTACCTCATCAAAGAACTACATCTGGTTAGTCAGACACAATTTGCCTTTAATAAATCCATGCTGGCTGACTCTTATTAACCCATGCTTCTCCAGTGGTCTCGAGTAGATTTCCCACCACTGATGTTAGACTGACCAGCCTGTAGTTACCAGTTTGATTATGCCAAGGCTCTTCTGGTCAATTGAGTATTTCCAATTTTAATCATTCCACCATTAGCAGCTATGCCTTCAGCTGTCTAGACCCTAAACTCTGGATTATCCTCCCCAAATCTCTCTGCCTCTCTTCCTCCTTTAAGTCACTCCTTAAAATCTACCTTTTTGATCAACCATTTGGTCATCTGACCTAGTATCTCTTTATGTGGCTCGATATCAAATTTTGATCCATAATGTTCCTGCAAAGTGCCTTGGGTCATTTTATTATGTAAAAGGTGCTTTATAAATGCAACTTGTTTGTTGTTGTTGTTGATGATGTCCTTTGTGGGTTTGGAATAACTCATTGACAAATCTATTAGAGTTTCTTGAGGATGTAACTAGCAGGGTAGATAAAGGGGAACCAGTGAATGCAGTATATTTTGATTTTCAAAAGGCATTCAATAAGGTGCTGCATGAAAGGTTGTTGTGCAAGATAAGGGCTCCTGGGGTTTGGGGTAATATAATATCATGCATAGAAGATTGTTTAAGGGACAGAAAGCATAGGGTAAGAATAAACGGGTCATATTCAGGTTGGCAGGCTGTTGCGAGTGGGGTGCCACGAGGATCAGTGCTGGGACCTCAGCTATTTATAATCAATATTCATGACTTAGATGAATGGACTGAGTGTAATGTATCCAAGTTTGCTGACGGTACAAAGTTAGGCGGGAAAGTAAGCTGTGAGGAGGACACAAAAGGCCCAATTTTAACCCATTCAAAGCCCACCACTTTCACAGGTTGAGTGGCAGAAGATGGTAGATGGAATATAATGTGGGGAAATGTGAGGTTATTCACTTTGGTAGGAAGAATAGAAAAACAGAATATTTTCAAATGTTGATTAACTATGACATATTAATGTTCCTGTACACATAACACAGAAAGTTAACATGCAGGTACCCCCCAAGCAATTAGAAAGGCAAATGGTATATTACAAGGGGGGATTGGAGTATAAGAGTAAGGAAACCTTGATGCAATTGTATCGACCTTTGGTGAGACCAGAAATTCAGTTGTGGTCTCCGTTCCTAAGGAAGGTCTTGTCTTAGAAGGGAAGCAATGAAGGTTCACTAGGTTGATTCCTGGGATGACAGCATTGTCCTATGAGGAGAGACTGAGTAAAATGGACCTATAATCTGGAGTTTGGAAGAATGAGAGGTGATCTCATTGAAACATGTAAGATTGCATGGTGGCTTGACAGGGTAGACACTGAGAGGCTGTTTCCCCTGACTGAGTCTAGAATTAGGAGGATATAGTCTCAGGATAAGGGGTCAGCCATTTAGGACTGAGATGAGGAGAAATTTCTTCACTCAGAGAGTTGTGAATCTTTGGAATTCTCTACCCTGAAGATGCTTAGTCATTGAGTATATTCAAAGCTTAAATCAATAGATTTTTGGACTATGGGAATCGGGGACATGTGAATTGGGCAGGTGAGTGGAGTTGAAGTCCAATATCAGCCACAATCCTATTGAATAGCAGAGCAGGTTTGAGGGGCCTTTTTAAAAAATTCATTCATGGGATGTAGGCATTGCTGGCTATGCCAGCATTTATTGCCCATCCCTAATTGCCCTTGAGAAGGTGGTGGTGAGCTGCCTTCTTGAACCGCTGCAGTCCATGTGAGGTAGGTACATTCACAGTGCTGTTAGGAAGGGAGTTCCAGGATTTTGACCCAGCGACAGTGAAGGAACGGCAATATAGGACCAGGTCAGGATGGTGTGTGACTTGGAGGGGAACTTGCAGGTGGTGATGTTCCCATGCATCTGCTGCTCTTGTCCTTCAATCTGGTAAAGGTCGCGGGTTTGGAAGGTGCTGTCTAAGGAGCCTTGGTGCATCTTGTAGATGGTACACACTGCTGCCACTGTGCGTCGGTGGTGGAGGGAGTGAATGTTTGTGGATGGTGTGCCAATCAAGCGGGCTGCTTTGTCCCGGATGTTGTCGAGCTTCTTGAGTGTTGTTGGAGCTGTACCCATCCAGGCAAGTGGAGAGTATTCCATCACACTCCTGACTTGTGCCTCGTAGATGGTGGACAGGCTTTGGGGAGTCAGGAGGTGAGTTACTCGCCGCAGGATTCCTAGCCTCTAACCTGCTCTTGTGGACACGGTATTTATATAGCTACTGCAGCTCAGTTTCTGGTCAATGGTAGCCCCTAGGATGTTGATAGTGGGGGATTCAGCGATCGTAATGCCATTGATTGTCAAGGGGAGATGGTTAGATTCTCTCTTGTTGGATATGGTCATTGCCTGGCACTTGTGTGGCGCAAATGTTACTTGCCACTTATCAGCCCAAGTTTGGATATTGTCCAGGTCTTTCTGCATTTCTACACGGACTGCTTCAGTATTTGAGGAGTCACGAATGGCGCTGAACATTGTGGACAGCAGATTTCCTTCCCTAAAGGACATTAGTGAACCAGATGGGTTCACAATCGACAATGGTTTCATGGTCACAATAGACAAGTTTTTTTTAATTCCAGATTTATTAATTAAGTTGTGGCCTACTCATACTCCTATTCCTTATGTTCTTATGTTTATCTTCCAGACTACTTGAGAGTTTTTTTAAAATCACTTTTAATTTCCCTTTAAAGACTCTAAAACATTAAGATGCCCTGAGGTCATCAAAAGCATTATAGAAATGTTTTATTTACTTTTTCAAAATTATTTTTTGCAGCATGCTGATCCTGTTGGCTTCAGGGTGTATTTCTTCACTGGTAGCTGAAGTCATCTTTCTACCTTGCCATTTCTGAAACAGCAGTAAAGCCTGAGACTGGAATTGAGAGATCCTACCCTTCAGATTTGCTCTGTGAGTGCCTGGCCTCTTTGGCATGAGATCCTGATAGCAACACTGTGCTGCCCTGTATAAAGCCCCTCCAGCATCCCAATAGTCATAATGCACTAATTTATGGTTACGTTTTTCTCTTTTGCTCAAAATGAGTTAATTGCTGTTCTTTTGTTCATGTTTAACTGCTGCTAACAAAAACAGTGGGTGCTCCTGATTTTACTTTGGCTGGCTAAGTCACTTGCTTAGCAGTGGAGGACTTTCAAAGCAATTTTTCAAAGTGCTCAGCAAAAGTATATTCCAGCGAAAAGGAAGGACTGGAAGAAAAGGGGTAATCTGCCATGGGTGTCGAAGGAAATAAGGGAGGCTATCAAATTGAAAGAGAAGGCATACAAAGTGGCCAAAAGCAGCATGAAACTAGAAGATTGGGAAAACTTTAAAGGTCAACAGAAAGCCACAAAAAGAGCTATAAAGAAAAGTAAGATAGAACATGAGAAAAAACTAGCACAGAATATAAAGACAGATAGTAAAAGTTTCTATAAATATATAAAACGAAAAAGAGTGGCTAAAGTAAACGTTGGTCCTTTAGAGGATGAGAAGGGGAATTTAGTTATGGGATATGATGAAATGGCCGAGGCATTGAACAGGTATTTTGTATCGGTCTTCACAGTGGAGGACATTAATAACATGCCAGTAATTGACACAGAGACGAACGTAGGTGAGGACCTGGAAACAATCATTATTACGGAAGAGGTAGTGTTGGGCAAGCTAATGGAGCTAAGGATTGATAAGTCTCCTGGCCCTGATGGAATGCATCCCAGGGTACTAAAAGAGATGGCGGGAGAAATAGCAGGTGCACTGGCGGTAATTTTGCAAAATTCGCTGGACTCTGGGGTAGTCCCAACTGATTGGAAAACAGCAGATGTGACGCCACTGTTTAAAAAGGGAGGTAGACAAAAGATGAGGAATTATAGACTGGTTAGCTTAACCTCTGTAGTGGGGAAGATGCTTGAGTCTATTATCAAGGAAGAAATAGCAGGGCATCTCGATAGAAATTGTCCCGTTGGGCAGACGCAGCAGGGGTTCATGAAGGGCAGGTCATGCTTGACAAATCTTTTGGAATTCTATGATGACATTATGTATCTATATACATTGAGTGAGTGGGCAAAGGTCTGGCAGATGGAATACAATGTTAATAAATGTGAAGTCATTCATTTCGGTAGGAGTAACAGTAAAAAGGATTATTACTTGAATGGTAAAAAGTTGCAGCATGCTGCTATGCAGAGGGACCTGGGTGTCCTTGTGCATGAATCGCAGAAGATTGGTCTGCAGGTACAGCAAGTAATTAGGAAGACAAATGGAATTTTGTCCTTCATTGCTAAAGGGATTGAGTTTAAAAGCAGAGAGGTTATGTTGCAGCTGTATAAGGTACTGGTGAGGCCGCACCTGGAGTACTGTGTGCAGTTTTGGTCTCCTTACTTGAGAAAGGATATACTGGCACTGGAGAGGATGCAGAGGAGGTTCACTAGGTTGATTCCGGAGTTGAGGGGGTTGGCTTATGAGGAGAGACTGAGTAGATTGGGATTATATTCATTGGAGTTCAGAAGAATGAGGGGGGATCTTATAGAAACATATAAAATCATGAAGGGAATAGATAAGATACAAGTAGAGAGGATGTTTCCACTGGCAGGTGAAGCTAGGACAAGAGGGCATAGCCTCAAGATTAGAGGGAGCAGATTTGGGACTGAATTGAGAAGGAACTTCTTCACCCAGAGGGTTGTTAATCTTTGGAATTCCTTGCCCAGTGAAGTAGTTGACACTTCTTCAGTAAACGTTTTTAAAGCTAAGGTAGATATCTTTTTGAACAATAAAGGAATTAGGGGATACGGTGAGAGCGCGGGTAAGTGGATCTGAGTCCACGAAAAGATCAGCCATGATCTTATTGAATGGCGGAGCAGGCTCGAGGGGCCAGACAGCCTACTCCTGCTCCTAGTTCTTATGACCTTATGACCTTATGACTCCTTTTACAAACAATCCCTTGCTGCCATGCTACTGATTCTACTTTGGCCACTTTGATCCACCCGTATTCAATGGTTTGATTGATCTGGGTTTGATTGTGTTAGTCTGTTCACTGTGCTTGATTGCTTAAGATAGTATTTTGAAACTGAAACTGAAGAGACAGGCTGGAAGGTTCTAGTAAACGTAAGAATGTTCTGAAATAAGTTGTACTGAAATCATGTGAGTGCTGAGATATTTTAAAGTACTGTAAATAAATCTGTTGCTAATTTAGAACTAGTGTCATATCTGCATTGCTCTGAGGTAAATCAGATGTATAAAATATCCAGCAAACTGGCAAATACATAACAAATGGCAATGACAGAAAACCAGTCAATTACATTATTATAATGCTCGGTTTTGTAATTCTCAAAAATAGCTCTAAATTAACAAAAAGGGCATGAATGGTGACTGTTTTGTTCATCCAGCCATGGAGGGTGCAAAGCTTCATCAAAATTGCTTGACATAGAAGTCCAGTTGGATAGCCTATGCCTTTCAACCCCATTAAAATGGGACCAATATACAGAGTAACACTAGACATTGACCTTTCGCTTTGTTTACAATTATTACCGGTCTTGGCTTTCCTACTTACTCACGTGCACATTTTTATTGCCTTGTATGCTCAGAGGAAAATATACCCTTAATTCATCTTTATACTACTTTGTATCTACTGTTTCACTATAACATGTTTTAATATTAATTGTCTTTATAGTTCTTGACTCAGTTTAATAGACCCATAGAGAATATTAAAGAGTGTGATTGACGTAGCTTTTGTCTTTTTGGAGCATTCATAGCAAGCTAACGAGGCAGAATTTCAAAATTAGACACAGTTAAAAAGAAACTTGCCTTCTAAATGCCAAAAATTAGATTCATTTTAAAAGAGCAAGTCCTGGTGACATTTAAAGGCGTGTAAACAGAAGTCAAGGATACAGGACGGAAGGCAATAATTATAAAGCAGTAATTTGATCAAGGGATTCAAGTGACAGCATAACTATTAACAGTGTAGATCTGGTAGTTTATTTGTCACCTGAAGCCTGAAGCTGAACTAATTTCTTATAATCTCCACCCAGCCTGTAATCCTTTGGGGGTTTTCTTCACATCAGGGGCTAATTCAATTGGTTTCAAAGAATTTAAAACACAGTCTATATTATAACTTGTAGATTGCCCCTCTATGTTGCTTTCATTGATCTCACCAAAGCCTTTGACCTCGTCAGCAGACGTGGTCTCTTCAGACTACTAGAAAAGATTGGATGCCCACCAAAGCTACTAAGTATCATCACCTCATTCCATGACAATATGAAAGGCACAATTCAGCATAGCGGCGCCTCATCAGACCCCTTTCCAATCCTGAGCAGCGTGAAACAGGGCTGTGTTCTTGCACCTACACTGTTTGGGATCTTCTTCTCCTTGCTGCTCTCACATGCATTTAAGTCCTCAGAAGAAGGAATTTTCCTCCACACAAGATCAGGTGGCAGGTTGTTCAACCTTGCCCGTCTAAAAGCGAAGACCAAAGTATGGAAAGTCCTCATCAGGGAACTCCCCTTTGCTGACGATGCTGCATTAACATCTCACACTGAAGAGTGTCTGCAGAGACTCATTGACAGGTTTGCGGCTGCCTGCAATGAATTTGGCCTAACCATCAGCCTCAAGAAAACGAACATCATGGGACTGGACGTCAGAAATGCCCCATCTATCAATATCGGCGACCACACTCTGGAAGTGGTTCAAGAGTTCACCTACCTAAGCTCAACTATCACCAGTAACCTGTCTCTCGATGCAGAATTAAACAAGCGCATGGGAAAGTCTTCCTCTGCTATGTCCAGACTGGCCAAGAGAGTGTGGGAAAATGGCGCACTGACACAGAACACAAAAGTCCAAGTGTATCAAGCCTGTGTCCTCAGTACCTTGCTCTATGGCAGCGAGGCCTGGACAACGTACGTCAGCCAAGAGCGACGTCTCAATTCATTCCATCTTCGCTGCCTCCGGAGAATACTTGGCATCAGGTGGCAGGACCGCATCTCCAACACAGAAGTCCTCGAGGCGGCCAACATCCCCAGCATATACACCCTACTAAGCCAGCGGCGCCTGAGATGGCTTGGCCATGTGAGCTGCATGGAAGATGGCAGGATCCCCAAGGACACATTGTACTGCGAGCTCGTCACTGGTACCAGACCCACCGGCCGTCCATGGATCCGCTTTAAAGACGTCTGCAAACGTGACATGAAATCCTGTGACATTGATCACAAGTCGTGGGAGTCAGTTGCCAGCGATCGCCAGAGCTGGCGGGCAACCATAAAGGCGGGCTAAAGCGTGGCGAGTCGAAGAGACTTAGCAGTTGGCAGGAAAAAAGACAGAAGCGCAAGGAGAGAACCAACTGTGTAACAGCCCCGACAACCAATTTTATCTGCAGCACCTGTGGAAGAGTCTGTCACTCTAGAATTGGCCTTTATAGCCACTCCAGGCGCTGCTTCACAATCCACTGACCACCTCTAGGCACTTACCCATTGTCTCTCGAGACGAGGAGGCCAAAGAGAGAGAGAGACTTTGAGCCGTCATCCTTATGTCAATAGAAAATGCAGAATATAGAGTTGTGGAATAAAAAAATTTTTCCAACAGGCAAACACAATCAAATAATGCACAAATGGCTAAATGTTCAGGGGCATAAACAGGAATAGATTCAATGTTCAATGTTCTTGGCGAGTATATTAGGAATGAAACTAGTTCGATCAAGGTAACTCACAAATAGACAGCATATCATAGGTTGAACAATGCAGCTTGTGCATAAGTAATTGATAGTAACTGAACACTGTTGTATTGAAAGAGTCTATTTTAAATGAATATTATCATACAGACCTCCCACCTGCCAAGAATGAGGCACATTAATTTTGTCATATGAACATTGATTTGAAAACTGTTGCTGAAGTGAAGAAAAGACTTGTTTAAAAAAGAAACCACAATGTCCCTGGCTGGAAAGACATTTGCATATTAACAGACAGTGCTTGTGGAGACAAAGGGTTGCCTGGTCTGGAGGGCATTGGCTATGAGGAGAGGCTGGATAAAGTCGGATTGTTTTCACTGGAACGACGGAGGTGGAGGGGCGACATGATAGAGGTTTACAAAGTTATGAGCGGCATGGAAAGAGTGGATAGTCAGAAGCTTTTTCCCAGGGTGGAAGAGTCAGTTACTAGGGGACATAGGTTTAAGTTGCGAGGTGCAAAGTTTCGAGGGGATGTGCGAGGCAAGTTCTTTACACAGAGGATGGTGAGTGCCTGGAACTTGCTGCCAAGGGAGGTGGTGGAAGCAGGTACGATAGCGACGTTTAAGAGACATCTTGACAAATACATGAATAGGATGGGAATAGAGGGATATGCTTCCTGGAAGTGCAGAAGGTTTTAGTTGAGACAGGCATCAAGATCGGCGCAGGCTTGGAGGGCTGAATGGCCTGTTCCTGTGCTGTACTGTTCTTTGTTCCTTCCCTAATCCAATTTAACCCACAATAGACTTTGAGCAACAGACATTGAAAGTGAGGGAGCTCAAATTTCAGGATGACTGCTGGGATGTCCGAATCCACAAACAGATGTGGTCAGACCAGCTGGTCACGTCACTAGCCTGCTTGGCAACCTAGTTTTTCTGAATTGTACTAAGAGTTTTGAACAGAGAGACTTCTGTATGCTCCTGAACTGAAGAAGACTTCTCATGTCTGGCTCTCCCTCTCTTTCTCACGGAACTCCAAATTCACTGAAGACACATGAACACCAAGAGAGAAAGGTCTCGGACAGTGAACAAGTTTTAAGAAGATACTGGGCCCCAATGAAGAGCAAGATCTACTTACAATCAAGGACTCTACAGTAAGCCTGAAGAACTGTAACAAAAACCCTCTTTAGAGATTGCCTCAAACTTTTCCACTTTATTTTCTTCTGCTCTTTTTTGCCTCTAACTGCATGTGTGTATCACGTATGCATGCTAGCATGGGCGCATCATGTATCCATAGGCGTTAACCAAATTAGAGTTTAAGTTTAATAAATTTCAACCTTCTTTAAACCTAAGAAAACCTGTTTGTACTTATAATTGGAAAGCAGTGAACAAGGGTTCACAAAGGGGGAGCTAAAAACACAGTGTGTTTAAAATTAAACCCTGTTACAGTAAGACCAGGTGAAGGCTGAAAGGGAACCCTAGACCCCTTCCTCACCTGGTCATAACAATATGTTTCTAGAAAATGGGCATACCTTAAAAATATGGAAGGAAAAATTAATACTGCCACATCTAACTTCTTAAAAGAACAAATTATTATTATTTATACATAATTTTTTTTCCAAAAAGAACTCCAAAATGAACAAAGCTTCCCGTTTTCAATGCTTCCTCCATTAAGATGAACACTGAAACTTCAGCTTCAACTTCTAACTCCACTTTTCACCGACTCATTGGTTACTATAGTAGGGTTTGCTGGGAGTCAAGTTAGCACTGCCAATCTCAGAAGATTGCAGCCCCAATTACGAAGTCAGCACCATATGACAAAAGCATCATTTAGGATTTTCTTTAAAATAGGAATGAGAGACATATTTTCTTGGGAAGCCACTGTATTCCTTTGACTATAACCTTTGTGGAAAAACAGGATTAGAAATAACAATTCATGATTATAATCATAAATCTGAACATTGAATATTGTTATGAAGGGGCTTCTATGTTTTAAATTTTTTGAGGATTCATGTGTTAGAATTGTGGAGATGGATTTATTGGAGAACTGAAGTAATTCCATAGATGTTGGACCTCATTTTTTTTAAAAGAGGTTATCAGAAGGACACTTGAGGTCTTGTTTGAAAACAACCTTTACTGGAAGTTACAGGCCTTAAGCTCAATAAACAACAGAAACCTTGGTGACTTGGGGGAGATGTTTACAGAGAAGTGGCGTGTCATGATTTTTGAGGGTCAGGAGGTTCTGACTTTCTGTTTGGTTTCGCTTCTGAGATATTGTTTGGGTTCAGTTGGGGTGTGGATTGTGTTTGAAAGCAGTTGGAGGTCAACCTGCCCAGAGGGAAACATCCAGTTTGTCTCCTTTCTCTTGTCTCTGTGAAATGCCGCGTTTCTCCTGAGGAGCTCCTGAAAAACCTGTCACATTAATTCTTGATGCCGCCTGAAAAGAACTGCTCGAGTAAAGATCCCAGTGACCCATCTACATGTACTCGGATGCCAGACTGTATGCCATTTTGAGACACAACATATCTCATGCGTTTTCTTCAAGAATAAACAAGTATTTGGGCAAAGTATTCTTTACTTTTTTTTTTGTAAAAGAGCTCTGCAGAGAAAATCGCTTTATTTTTCGATTAACCGGTGAGTGTGTGTGAGGGGCTAAGGTAAAAAGAGAATTTTCATATTTCAATCTGTGTGTTAATGCTTTGCTTTGTTACTGGATAAGTCTTTTTTATAATAAACTGATAATTTTGTTGTTTATTAAAGAAACCTGGTTGGTGTATTTTATTTGGGGATAAAGAGTGGAGTATATGATTGACCCAGGTAACTGGGTAAACATTTAAATACATGTTGTGACCTTGGAGAGGTGGAACGAGAAAAGACAGTGCTCTCCTCCTGCCTTGGTCATAACAAATATAAGAACACAGACAAATTGATAGATAAGAATAGATAGGGAGGCTTAGTGTACTGGAGAGATGAGCATCCCGTCATGGAATGCAATTGTATTTGGAATAACCCTTTCAGGTATATAAAGTTTGAATAATTCAGAATAAGCTACATTCACTTCATGTAACTGGTTCCTTTGCAACCAAAGGATAGATTTTTGAAAATTGCGTGCTTCCAGCATGCAGCTTTATGGAATTTGAACAGTAAGATGAGCCGACAACACAGATTTTCTCATCCACGGTGATGTCATGGAATGGGAGAGGGGATGCAGGTGAAGGGCTGCGCTTTGGTAGCAGGAAGTTT
Organism: Heterodontus francisci; assembly: GCF_036365525.1. Taxonomy (NCBI): domain Eukaryota; kingdom Metazoa; phylum Chordata; class Chondrichthyes; order Heterodontiformes; family Heterodontidae; genus Heterodontus; species Heterodontus francisci. The sequence continues at coordinate 149,561,152 of NC_090373.1, read as the reverse complement.
AAAGGGTGAAGTTCTCCTGAGCTGCTAGCATCAGTATTCAGGAGATTCATGCCCCGATCCAGGAGGGTTGGCAGTCTTAATTGTTAGGCTTGCCATATCACATGCGATAATCCAACTCATCAAAATGACTTTTATAATATACATACCTTTGCTCAGCACAATCAGATTTGATTTACATGCCCTGATGATTCCGTTCTCTCCCACAGCTTTGTAAGTAGTGCTAGCGTAAATCCTGGTATCTCTAAGTGTTGGAGGGACCCATAGAATTCAGCATTTGCAGTGGAATAAATAGTCATGGCAAGTAAAGCCATCTGGACGAGTCGGACTCGTGCTGGTCGGGGGCAATGTCATCACACTGTTGCACATTATAATGTGTTGCAATGAAATTCAGAAAACTTTCTCTCAAATCATGAACAATTCCAACTGGAACTCCAGGAAAACCAAATGTTTCATACGAACATACATACATACGAATTAGGAGCAGGAGTAGGTCACTCGGCCCCTCGAGCCTGCTCCACCATTCAATAAGTTCATGGCTAAACTGATTACTCCACATTTCCACCTACCCCTGATAACCCTTGTTTTTCAAGAATCTATCTACCTCTGCCTTAAAAATATTCAAAGACTCTGCTTCCACCGCCTTTTGAGGAAGAGAATTCCAAATACTCACGACCCTCTGAGAGAAAACATTTCTCCTCATCTCTGTCTTAATTGGGCGACCCCTTATTTTTAACCAGTGACCCCTGGTTCTAGATTCTCCCACAAGGGGAAACATCCTTTCCATATCCACCATGTCAAGACCCCTCAGGATCTTATACGTTTCAATCAAGTCACCTCTTACTCTTCTAAATTCCAGTGGATGCAAGCCTAGCCTGTCCAATCTTTTCTCATAAGACAGCCCACCCATTCCAGGTATTAGTCTAGTAAACCTTCTCTGTACTGCCTCCAATGCATTTACATCCTTCCTTAAATAAGGAGACCAGTACTGTATACAGTACTCCAAATGTGGTCTCACCAATGCCCTGTATAGCTGAAGCATAACCTCCCAACTTTTGTATCCAATTCCCCTCGTGATAAACAATAACATTCTAAAGAACTCCAATAAATTGATTAAACATGATTTCCCTTTCACAAAATCATGTTGACTCTGCCTGATTATCTTGATTTTTTTCTAAATGCCCTGCTTTAACATCTTTAATAATAGCTAACATTTTCCCTAAGACATGCTAAGCTAACTGGCCTGCAGTTTCCTGCTTTGTGTCTTCCTCCTTTTTTGAATAAAGGAATTTCAGCCATATTATTGCTATCTAAACAAAAGCACAAAATTAAACAATAATTTCCTCAGAACTATTACTTACTCTTCTGGTCGTGATTAAATTAGAGAGGTGCGTTTTGGTTTTTGTCTTGTTTCTCTACTGTAAATTGTTTCTCAACAGCAACGACCATCTCATTTTTACAACATTTCTTGGCATTTTCTTTGAAACTACTGGTAGCTTCTAACATTAATAGTACATACCAGTCATAGTCCTACTCACAATCTATGGTGTTGTTAACGGAGGAATGTTGAGGAATGCATAATTTGTTGTTCTTTTGCTAAGTTTGGGGCTATGCTACTTTATTGGCCTGTCTTTTCAAGGCCAGAAACTCCAGTTGTAATTTCTGAGGCCAGTTATTGTTGCAGAAGGAAGTTTTCCCTATAAATTGGCCGCTGTTTATAAATCTCTTCCTTGGGAAAAGGGCAGTTTATCAGAAGAAATCAGAATTTGGGATTGCCCAGGCCCCACCCTAACCCCAATCATGATCTCTGAAATAAAAACAAGAAATGCTGGAAATACTCAGCAGGTCTGGCAGCATCTGTGGAGAGAGAAGCAGAGTTAACGTTTCAAGTCAGTGACCCTTCTTCAGAACTTCATGATCTCTGACCCATGCATTAGCTTTTTTTTAAACGGAATTGTGGTATTTCATCAGAGGACTAGATCAATTCCCTACCTTCAGCGTCACCAGTAGTCCTTTGTATTTTTTAGGCAGGCTCCCAGGCATCCACCAAGTCTATTTGGAGCTCGGGTGGCAGTCTCTATCCTGGCTGACGAACTTCAAAGTATTGTTAAATATTATTTAAAGAGTGCCTTAGCCTGTGCGACCAATCGTCCTGCCATCAATTGGGCGGAGTCCTTAACCTTTTAACTCCTAATAGAGTATGAAGTACCTTCACCAACACTGCTCCCCCCCACATTAAAATCATATGCAGGCAAGACTGTATGGAAAATAAGGAAATGGCAGTTGTGTTAGATGAGCACGTATTATCCGTTTCCACAGTGAAAGAAGAGGACAAGATACTAGCTGTATAAGGGAATCTAAAAATATGTCAAAGAGAGGTAAGTATGAAGTGGGGGTGGCTATTGCCGCCGGAACCCCTCTGTGGGCCAAAGAGTGCCCAAATAGGTGGGCATGCCACCGCACCCCCACGCCCCCCCCCCCACCCCCCAAGCTGGCTGGGAGGTGCTAAGATTTACCTGGTGCTGTTCCCACATGGTGAAAGCCCCCTCACCACTGGTAAAATGCCAGCAGCGGTGGGAAGAGGCCCTTAATTGACAATTTAAGTGACTCAGTTGGCCTCTGGGCGGGAAGGCCGTCTGCCATTTTCCCCGCTACTGACAAGGTGGCATGGCTGAAGGAAGACAATGGGCACACCATGCCTTCCCAGCCTGTACCCAGAGGGCTGGTAAATGCCAGCCCACCGTCACTTGATTTCACACTCGCAGCCACCAGCTCAGATACTGACACATAGCATACTTTAGAGGACAATATATAAGTGGGATCTGCACATGGTAAGACACTGGGCACAAGTGGCATGCAGCCAGGGCAGGGTGCAAGGGCTGCACAGGTGCCTGTTCACCGGAGCGTGAGGTTGACACGAGTTATGCTGCAGAGGACTCTGATGAACACTTCAATGGGCGGACCTACAGAATAAAGCTCATGGGTATGCACAATGAAATGCTTGGTCCATTGGCAGGTTTGCAAGAAAACCTGTGGTCAGTGTCAAGAAATATGGAGGATCATGGCATGAACTTGGCACAGAGCTTTGCACACAGCTTGGAGGCCATCCTTTCCACCTTGAAAGTGGTGGCCAGCTTACTGGAGGGCAAGGCCACACACGGGTTCTGCTGCAGAGGACTCAGACGAGCATTTCAATGGAATGGGCTACAGAAGAAGGCTAATGGGTATGCATAATGAAATGCTTGGTGCATAGGCAGGCCTGCTAGAAAGCCTGCACAAATGTCAAGGAGCATGGAGAAATCCAGCATCTACTTTGCGCAGGGCTTTGTGCAGAGCTTGGAGGCCATGTCATGGACAACTCCATTAGCACTTTTTTACTTGTCCCATTACCACTCCCTTTGGCTCTGCACCTCAACTCTTATGTCATTTAATCTCTCCTGCCTTCCACCCTATCACAGACCTTCCCTTTTATTCTTTTCCACCCTTCCCCCTTTCATGGTGCTGGTTGCTTAAAACCTATTCTGCTTCTAAATTTTCCCAGTTCTGATGAAAGGTCATCAACTTGAAACATTAACTCTGTTTTCTCTCCACAGAGCGAGAGACCTGCTGAATATTTCCAGCATTTTCTGTTTTTATTTCCGATTTTTGGCATCCTCAGTATTATGCTTTTGTTTTCCATTGGCACATTTGTGGACCCAACCATGATGTAGTGTCTGATAGCTGGCGTTTCAGCTTCTACTGTAGCACAAGCAGAAGACACTCAATGTCTGGGTGCTGCACTGGAAACTCAGACTTTATTCATGCAAGCTCAGCTTGATGTCATCACCAGCAGATTACTCGGATTGCTGAGGTGATGCCCCAGGGGAGTGACAGTGGCTCCATACAGCAAGAACCTGCTGACCTGCTGTCCCTCAGGATGACAGCATTCACCCTTCCATCACTACCAGTTCACCAGTGACCTTACTGTTAGCAGTCAGTCAGCCAGCCCAGACTGCTGCCACCCATGCTGAGATGATGCAGTTCAAAGCTGGGCCTTCCAGGGCCAGAGCTGCTCGAGGTCATCCGTTATCTCGGCCAGTGACCATCAGCAGCCTGCCACTAGCCCTGCTGCAGCCACTGGAGTATGACTGCATGGGAGCACTAGGACAGAAAGTGAATTCTAAAAGGTGATTAGTTGGCTTTTGTATGCAATATGGCATGTTTTGATTTATAAATTTGATTTGGAATGTTTACTTTGTGTTGCCATTTATTTTTGCATTATGGCCAAGTGGACGCTGTGATCAGCAGTGACAGAGGAAAGGTAAGGGTTGTGTTACTGGATTCTTCACACAAGTGTATCAATCACACTCTAATGAATCAAAACAAACTTTGGGTTGTTTTTATTGAAAACTCACAATACTACATACAAGTCACAGGAGAGCTCTACATGCACATCTTACCAGGGATCAACACAACGCCTGCTGCTGTGTCACATGCTATATGACATCACTTCCTGCCGTGATGATGCATATTCACTATTTACTGCATTAAAGCAATATCACAAAATTCCCCTTTTTCCTTAAGTAGAACATTACACAATAAGAATAAATCACATAACAGGATTGTTGTGAACACTATTTGCATAAAGGTGAGACTTCCATCCATCATTTAAGGGTCTCTAAAATGTACAGATGTATTACTTAAACATCTGGACCTCATAATAGTAAAACTCTTCTGAGATCTAGAATCATCACTATGGTATTCTTTACTCACCAACGTAGAAGTACGGGTATCCTGAAATTTAGCATGGTGCTGGTTGTCTTCAGAATGGTCTTTCACAATTTCACTCTCAGGCCTCACCTACAAACATGTTCTCGCTACTACTGGAGTATTGGACATGGTCAATTCACTTAGTTGACATATGTTCCTCCTCAACATCGTCCGTTAGGTGTTGTGATTCCATATGATCTTGGCGGTCTACAAACCTTAGCTACGTCGGCCAGGAACCTGGTTCCTTTTGTTGGGTGAATAACTCAAACCTTTTGCCCCACATGTAAACAAGGCAATTCTGCACCTGCAGGTCGATTGTGTGAAGACTTCATCTTCTCCTGCTTCTCCAGTAGTCTTTCCTGAACTGATGCAAACCTAGACAGATGATGACTCTGAAGTGTTGTCCTGATCTGCCCCCCGAGTATGATTTCGGCTGGTGATAGTAATCCCATGTCTAATGGTTTTGCCTGTAAATGCAACATAGCAACCTGGAAGTCTTGCTCTGTTTCCTTGCATTTCACAATAAGCGACTTAACCGTATGCACAATTCTCTCTGCAACACCGTAGAATCTAGAATACTGTGGAGAAGCTGTTGCATAGTTTATGTCCCACTTGGCACACATATCTGAAATGGTTTGCCTATATATCGTGGAGTATTATCTGATACAATCTCCTCCGGTGTACCAAAAAGACTAATTATAGCACTCATCGTATTCGCTACAGATGTGCTCGATGTATCACTCAACTGTACGATGATTGGGAATTTTGAAAAGTAATCTGTAATTAAGAGGAAATCGTCACCATGAATGGTGAATAGATCAGTTCCAATCCTCAACCGGGGATGAGATGAGACCTCGTGAGGGTGTATTGGTTCCCTGTGCTGGTTTGGCTGATGCACTTGGCACGCCTCGCACATCCTCATGGCTCTCTCGATATCACAGTTAATCCCTGGCTTAATGTGTCCAATGTGACCATCCTGCTGGTTTATAACGGAGTTCACAGTCATACCCTTGGTTTTTGACTTGTAACCTTTGTAATCTAGGTGCCGCACTTGTCACGTTTACGCCATATCATTTCAAATAGCTTGTGATCCTTTTCCACAATGAACCGCTTAGCAAAAAGGTACATGTGGACCCTCGTAATGCCAAACTCTACAGCAAGTGTCTTGCACTCTATGTTTGAGGAATTGCTTTGTGTTGGTGAGAGACTGAACCAAACGCTCTCGGTTTCCTTTCCTACATAAGGGAAGCTCCTCGCCTTTCTGTGATGCATCGACTTTCAAGATTGTTTCCTTTCTTGGGTCTTAGTATTGAAGAAGACTTGACTTCTTTGACAATGACTGCTGAAATGATTCAAATATGCATTGGTGGTTCTCTTGCTACATAAACAAAACATCTTTTCTTAGCATTTCTCTGAATGATGATGCTCTCTCAGCAAAGTTGAATATATTGGGTGCTAAGAAATTGAATAACCCTACACATTGTTGCAAATCTTCTCGATCCTGGGGTGTAGGCATAGATTGTATTTCTTCTATTTTGCTTGGATCAGGACATACCCCAGTGTTAGAATAGATTGAACTGAAGAAGTTGAGATGGCTTACATTTATTTCACACTTTTTGCTGTTGAAAACATGACCTCTTCTAGCCGTTTCCTTCAATGCATGAAGATTTCAAACATGCTCTTCTTAATGCTACCCCTGACTGCAATGCCATCCATCAAACGCAACCTGGAATATTTTCGGTAATCCTGTTCATATGTTGCTGGAATAGATCTAGACTTCCAGATAAGCCAAATGGTAATCTCAGGAAGCAATATCTTCCAAATGGTATTCGAAACATGGTTAGTTCCTGTGATCCTTCTGCGAACTGCATGGACCAATAACCATGCTTCACGTCTACTTTGGAGAAAAACTTTGCTCCAGCAAATCTTGGATTTAATCCTTCCAATGTTGGAATTTTATGTGGACACCTCTTAAGCACACAATTCAAACATCTTGGGTCCAAACACATCCAAATTGTACCAACTTTCTTCTGTACACAAGTGATAGAGCTACATCAGTCAATGTGTTGTTGCACACGATGAATAATGCCATTTTGTTCCATATCATCTAATTCAGTCTTTAGATTTTCCTGGATGTGTCCACTGCACTTCCTAGGTGGGTCAATTGAAAGAATTGCGTCTTCTCTTAAGTGCAAAACAGCATCACATTTGAAACTCCCCACATCATCGAACCTGTCTGGGCACTTAAGCTTAAGTCAAGGACTGACTCGATAGGGTCATTTTTAACATGTTCTTCCACCAATGGTGCATTGTTGATTTGATGTCTGGTCATAATTTTGAGCTCACTAAACGCCAATATTCCTGCTACTGCCAGACCATTCGTGTCTACCAAGTACAGAACTTGCGATGACCATACAGACTTACCAAATCTGTGTTTTAATATCAGTGCATCAATACAATGGATTGGTGACCCATTGGAAGCTGTCAACCTGGCTGTTGTAGGCTGTACCATTAACTCCCATTAGTCAAGATACATGTCTTTTAACATTCCTAATGGCAGAATGTTGGCACTAGCTCCAGTTTCTATCTTGATTTTGAGAATGTGTTTGCTGTTCTTGTTCGGACATATAGAGCTGGATTTTGTGCTGGATGTAGTGTTCCTGGCACTGGGCCGAAAGGCGGGGGAAAGCCCATCTCTGCCTTTTCGTGCCCCCCAGAACGATCCTCCAGTCTTTTTAAATCAAAGTTTCAGGAGCTGGGATTCCCGTCCCTTTAAAGACAGGGATCCCGCCTCCAAGAGCTGCCAGCCAATCAGAGGGCCGGCAGTTCAGCTGTAGTGGCAGTGCAACCGGGAGCAGTGGTCACTGCCAGTCCTGCAGAGTTCCTGGACCCAGGCCCAGCACTGGAACCAGAGACCCAAGATGATTGAGGCGTGGTCGTGTGGTCCAGGGGGAGGTGGGATCACGGGGGTGTAAACTGGTTCCTGGCAGGAGTCCTCCATGGGCCACAGATTACCCATGGAGGATGGACACCCCAAAGCCCACAGGGAGGGCACCTCATTTTACAAGGCAACCTCCCCTCATGGCGGAGATCCCACTCACTGCTGGCAAGATCTCAGCGGTGGAGGGAAGAGGCCCTTAATTAGCCTTTAATAGGCCACTCAAGGGCTTCAATTGGCTTCTGGTTGGGAAGGCCATCATCGGCCTACCCTGTCCCCAAGAAAATCACTTGATGATGGAGAGTCAATGGGCCCTCTGCTCCCCAGCCACCCGTTGCAATACTCCGTGCCCATCCACCTCTTACGCCCCTCAAGCGGCCACACAAAATCCAGGCTATAATATTGATTGTAGCAAAAGCCTCTAGCTGTGTGATTGCATCCACACATCGTGCCACATTAATGGTATGGAACGCCTGCTCACTTTCAAGTTGAAGAACTTTCTTCAAGGTATCTTCCACCTGGTCTATCCTGTTACCAATCTCATGTATGTGTCTGCATTTGCATTGAATTATGGCACACTCCTTGTTGCTGCTGCTAGTACGCTGCACACAATTTTTATATGATCGTGGCTTATTGTAGGCTTTGATCACACTGTTATAGCCAGATTTCCTGCACTGATGTACCAATGCTCTTTCAAGCTGCATGCCTTGCAGTAGTCATGAAAAGCTGGATAATTCCACGCTGGTGTAAGGAGATCACACCACCCACAGGATTAATTCTGTTTTGGCGCTTTGGCCACTTCGCCAATAGTTGTAGCTACACCCAACAATTGTAAGTATTGCCTTCCTGCCACAATGGCTTCATAATTCCTACTGTCTTTCAACAAGGTGTCGATATCATGCCCTTTTTTTTCCCAATAGGTCTCTCTGGAAGGCTTCGATTGGCGCTGAAGCAGTGACAAGTTCCATGATTCTTTTTAACAACTCGGTTTCAGAGAAATCAAAGTCTAAGCGCTTATCACGGCATCGGCTTACAAACTGATCAATTGACCCCTTAGGCTGTTGTCTGAATGACATTAACTCTAATCAGTGGATCCTGAAATTCACCTTTATGTGGAGTTGATCTCCCAGTGTATTCCAGAGCTTCACCAGATTTTTTTTGATCCTTATTGGATAGACATGATGTATTAATTCGATGGGATTCCTCCTCCAATGGCTATTTTAATCTTCACTGCCTGTCTGTCAGGTTCAGTGATGGATAAATCCAAGAAACATAATTACATTCTCTGGCAAAAAAGCTTAAACTTGAGTCTTTACCATGTCCAGCCCTAGGCTCTGTGTCTCTGTGGTGCTGTAGCCTGTATCGCAAACTTTTTCCTTGGCCTCACCCACAAAGCTGTTTTCACTGGGAACTGCACCATGACACCCCAGTGGCTTTGCAACCTTTCAGCCTGATTTCAAACCGACTTTATATTTTTACTGGCCACCGATCCAGTTATCCCCCTAGTCAGTTACTCACTGTTTTTTTGAGCACTGATCTCGAGAGTACTTCTACCTCCTGGTGTTTCGCTGTACTTCTTCTGCTTTTGTCGCAGACTGCTTGTGTTGTCCCAATTTCTTTTTTCTGGCTTTTTCCGATCTTTGGACTGGCTCTACTCTGTGATCTCTGCACTGAAACACATCACCAGGATTTCAATCTTCACTGCTATGTTTTGACTTTACATCTGCAATGTGGTCTTCAAAAATGAACTGCTGCCACCATATTGTGTTACTGAATTGCTTCACACAAACTTACCAATCACATACTGATGAACGGTCACTAATACTTTGTATTACTTTTATTGAAGACTCACAAGACTATATACAAGTCACAGGAGAGCTCTACATGCACATCTTATGAGGGATCAACACAACGTCTATTGCTGTGTCACATGCTGTATGACATCACTTCCTGCAGTGATGATCTACACTCACTATTTGTTTTAATTCTTTCATGGGATGTGGGTGTCACTGGCAAGGCCAGCATTTGTTGCCCATCCCTCATTGTCCTTGACAAATGAGTGGCTTGTTAGGCCATTTCAGAGGGCAGTTTAGAGTCAGCCACATTGCTGTGGGTCTAGAGTCACATTTAGGCCAGACCAGGTAAGGGCGGCAGATTTCCTTCCCTCAAGGACAATAGTGAATCAGATGGGTTTTTATAACAATCAATGATAGTTTCACTAGCTTTCAATTCCAGATTTTATTAATCAACTGAATTTATTAATTAATTGCATTTTAATACTTCACCAGCTGCCATGGTGGGATTTGAACCCAGGTCCCCAGGACATTAGCCTGGGCCTCTGGATTACTAGGTCAGTGCCATTACCACTATGCCACCATCTCCCCTATATTACGTATTCCATTAAAGCATTATAACAACAGTAAGGTGTGGGACTGTTGATTAATAGGGAATTGAGGTTGCATTTACTAATATCACAGTAGGATGAGTTGTTCACCTATAGCCTGGCCAGAAAGGGGCTGTCTAGGTTGTTTCCGCCCTTTCTTTCCTCTTCCTCCTCCTCTTTCTCCTTCTGTTCCTGAGACGTTCGACGAATGGCTGGTGGCACGGATTATGCCCTCTTGATGGCGAGGTTATAGAACATGCAACAGACCACCACAAATCTGGTCTGCTTTGCCGAGCACTGTAGCGCTCCACTAGAGTGGTACAGGCAACAGAAGCTTTGTTTTAGTATGCCAATGGTTTGCTCTATCATGTTTTGTGCACCAGCAGAGTTTTCATTGTCTTTATGCTGCCCACATTTTTGTGGGTTGCACACAGGAGTCATGACTCATGTGATCAGCAGGTAGCCCTTGTTGCCCAGTAGCCACCCTTTGGTTTATTGTGGTGGTTCAAATGCAGATGGCACAGTGGACTGACTGCTGCCAGGATACCAGACATTGACCTGCCTGATTCTCTGCGTAAGGTCACACACCAGCTGGACTTTGAGGAAATGGATTCCTTTTCAGTTGTAGTATATCTCAGGATTCACATGTGACACCTACAAAGTGATGTGCGTGCAGTCAGTAGCATCCTGCACTATGGGGAAACCTGCAACCCTTGCAAAGCCGTGTGCTTGCTTCACCCATTTCTCTCTGGGAAGAGAGAATGAAATGTCGTCAGTTCTCTTTGAATAAAGACCTTCAATGATCTCCCTCATGCAACAGTGGATGGCAAACTGAGAGATGTTGTAAATATTTAAGCTCCAGCTTTGTAGGAACCCGAAGCATACAAATTCATTGCCATGGTCATCTGCACAGCCAATGGCAATGCGGTCCATTGCAGTTGTGCCTGCAACATGTGGCAAATTTCAGTATGTCCATGCTGAAGCACAGACATCACTGTTCCTGCTGAACATCCTGGGCAGATATGGTCTCCTGCTGAGATCCCTTCGTCCCCTGCTCCTCGGTTTTCTAGCAGTTTGTCCTGCTCTGCGTACCCTCTGCTCATTCTCCCTGCCATGTTGTATTACAAGGGGAATGCCTACGACTGCAACTATGTCTGGGAGCAACTGGTTTGTGCAGAATCCTTGAAGTCAGGATAAAGTCCTTCAGCACCTGCCACACCCACTCCCTGTAGACTTCAGCAACTTTAAATAACACTACTAAGCACCAAACACTTTCATAAATCCAACAACAGCCAGTAGAAATCAATCAGCAACTAACCTATAAATAGTTGTTGATCACTTCAAATAGCGCTGGTTGGTGGCCCTTCCTGCTGCTGAATGTGTTCAGCTGTGCAAGGTTGGAAGAGAGGGCGTTATTTGGAGCATTGAGCTCCACAATGGCAGCGCTAGCGTCAAATCAGCATTACACTTTGATTGACGTCAAGATGTGCCTACTCTGCGTACTTCCAGTAGAAGCTCACTATGCAAGTGCTAACACCTTCACCAATATGGTATCCGGTGTGAATCACACAAAAAGTATGCCATTTTGGAGCTGTACATATCTGAATTTTGTTTCCTTAATGTTAAAGGACTTGTAAACATTTAAGTGAGATATGAAAGAGTAGGCCTATATGTCTTTAGATAACATCGGAACATAGGGCTTAGGAGCAGGAGTAGGCTCTTCGGCCCTTTGAGTCTGCTCCAACATTCGATAAGATCATGGTTGATTGAGAGGAGGCATTTGCATAGTGGTAATGTCACTGGACTAGCACTCCAGAGGCCCAGGCTAAGTCTGGGGACATGAGTTCAATTCCCACATTGCCAGATAGTGGAATTTAAATTCAATTAATAAATCTGGAATGGAAAGCTAGTCTCAGTAACGTTGACCATAAAAATCCATCTGGTTCACTAATGTCCTTCAGGGAAGGAAATCTGCCATTACCTGGTCTGGCCGACATATGACTCCATGTACTTAACTGCCCTCTGAAATGGCCTAACAAGGGCAACTAGGAATCGCCTTGCTAGCGATGCCCACATCTCATGAAAGAATTTTTAAAAATCTGTGTGTGGTCTCAACTCCACTTTCCTGTCTTTCCCCCATAACCCTTGACTACCTTGCCTATCAAAAATCTATCTAACTCAGCCTCGAATAAATTCAATGACCCAGCCTCCACTGCTTTCTGGGGAAGAGAATTCCACACACTAACAAGCTTATGAGAAAAAAATTCTCCTCCTCTCTGTCTTAAAAGGGAGACTTCTTATTTTTAAACTGTGCCCATTAGTTCTAGTCTCCCCCACAAGAGGAAACATCCTCCACTCTATCCACTCTATCAAGTCCACTCAGGATCTTATATGTTTTAATAAGATCACCTCTCATTCTTCTAGACTCCAATGAGTATAGGTCCAACTTGTTCAACCTTTCTTTACAAGATAAGCCCTTCATTCCTGGAATTAGTCAAGTGAACCTTCTCTGAACTGCTTCTAATGCAATTATATCCTTTTCCAAATAAGGAAACCAGAGCTGCACACAATACTCCAGATGTGGTCTCACCAAGATCCTGTACAGTTGCAGTAAAACTTCCTTACTTTTATACTTGATTTCCCTTGCAATAAACACCAACAATCCATTTGCCTTCCTAATCATTTGCTGCATACCTGCATACTAACTATTTGTGATGAGAACTCTTTATGTTATGTGGGGGAAATGAGCTTCTGATCATTATAGGAGGAGTACTCACATTAACAACTGCTGAAATCTGATTGTCTGGTGCTGCTGATGAGATTTAAAAACTCATCTCTTGGTCTTCCATGTTTCCAGGGAAGGCAATTATTTGAATTCACTCTTTACCGAGCACGTATCAATCAATATCAAATATGAATGAAACTAAATTACAATTCAAAGAACACTGGGATCTTATTTTAAATTAACTTTGAGCAATTAATAAGAAAATTGATCTTTGAGGGGAAGTAATTGATATCCTTTCTACTTTTCTCTATAAATCTTCATGCAAAAGTGGATATGTTAAAAACGTAGAAACATTTCAGAATGTGTTAATTCACAAATTGCCTTATGAAGATATTGCTGTTTTCTAAGCATAAATTGTAGCTATCTGATTTTGTGAAGAGATGAGAAGCTTAAGGTTGTCGGGCACCTTTATTCAAAAAATGTATCAACAATTTGCTACATTTTAAAAAATGTAGAGTACTAACTTGCAGTTTGTCAATAAAAAGACTGGTACACGAATCTTCAGGAAAATTAACCACTTGTAACATAACAGTATATTCTTAAACATGTTGTCAGTGTTCAGAGGGTGAGAATAATGCATTGTGTTTTAAAAAGAAAGGTGAAAATGTATCAAAATTTACACAACAAAACTATTAAAAATAGTTTGAATGCAAAAACACATTATCCTTTTATTAACATGGTTATTAACATTGTGCATACTTAAAATGTAATTAGTTGTAGTACAGATCAGTCCTTTCACAGGTACAGACCTCATATTGATGCTGGTCAAACTGACGTGTGAGGATCTGCAGTTGGATATATTGGCACCACCTGATTATGCACATTGGGCTCAGTTATGACTGTGTTGAGATCTTGATGAGTAGCAGATTCATTCTAAGGTGTTCGTCTGACAGGCGCACTATCCTGTTCTGCTGTGCAGGGCCTCTCATGCATCCACCTGGAAAATCAATTTCATTCAGTAAAATTGTCCAACATTTTCATTCGGTCCACTTTTATTTTGAAGCTAGTATGAAATCATGTGGGAGCCCTCCAGTGACAACTTGGAATCAATGGGATGAAAATTGGGCTGTTTCCCACATGACCATATGAATTAAGAGCAGAAGTAGGCCATTCGGCCCCTTGAGCCTGCTCCGCCATTTAATAAGATCATGGCTGATCCGTTTCTGTCTCGTATTCCACACTCCCATCTACCCCCGATAATCTTTGATTCCCTTGCCTAACAAGAATCTATCTACCTCCGCCTTAAAAATATTCAATGACCTCACCTCCACCAACTTCTGAGGCAGAGAGTTCCAAAGTCACACAACCCACTGAGAGAAAAAATTTCTCCTCGTCTCTGTCCTAAAAGGGCAACCCCTAAAAACAGAGTCCTCTAGTTCTGGACTCACCCACAGGAGTATACATCCTTTCCACATCCACCTTGTTAAGACCTTTCAGGATCTTACATACTTCAATCAAGTCTCCCCTCACTCTTCTAAACTCCAGTGAAAACAAGCCCAGTCTGTCCAACCTTCCCTCATAAGACAACCTGTTCATTCCAGATATCAATCTAGTAAACCTCCTCTGAACCACCTCCAACACAGTCACATCCTTCCTTAAATAAGGAGACCAAAACTGCACACAGTATTCGAGATGTGACAGTTGGACAATCTGCTTCACCAGATCATTACTCGCAATGTGAATCATAGAATGGTTAGAGCACAGAAGGAGGCCATTCTGCCTGTCTTGTTTGTGCTGGCTCTCTACAAGAGCTCCTCACTTAGCCCCACTCCCCTGCCTTTTCCCCGTGGCCCTGCAAATTTGTTCTCCTCAGATAATTATCCAGTTCTCTTTTGAAGGCCTTGATTGAATCTGCCTCCACCACACTCTCAGGCATTGGGGTGTAGACAGAGTAGATAGAGAAAAACTGTTCCCACTCATGAAAGGATCGAGAACGAGAGGACACAGATTTAAAGTATTTGATAAGAGAAGGAAAATGACATGAGGAAAATCTTTTTCACACAGCGAGTGGTTAAGGTCTGGAATGCGCTGCCTGAGAGTGTGGTGGAGGCAGATTCAATTGAAGCATTCAAAAGGGAATTAGACAGTTATATGAAAAGGAAGAATGTGATGGGTTATGGGGAGAAGGCAGGGGAACGGAGCTGAGGGAACTGCTCTTTCAGAGAGCCGGTGCAGACACAATGGGCCGAATGGCCTCCTTCTGCACTGTAACGATTCTGTGATTCTGTGAGTGATGAAAATTACTCCTGCAGTGTTTCAGTCCATGCGGCAACACGGATTTACAAAGTCTCATTTTGTCCGATATGTTGGAGAAAGAACAGCAGCAGAGGAGGAGCACTAGCATTCTGAGGCAATGGGATAATTTCTCTCTTTATCGCCTCTGTGGTAAACTGATGGAGCAGATCACCTGCCCATTATAGAACCCACCTGATCTTCAGTTCATTGATTTCACACACCTTGGGCTGGATTTAGTTCTCCGCCCACACATTGTGTTCCGTGGCGGTGGTGGGGGGGGTGGAGGGGGGTGCCTGAAGATGCCTCCAGGAGACGGCTGCCATGCATCCCGACGCTGGGAGGACTGGGCCTGATATTGCTGGCGGTGACGAGGACTCGTGGCGGCCCCTCCGTCGCTCAGTGATGGGACCCCCATTTGAATATTTAAATAAATGAAAATGAATTCATTAATGATATCTACATCGCCGCCTGAGTTCACGCTCCGATCTTCGGTCCAGCGGCCGGCACTCCCATACCTTCGGATCCCTGTCTGGGGAAACGAGGCGCCACACTGGTGGGGAGTGGGGGAGGAGGTAAATTTAACAGTGTGGTGGGGGGGGGTGGAAATGGGGTCAAAGTAACCTCATGGGTATAGGGGATGGTGGGAAAGGTTGTAGGTGAAAGTTTGTGCTGTTTGAGGGGGGGAGGAAGGTCAGATTGTGAAGGTAAGTTTTTTGGGGGGAGGAAGGGCAAATAATTAATATAATGATTATTGGGGGGTGGGAGGGGAACAAAATAAATGCACTTTTTTTCATTCACTTTATCTTTAAATATTTAAATCTCCCAGTAGGGTTGACAGCCCTTTAAAAAGGCATCAACACCTGCGCACAGGCAGCTGATGACATTGCTGGGGGCGGATAGACTGCCCCCTCCACATGATCGGGGGGGGGGGCTGGGGGGTGCGGCCCAACCCGGCTATCCCCGACAGAGGGACCGGAAGTTGTTGGAACTTTCGCTTCTACCATTTTTCCCGTATCGCACGCAATTTTATCTGTAAATCAAAGGTGTGGCAACAGGCAAAGGAGACACGTGCAATCATGCAGCGGAGATGGACTTTCATTGGTGGAAACTGCCATCACTTGGTCAGGCACCATGATCGCCACAGCTATAAATCATTCTGTGCTCCAAGTCTCAGGAAGCAGCAGCCTTCGTATTATGTAATTGTCTTCAGAGTTATCGCAATTACATTTTTTACTTATTTGTAACTGCTTTCTCTGTCCTTAATTTTTCAAACCCAGCACCAACTCCCCATCATTTTTTTTGATTACAGCAAAAGCAAAACAATGTCAACCAGCAGGCAGTGTCCCGCCCCATGGTTCAATGATGCCTCCAGGCTGTCAGGGAAAGGCGGGAGGTCCTCTTCACTGCAGACGGCATTAGAAGACCCTTCCTCCAGACCAAGGTGGCCTGGATGAAGGTAGTGGAG
Source organism: Heterodontus francisci (assembly GCF_036365525.1). Classification (NCBI taxonomy): domain Eukaryota; kingdom Metazoa; phylum Chordata; class Chondrichthyes; order Heterodontiformes; family Heterodontidae; genus Heterodontus; species Heterodontus francisci. The sequence continues at coordinate 149,544,600 of NC_090373.1, read as the reverse complement.
GAGGTCTTGAACTGTGGGATGATGTGGCGAAACTGGGTTCAGTGTCGCAAACATATCAATGACTTGCTCAGATCGGTGAGGGTAAGTGGTCTTGATGAAGCTGATCCATTGTTTCTCTCCCTGGCTCCGTGTATTTAAGACAGAGACAGACAACACATGCAGTGGAATCCTGAGCATCCTTGGTTCCATACACTAATTAATTGTGACGAAAGTTGACAATTGGCATTTTTTATGTACTTGGATGTGATGTGCGAAAGCCAGTCCAGAATGAGTGATGTCTATGCATGTGTACAATGGGTGTGACGCATCTTTCGACATGTCTCTAAATCTGCACTGTTTCCTGCAGGATAACCTCACCCACAACCAACGGGAGTGGAAAAAGGCAGGTGGAGGTGTCCCAGACATCCGCGTCCTGCCACCAGCTGCAGAGGAGGCTGCAGAAATTGTAAGAGAGGAGGGAGGCAGGGCAATTGCAGATAGTGAGGCACGATCCTCTAGGTGTAAGGATGAAGTGTCATCTTCAGTCTTGCAGCCATATGTGCACACCAAAGGAAAGTGTCTGAACTCATGTTCAGCTGATGCTTAATGTGCCTCTGCTTGTGTCTCCACTGCATAGATACAGACCCTTAGAAAATAGGCGACATGTTTAGATAGAGGATCTGGATCGGCGCAGGCTTGGAGGGCCGAAGGGCCTGTTCCTGTGCCGTAATTTTCTTTGTTCTTTCTTTGTTCTTTGCAGGTGTCCGCACTCGAGTGACGGAACGCCATGAGGTCCAAGACTCCTCTTCTGGGGAGGAAGAAGCCAATGCACCAGACGGTGCACCGTCACCTGCCTCTGCTTCCACCGTCGCCAGCGCAGATACATCCACACAGATTAGAATCTGGGTCACAAGCTGGTGTGCACGACACAGACATGTCCCAGCAGCTGAGGGAGCATGTGCCAGCCGGAGCCCCTGACAATCGGAGGACTGCTGGGGACCAGGCCCCTGCTCAGCCCCATGCTCATGATGATCTTCTGTTTGTTGCTACAAGTCTGCTAGACGTGCAGCAAAGCCCTGTGGAAAATATGTCGGAGATGTCTGATGTCTTGCGCGGCTTTGCACGTGCCATGGAGGAGTCCATGCAAGCCATGATGTCTGCCATGTCCCAGGCATTTGAGTGTATGGCTTCCTCAATAGAGAGTCTGGCGAGCTCTGTGGTGAGTCTAGTTGAGCACTCCAGCCACATGCGCTCTGATCTGCAATCCATCGCTGTTACCATGGGCTCTGTGCAGCAGAGTCTAAGCAAGAGGGGGCCGAGGAACCCGAACCTGCCTAAGTGTGCTCCTTTCCCTCAGGGAGACAGGCAGGTGCTATCATGCATCCAGATGGAGGATGAGCGTGTGCCAGCTGCCCCGGGACCTTCCTCTCAGGACACCCCCAGGGTAAGCAGTGTCTCATCCTTTCACCCGACATTGACCCCCTTAGCTCCAGCAGGTGAGCACATAGGGGATGTGCAAACGCCATTGCTGCAGGCCCCTAGTAGGATGGAGCCATCAAGGCTCCGTTCCTCCAGAGGATGCCCAGCACGGTCATCCACAGCAATGAGGCAGTGCACTGAGCAGACTGCCTCCGCCTCAGCTGCTAATGTCGGGGTAGGTGGTAGAAAACAGAAAAAATTGTTTTGATCACGAAGGTGGCATAGGTGTTGTAAATATTGTGCACATACTTATGACGTTTAAATACACATTTAGTTGCTTTAATATTTGATGCAATGTTGGAAATCATTTGCTTTGTTTCAGTTGAAAAGTAAAATGATTGCTGGAGGCCTATGGCAGGTTTGCGTTGATGCTTGCAATGCATTTCTGAAAGTATCCAGTGTCCTTTTATCATTGACATTTGAGCTTTCAGTCTTCAATGATGGCTGTTCGTCATTTGAAGATTTTGTACTTTTTTCCTTAAAAACATACCTTACATTTGTAGATCTGTGGTCACCCCCTTAATTCCTTGCATAGGTGTCACTGCGTTTCAAACATAACCTAGAGAAGATTTGATCTGCCGGTCACATCAAAGTGCTGCAGTGTTGTAGCTTCCTATGTGTGTGAGTTAATGTCTTGATGCAGGATACTATTTCCATGGAGACAGAGGTCACTTTCAATGACGTTGACAGCATATAGGCCATTAGGCACATCTCCACTGCAAGTTCACGTCCTGTTGTCAGAAGAGCCCTTCTTTTCGATTGCAGTAATGAATAAGACCTCAGGCATATGTGAACATATTTGGAGAATGTTTTTCTCCCCTTAAAATTCCTTTATGATGTAACTCAATATTGGCTAATATGAGGTTCTCCCTGTTGTCCCCTGCATGTCTCTCCATGGCCGTTATATCCACAATGGCATCATTTGCATGTTTGTCCTCCTCCTCCTCCTCAACCTCTTCATAGTCATCCTCATCAGAGGAAGACTGGTGTTCCTCATATTCCTCCACTTGCAAAATGTGACCGCATCTAATTGCAAGGTTGCGCAAAGCACAGCAGGCAGTGAATATTCGTGATACCCTCTGTGGTGCGTATTGAAGAGCCCCTCCAGACCTGTCAAGGCAGCGGAAGCACATGTTCAGCACGCCAATAGTGTGTTCGATGATGGCTCTGGTGGATGCGTGAGCAGCATTGTTCCTCTCTTCAGCTGCGCTTTGGGGATGCCGCACTGGTGTCATCAACCATGTCCAAAGGGGGTAACCCTTGTCACCCAGGATCCAGCCGTCTACTTCAGCTGACTCATCAAAAATTCCTGGCAATTGAGATCCTCAAAATGTGTGAGTCACAGAATCACAAAATTGTTACAGTGCAGGAGGAAACCATTCGGTCCATCGTGTCTGAACTAGCTCTCCGAATGAGCAATTCACTCAGTGCCATTCCCCCACCTTCTCCCCATAACCCTGCACATTCTTCCTTTTCATATAACTGTCTAATTCCCTTTTGAATGCTTCAATTGAACCTGCCTCCATCACACTCTCAGGCAGTGCATTCCAGACCTTAACCACTCACTGTGTGAAAAGTTTTTCCTCATGTCGCTTTTGCTTCTCTTACCAAATTCTATAAATCTGTACCCTCTCGTTCTTGATCCTTTCACGAGTGGGAACAATCTCTCCCTATCTACTCTGTCCAGACCTCTCATGATTTTGAATATCTCTATCAAATCTCTTCTCAGCCTTCTCTTCTCCAAGGAAAACAGTCCAAATTTCTCCAATCTATCTTCATAACTGAAGTTCCTAATCCCTGGAATCATTCTCGTGAATTTTTTCTGCACCCTCTCACATCCTTCCTAAAGTGCAGTGCCCAGAACTGGACACAATACTCCAGTTGAAGCCACTCTAGTGTCTTACACAAGTTCAACATGACTTGCTTTCTCTTGTACACTATGACCCTATTAATAAAGTCCAGGATACTGTATGCTTTATTAATTGGTCTCTCAACCTGTCCTGTCACCTTCAATGACTTATGCACATATACACCCAGGTCCCTCTGCTCCTGCACTCCCTTTAGAATTGTACCCTTTATTTTATATTGTCTCTCCATGTTCTTCCTACCAAAATGCATCACTTCACATTTCTCCGCATTGAACTTCATCTGCCCCCGTCTGCCTATTCCACCAACTTGTCTATGTCCTTTTGAAGTTCTACACTACCTTCCTCACAGTTCACAATGCTTCCAAGTTTCGTATCATCTGCAGACTTTGAAATTGTGCCCTGTACACCAAGGTCTAGGTCATTAATATATATTAGGAAAAGCAATGGTCCCAACACTGACCTGAGGGAACTCCACTACAAACCTTCCTCCAGCCCGAAAAACATCCATTAACCACTACTCTTTGTTTTCTGTCACTCAGCCAATTTTGTATCCATTTTGCTACTGTCCCATTTATTCCACGAGCTATAAGTTTGCTCACAAGTCTGTTGTGTGGCACTGTATCAGACGTGACAGTTGTGACAGCTCACTGGAAAACAAGTGCAAACCTGCATGATTCTTCTCCTGAGGTTGCAAACCAGTTGTATGTTCAAAGAGTGGAAGGCTTTGCGATTGACAAATGCAGCAGGCTGGTCCCAGAGAGCTCTAATGATCACATGAGTGCAGTCGATCACCCCTTGCAATCTAGGGAACCCAGCGATGGCACCGAAGGGCGCAGATCTTGCTGCCTGGCTGTCCTCCTCTACAGGTCAGTAGAAATCATTGGCACAACAAAATAGAGCATTGGCCACCCCTTCGATACACCTATGGGTTGCAGACAGTGAGATGCCATATATGTTGCCCATTGATCCCTGGAAGGCACCGCTAGCAAAAAACCTGAGTGCAGCAGTAACCTGGAGGGAAACTGGTATGGGGTTCCCACCAAACCCAAGTGGTTGCAGGTCAGGCTGCAGAATCCTACAAATTTCTGTGACAATTTCACATGACATTCTTAAGCGTCTCTGGCATTGCCTCTGATATTTGAAGGTGATTTATCCTTGTCATGAGGATGCGATGATGTGCCGGCGCCCGTCTTTGATAATGCCCTTACTGGATGTTATTATTCTGAGCGGCCTCACCTTCTTGTTCTGCCTGCTACTACCATTCAGCCATCATTCATTGAGGGAAAAGAGCCCTCCTGAACCATCAGATTGCTTTTATGTGTCTTAAAATTGCAGCCAGCATGAAATCCCACCCACCATCATTTGTCTCCTCCCACTCGACTTGCAATCTTTGAGTAGCCATGTGGTTTGCATTATTGTTCGAGAAAATGTTGCATGTACAACTTAAGGCAAGTTTCCCCACCTTTCAACCTCCTCTTGCCAACTTCCAGCCTGCACCCATCACCCTTGACCCACCCAATGTAACCTTACACCTTCCATCTGTTACTATTGAACCTCCCCCATTACCTTGGACAGTGTCACAATCAATTTATTCATACCATCCCTCCCCACTGTTCCTACTCCCGTTACCATCCAAATGCTGACTCTGACCCTTGATCCTCCTCAAATCCCCCTTAATATTATTGCTGAGTCCTGGTCCCCTCCCTATGATGCCATTGAATATCCAAACCTAAGTTTCGACCTCCTCCCCTACAGGATCCATTTGCCTCCATTGACGGCGACCGTTCCCTTTGCCAGCCAGTACCCTCAATTTTCCCCAAAGGACCCTGACATTGACAGCACTCATCCCTCCCTTTAGGCCCCTCAAAACCATCTGTTGACTGTAATGCTCAAATCAACCCACCAGTCCCACTCCTCTCCTCCCTGCCCTGCTCCTCCATGCACATCCTCCCATGCCTTCCCCACCATCCCCTGAGAAGAATCGCCCTTGCTATTAATGAGCCTGGAGGGAAATATCCATTCCAATGTTGGCCTTCCTTGTGCCAATGAGTTCAAGACATGAAACCATTGACCTCAGACACAACAGCACAAAGCAAGTGGTGTACGCCATGTTTAAACAAGTGCAAACCGTGTGGCACGGGAATACCGTTCACCGCTAACTTAATCTGGCAGGTAAGACTTAATTGGGACTAAGTGTAGGGTAATGAGTATTCATGGTACGGCAATGAATGCAAAGCTGCAATCTGCTACCATGTGGAGGAACCCTGGACCACTGCAAACAGGCTGCTGGCTTAATTCCGATAAAAATTCCCGCCATCGGAAATCCAAAAAACAATTCACGTCTAATTAAATCAACCCACTCACCACCAAATCCACTCTCTCAGGGCACATAAAATTCCCCCCCTTGTGAGTAATTCTTCTCTAGGCATGTGAACTTTTGAGTTCCAGGATATGCCTACTTCACCCTCACTATACTACTGAGCTATCCCTCCTCACCATGCAGAGCACATCTCTATACCATCACCCTACCAGTGGGCTGGCCCCAGAAAAAACCTTCAGGTCTATGCTCGTCCCCCAACCCTCTCAATTGTGTCTCCTACCTGCCCCCAACCCAAGATTCTGAGGACTTTGGTCAATGTTCCAGGTAGCATGATCATGCTGCAGGCCCATGACCAGTGAAATGACCTGTCTAACTGAGGCCAATGGAATGGAAATCAGGTGAGCTCTATAAAGGGCAGCTGATTCTCTACACCTGACTGCCACTTAGGCAGTGAAGTGAGTAAAGGCAAAAATGTGGCCCAAAGTTTCAGAACTCCACATGTGTACTGGAGTGTCCCAGCTATTAGGGATCCTGACATGAAAGTATAATGGGGTGAAATCAAGAGTTGAGTTAATAAGGGTAATGAAGGTGGAACCCCTGCAGCGGCCATAAATCTAATTATTATTTTTAATAAGCTGTACTGGTATTGTTTTTCTTTCATATGACTAACACTTATTCTGAACAAGAGTTTATTTGCACCTTTAGTTTCTACTATCTCCTGCAATAAAACTGCACAGGTCTTTGAGTGAGCCTCCACGGCTATTAATGAGTTCTTAAGAAGCATTTTTCCGCTAGTCTCCTTGAACACATTTCAGACTGTGAGGAATTAAAGCAGAAACTCGAGCTTAGATCAGAAGAAAGGTCTGCCATTGCTTTTTTCTCATTCGAGGGGCCACGTGGCCTACTTCTGCTCCTAATTCGTATGTTCGTATAACTTAGCCACATCCAAAATTTCATTATCACAAACCCTGAGCTTTGAATGATAGAAAACAGTTAATAGAATGGTCAGCTCTTTTAAAGTAGTTGGAGGCCAGTGAGGAGAGCTCTGTCTATTTCTTTAAGTATTCGTACACAGAACTCTGCTTTGGCTGATTAGAAAGCAGTGCGAATGGGCAGTATAACTCCAGGTTGTCCACTGTACAGCTCCAAAAATGTCACTTACAGCACGTTGCCTCATGGTACGTGTGGCCATAGAATATCATTAAACTCCAGATGGATGAAGACTCCCTCAGACTTGCGGCTGCTTTAACATCCTTCATTCCCCATTCCCAGCAGCATATGGAATACATTGTACAGCTTGGGAGTGAGGCCCAATATGGTACAGAACATCTGCACACCAAAAATTAATTTTGCAACTAGCTTTTTTGCCAGAACACACAACAGGTGACCTAATGACCTTTCACCGAGTGCAGAAACATCTTGAGAAAATGCTGCTGTCATTATTTTGACACGTGCCTGCTCAGCCCTCCCGTTGACTGAATGAAGCAGCAGGTTCCTGACAAAATGGTATGCAGTGCTGCTGACTGAGGGGAGCAGCAGCTGAATAAGCTTAAGTGCCTGAGACACTGACAACCTGATCAGTTCAGTAATTTGCCTCATTTACATGGAGAAAGAGTAATGAACGAGGAGTTCATCTGTGAAAATGTATATTTCTCATTGCTTACACAATGTCACTTTTGATTAGGAACGCACGCATACGTAATTTGCATGACACCAATCGTGGAGTGATGGTGATCATTACGATGAGGGAGATATGTGTGCCCTTCGTTCCCTGATAATTCTGGGTTAAAGACTTTTCGGCAATTTTGACTGTTGATGTTGGATTCTGGGACAGTGACACTAAAATAACCCTGTGCGGATCGCACCCTGATTTGTACTCTGACCTAACACTGTTACTGAGGTAGACCCATCCAAAAGATGCAGAATAAAAACAGAAAATTTTAGTAACACTTAGCAGGTCAAAAGTGGAAATTAGAGTTCATGTTTCAGGTCTTATGACCCTTCATTAGAAGTCCCAAAAAAGGGGGACCCTGGCACTGTGCATTGGTGAAAGCAGTGGCACTGCCATCATGGTACCTGCTCTCTCGATCCAGGGAAAGGAATACACAATCAGACACACTTTCTATCAGAGACAGATGTGCTGACAGACTGAGGGAAAGAGGGGTGCAAGGTGGCATTATGCAGTTGGGCCGAATGGCCTATTTCTGCAAAATTCTATGAAGTCTCTGCAAGATAGTGAAACTATTCTGGAACAGGGTTTTCGACTTGCTGCCGCCAGCCAAAAGTGGCTGCGAAGGCAAACATTAACAGGAACATTTTTTACAGAAAAGTAAGGTTTTCTGCGGGACTGGCTACAGGCATTCGGAGCTAGCAGCCTGTCCTCACAGGGCAGCAGTGCACTGCTGGGGAAGCTCTGCAGCAAATGTGACTGCACTAATTATATATTCACAGCAGCATTAGTCATGTCTGTTACTGTGGATATGCAAATCATATGAATGCACAATCCCCTGATGCTGCCAAACCACCCCAAAGTATAAGTTTCACTCTAAGCAGCTCAGTCGTATAAACACGGGGTCTAATGCTGCTACTGAGTTTGGCAGTCAGCCCTGTAATTGCTGAGGTTCAGCCATAACATATCGTTCAAGTGCTCAGCAAAGGCCATCGGTATCTTCAGAATTAACAGCATTAATTTTGCTTTCATTAATGAATTCATGATAAAATGAAGGGATTCATATCTCCTTCCCAAAAAAAGCAAAGAACAGGAATGATCCTCCTTAAATTTAGCAGAGTAAAAGTATGTCATGGTGGCTCAGTTATCTGATCTCTTTCCTCGCTCTTGTCCGATTGGGTTTTGACTGATTTCCATCCGCTCCCAACCAACTCAAAGGACTGTTTGGTGCTTGAATTTTACACTTTCACAGGAGTTTGCTGTCATTGATTAGGGATTACTTTTAATAAATAGCACTTGTAATTCAGCAGACCCGATAAGATCTCCACAGTCTCGTTCATGATGGCCCTTCAAACTTCACAATTAAGTTGTCCAGCAGGCATGCACCCTGCTGCAGCTGTTCTGTTAATCTCATTTTACACCACAAATGAGCATAGGCACCATGTTTGACATGGGATTTTAACACCAAAGAAGGCGATTCTGTGACATCAAATGAGCCTAATTGGTTGTGCAATCAGGCGTTCACTTAAACCGCGGAGCTCATCTACAGATCTCTATATCTGCAGTCTAGAGCCTGTCGCCACATTGAGAGAGAAAAAAAAAACACTGAAGGAAGGGACACAATGCACAATATGGATAACATCACAGCCACACACAAAAGGCAATTGAGATCTACAAGGAAAGAGTGGGTGGTGGAAAAAATGATGGCAGTTAATAGTGCTAATGAGGTCTAATTGTGACCAATCTGTCAGAGAGGGGATGAGGAGGGCTGCTTTAAAGTGTCATCAGGTGTTTAGTGAGATGAAGTTCATTGTTTTCAGTGTTTACGCAGCCAATCAATCCCAAAGTGCACTTGGTGTCTTCAACCTGCACAGCGAGGTGCTTCTTTTTTTTAAGCAGGTTTCTTATTCTCTCTTAATAAAACCTTACTTTTTGATTGATTTGGGACATCAAAAACAAAGCTCGTGTTCAGCCAGCTACTGATGTGTGAAATTGGGAAATTCAGCATAAAAGGATTACATTTTGGCGTGAGAGATAAAGCGTGCCACACAGGCCGCAGACATGATCAGCACATGTAATTTATGCAGCTGAGCCATTAGGCATTCTGTCTTTTACATCTTTTGTGCATTTTAACCTTCACCAAATAAACAGGAACTCCACACGGTAAGAATAATAAATAGTGTGACTGCCTCTTTAAGGGCTTTTAGTGGTGCCCAACTTCAATCTTTAGATATCACTGTGCAGATGCCACTGTCCACTGGGTTTTGTAAAACGCATGTTTGGAAACAGTGAAAAGTTCATAAATAGTAATGTAACTCATATTTTGTAGTAGTTTCATAATTTCCCACATTTTGGTTTGCCTCAGTTCTACTAATATTTTATAAGTATTTCACATCCAAGAATCTTAGGCAGGGTAATGTCTTAAGACTCTACCTCAAGTCAAATAATCAATAATCTATTGATTTTGCTGTACGTGAGGATTGTACACCTTCAAATTACACAGTATGAGTGTAGTGTACAAATGATTACTGTGGTTAATTGCCTTCCTTTGTCTGCAATTTTAACAAGAGTATTAACCTATTTAAAAAGGTGTTAGTGCCTCCAATGCAACAGGACACAAAAGTACTGCAAGCAGATGTTGTTTCATGTTCATATGCTAATAATCACACAGCAAAATGACAAAGCCGATGTTACAGTTTTCAGGTGTAAAGCACAAGCAGCAAGGGCTAATTGTGGGAAGAATGTCCTGTACCCCAGACATGCCTGAAAAACATGAGATGGGTCGAAAGATTTTTCAGGCATCCCTTACGGCTACCTAAAACAGGCATTAGCCCCCTTACATGTACAAATAAAGGTCTAATAGGAACATAGAAACTGAGGTACGCCATTCAGTCCCTTGGGCCTATTCCACCATTCAGTGAGATCATGACTGATCTTTCTCCTAACACCATTGACCTGTCTTAGCTCTATACCCCTTTAATACCCTTGGCTTGTAAAAAGCTATCGATCTCAGATTTAAAATTATTTATTCAGCTAGCATCAACTGCTTTTTGTGGGCGAGTTCCACATTTCTGCCACCTTTTGTGTGAAGAAGTTATGTCCCCTTGTTCTAGACTCCCCTGCCAGAAGAAAGAGCTTCTCTTTATCTGCCCTATCAATTCCTATCAAAATTCTAAATAACTTAATCAAATCACCCCTTCAACTTCTATATTCAAGGGAATACGAGCCCAGTTGACGTAATCTTTTCTCATAATCTAACCCTTGGAGATCTGGCAACATTCTGGTGAATCTGCTCTGCTTTCCTTCCAAGGCCAATATATCTTTTCTAAATTTTGGTGCCTGGAACTAAAGAACTAATATCTGCTTTAGGACCCTTTGCTAAATTGGGTGGCGTGGAGAGGAGCAGGCACTGGGCTTGCTCCACTGAGTATTTTTCAGTGGCTGCCGCGGCCTAAGCATTGGCTGCCACTAAGTGGTCAATTTAAAAAAAAATTAAAAATTTCCTGTGGAGCCAGGGGTGGTATCCGGATCACCCCTTCCCTATTGCCAGTCCAACCTTCCCACTACCCTAGAACCCATCTTTAGGACACTGCTGGTGAGGAAACATCATGTTTCTCTAAATTCATCTACTTAAAATAGGTGAGTTGCCTGTGGAGGAACCCAGAAGGCTTGAGGCCCAGTTTCAGGCTGGCCTCAGGCCTTCTGCTTGGGGCATGTGCTCCAAGCACAGTGCCAATTTCAGGCTCAAAAACTTGCCTAAGGCAAGTTCGCCCCCCCCTCTTTTTATTTTAGATCGTTAGCCTTTGTATCAAAAAAACTAGCTTAGAATTTTTTTTGGCATTTGCCATAGAACAGCTGCTGCATTAAAGCATTAATTAATTGTTCGATCAATCAGAAAAGAAATCAAATATCTTTTCTAACAGACTAAATATTTAAAGTTCTATTCTCTGCACAGTAAATGGGTTTCCTTCCTTAAACAAATACATTCTTATTTTGTTGTCCCTTGTTTCATTTTGCTTCTTGCTACCATACATCCTGTGCAGCCACCGCGGGCTATGGACTTATCTTCATCATCAAATGTACTCTGTTACTGGCCAGCAAGAGGCACAATTCAAGGGGATTAAACCAGCTGATGCCAATGTATTCTTTCGAAGACAAGCACCTTGCATCAGCATATTACTCCCCCTTGCTGTTTCACTGAGCATTAGCAACAATTCACCCGACTCTTACAAGGGAGACTTGACGACACAAACCTCTGGTCTGGACACAGGGGGCTGGAATTTCATATCAGGGTTGGGAACTCAACGCCCAGATGAATTCTGGGTCCTGAACCCACGCCTCAGCTGTGTCACTCTCACAACACTATTTTTAAATAGGCACAGTGGCGCAGTGGTTAGCACCGCAGCCTCACAGCTCCAGCGACCCGGGTTCAATTCTGGGTACTGCCTGTGCAGAGTTTGCAAGTTCTCCCTGTGACCGCGTGGGTTTCCGCCGGGTGCTCCGGTTTCCTCCCACAGCCAAAGACTTGCAGGTTGATAGGTAAATTGGCCATTGTAAATTGCCCCTAGTGTAGGTAGGAGAATGGAGTGGATGTGGTAAGGAATATGGGATTAATGTAGGATTAGTATAAATGGTTGTTGGTCGGCAGAGACTTGGTGGGCTGAAGGGCCTGTTTCAGTGCTGTATCTCTAAATAAAATAAATGTAAATGCCCTAATTGGGCAAGAGCCAAGCTTGGTGCCCAGTTGCTGGTGCTGAATGCCTCCAGGGAGGGGAGGCTGCCTGCCTGGCACCACCGGCAAAGGCAAGCAGCAGCCATGTTGGGGGCTGCTGCTGCCTTGCCGAAGAGAGCAGGCAGCTCCTTATCAGGACAACAGTGTCCCCAGGAATGGAAGTGTCCTGGAAGGAGAAATGAAGTGCTAGAAGATATATAAGAAAACAGCCTCAAGGCAAAGACTAATAAACTGTATTTGGCCCCTTGGTGAAACCGACAACTGTGTGCTAATGTGCACCAGACTGTTCGGGTTTGCTGAAATAAAAATTAAAAATTCCATTCTGCACCGGACAGGCCCCTTAACAAACTCCTTAAGGAGCCTAAGGGGCTGTTAATTGGCGGTGAGTGGGTTTCCCCTCCCTTCCTCACCCTGGCCCTTTCAAAATTACAATCCCAAGACGGCCTCCAAGAACATGATTTTGAAATTACACCCGCACCGCTTCCCGACCCCATGGCCCTTTGAAAATCCGGCCCAGGAACATTGTTGCTTTAGATCCTGGCACGCCTTGGCCTTCTGCATTTTCATGAAACTAAAAATAAAAATAAAACAGATAGCTGGGAGTGATTAACTTCTCAGATCCCCTGAACATCCCAAATGTCATGAATTACATTTTGACATACTTTTACTGTTGTTGTGGACTCAAAATGCATCAGTCAACTTGCACACAACAAGGGCTCTCAAACAACAAGTGATCACTTAATCCATCTTTGGTTAAGGAATATTGATCAGTATGCTAAACTGCTTTGACTAGTGCCATTGGATCTTTTGCATCCACCTGAACAGACAGATTGGGCCTCAGTTTAATGTTTCATCTGAAAGACAGGGACCTAGAAATTTGATGGTGACACGTATGTGTTTTTAGGGACTCCCATACAAGGGAGTGGGATTAATTGGATAGTTCTACCAAAGAGTCGGCACAGGCATGTTTAGTTTAGAGATACAGCACTGAAACAGGCCCTTCGGCCCACCGAGTCTGTGCCGACCATTAACCACCCATTTTATACTAATCCTACACTAATCCCATATTCCTACCACATCCCCACCTGTCCCTATATTTCCCTACCACCTACCTATACTAGGGGCAATTTATAATGGCCAATTAACCTATCAACCTGCAAGTCTTTGGCATGTGGGAGGAAACCGGAGCACCCGGAGGAAACCCACGCAGACACAGGGAGAACTTGCAAACTCCACACAGGCAGTACCCAGAATTGAACCCGGGTCGCTGGAGCTGTGAGGCTGCGGTGCTAACCACTGCGCCACTGTGCCGCCCCTCATGATGGGCTGAGTTCCCCCTTCTGTGCTGTATCATTCTATAATTCTATGAAAATAGGTACATAAGCATGTAATATTGTGGATGGGTAACATGGCAGAAATGCGCCATCCATCATATTGGTAAAGGCAGAAAAAGCATCCAGTGCCCAAGTCTAAAACAAGTGCTAGGCCCTTTGCAGATATAAATATCAGGTCTAACACCTGTTTGAGGCCTCCTTCGCAAAATTGAGTTTCTCTGAATGCAGCCGTCTAAGAGTGCAGGAGTGCTCCTCCCAGATCAACTGCGCTGCCAAAGACCATTGACAGTCCCCACCCAGTTTCCTCTTGAACACTGCCGGCAATGCAGGGATCATTGAGCCTGCTGGTGCAAATCAATTTCTAGGCCAGTATTTTCAACAATGCTGCCTTCAATCGCCAGGCCTGGATTACATGTTCAAATCCTGGAGTCGGGCTACAAACCCACATCCTTTTGACTCAGAAGCATGAGTGCGATCACTGAGCTAATCTGACACTCAGTAACTTGATTCAGGGATTCAAAGGATGCAATAAATCATGAGTGAAAGGTCATCAGTTTTTAACTGATGGGTCGGAACTCCGACCCAAGGTTACAGCCTTGAATCACATTCAACTACCCATTACTTACTGTCCATTTTATTTAATTTTAAGTGTACTTTTGGTTGATAGTGTCCTTTAGTACAGATCCCAGCACTTGGCTCACTTTGTATCATTTACACAGGAACAATGTGCAAACTGAAGGATTCATTATTGTGACATCATTACAACAAGATTATAAAGAAATAATTTGCAGCTGATTCTTAGGAATTATGATCCAAATATAATTTGTGCAGGCCAGCATAACTAATTGGATCTTGTTACAAGACAATAATATTTTGAAAGGTTTATATAGCATCACTGGCCGTATCAACAAAGTTTGGGTAGTTTATCCACATTATTTGAGCTCCAAGATACCATGTATCAGTAAAACATACCAGTGTAGCCCTATATAATTTATTAAGGCGGAGTCTAGGAGGCAGTTCAGCGGGCCGCACAGTGGTGCAGTGGTTAGCACCACAGCCTCACAGCTCCAGCGACCCGGGTTCAATTCTGGGTACTGCCTGTGCAGAATTTACACGTTCTCCCTGTGACTGTGTGGGTTTCTGCTGGGTGCTCTGATTTCCTCCTACAGCTAAAGACTTGCAGGTTGATAGGTAAATTGGCCATGCTAAATTGCCTCTAGTGTAGGTAGAAATATGGGGATTAATGTAGGATTAGTATAACTGGGTGGTTAGTACAGACTTGGTGGGCTGAAGGGCCTGTTTTAGTGCTGTATGACTCTAAGGTCTTTCTGATGGGCTTTCTTATGGCCAGCTACAGTAGACATGGCAGACAGTAGTAAATGGTAAGCCCTCAACATGAGTCACGTGATTTGAGTTGTAATGCTGTTGTACCACATCAACGTGAAGCACAGAGATGTTGGACTTTGTCTCAGTGCAGGGGAATAATACACTGTGCACATTCTCCTGTGGAGGAGCTATTGCACTGTGATGCATGGATGCACCCTCTTGTGGTCACCACTAAAGTTCAAAGAGTGGGAGCATGAAAAGTAGACCTTTGGTGCCTGGTGATGCATGCTCAACTTGAAGAGCTCACAAACTCTGGTGTAAGTGGCTGACCTTGGTGGTGAAGGTGGCGTTCTAAACCATAGAAAAATTACAGCACAGAAGGAGGTCATTCAGCCCATTGTGTCTGTGCCAGCGAAAAAAACTAGCTGCCCAATTTAATTCCTCCTTCCAGCACCTGGTCCATAGCCTTGCAGGTTACAGCACTTCAGGTGCATGTCCAGGTACCTTTTAAAAGAATTGAGGGTTTCTGCCTCCACCACCGTACCTGGCAGTGAATTCCAGACACCCACCACCTCTGGGTGAAAAGTTTTTCCTCATGTCCCCAACATAGTTGCCCTTATTAAAGTTTAAAATACTAGTCTCAGACCCACTCTTCTCTCTTGCAAACTGGATGTAAAATTCAATCATATTGTGGTCGCTGCTACCTAGAGGTGCCTTTACTCTGAGGTAATTAATTAATCCTGTCATATTACACAATACCAAGTCCAATATAACCTGCTCTCTGGTTGGTTCCAGAAGGTGCTGCTCTAAAAAACTATCTCGAAAGCATTCTATGAACTCCTCATCCAGGTTGCACAGAGGGTGGTGAGTGCCTGGAACTTGCTGCCAGGGGAGGTGGTGGAAGCAGATACGATAGCGACGTTTAAGAGACATCTTGACAAGTATATGAATAGGAAGGGAATAGAGGGATATGGGCCCCGGAAGTGCAGAAGGTGTTAGTTTCGGCAGGCATCAAGATCAGCGCAGGCTTGGAGGGCCGAATGGCCTGTTCCTGTGCTGTCCTGTTCTTTGTTCTTTGTTGCTATTGCCACTGTGACCTCACAGGAACTCCTGTTCAAGACTAGGACCTGGGTATAGCCGACTCTCAGGACAGTTTGTGACTATTCTGCTCGAGTTATAACAGGGGTCCACTGGAACTTCCGTGCAATTATGGTCTCGTTAAGTGCCCATTCATCTCATTATCCTTTGTGGAACATTACCAGTACAAAATAGCTCTTCTGTTTCCTCCATAACAATTATTCCAATAATTTGCTGTGTAAAGGACTTATTTCTTTTTCCCGGAAAAGTTGTTACTCATGAAATAAGAACTACAGTAAGAACCTCAATTGTTCTGTGGAATATACATTTTAGGGCCGAGTTTCCACTTTGGGCATAATTGGCAATCTGGGCACAAACTGCACCCCAAATTGTGCCCATTTTAAAAAGTATTTGTTTTTCTCGAGTTTCCACTCAAACTCATTTGCATATCGCTGAGCATAAAATCTGCCATTAACCAGCGCAATTCAGCAGCATTTTAAAACGTAATTTTAAAAAATTGCTTTAAAAAAAAATCCTTGATATAGTCAAGAGTGGTAATTTGGTGCAATCTTGTTTATGAGGCCTATGTTCTCAGCACCTTGTTGTCCGGCTGTGAAGCATGGATGACTTACAGCTATCAAAAAAGGAAGCTTAACAATTTTCATCTTCGATATCTGCAGTGCATTCTCGGCATCTCATGGAAGGAAAAATCATGAATGTGACCATCCTCTCAAAGGTAGATCTCCCAAGCATGCTAGCACTAATCAAGCAGAGGCAAATTCACTGGCTAAGGCATGTTCACAGGATGGAAGATGATCACATTCCCAAAGATATTCCGTATGGGGAGGTAGCCGGAGCCAGAAAACTAGTGGGATGCCCAAAGCTCCGCTTCAAGGATGCTTGCAAGCGTGACATGAAGGCCCTAAACATTGATTTTCACACGTGGGAGACACTAGTCAACAACAGAGGGAAATGGTGACATTCCCTGTGGGCCGATGTGCACCACCATGACAATCAATGGCTACAACAGCTTGACAGCAGGCACCAATGCTGAAAACAGCACCCCACACAAAAAAAAACAACAACAACATTGGATAACCACCTGATATGTAGCACTGGTGGCAGAACCTGCCTCTCACAAATTTGTCTCCTCAGCCATCAGCAAAACTATTCCATTGCCAATGGATTTGCTGAATGTCCATCATCTCACGTAGATGGAAGGATCACAACAGTAATTTGGTGCAGTTTGATTAATTCAGCTGAAAAATATATCACAAAAAATAAGCATTTTTAGTCACAGTGTTAATCCACCACCTGTGAGTAATCCAATTTTAAATGAATGAAAATGAATTTTTAACTTTTGTACACAACAATTTGCTGGTTATATTGGGCGACAATATCACCTTAGGAAATTTTTCAAAAAGCAACAGCTTTTAAAGCATTTCTATTAGTGTCCTGCACCCAAAAGAACCAGTTTAGTCTTTAAAGATTCCCTGAAGGCCTGCAATTAGATGCAATTAGTGAAAACTCCCAATGGCGATTTAATCATCCTGGGGATGAAGTCAGTTTTGTGGGCGGGACCGATTTCTAGCACGATCAATTTTAAACTAGGGTTAAAAATTGCAGAAACTCGATTTGCGCTGATGGTAATTTGCGCATAAGATTCTGTGATTTGCATTGCTACACCAATGTCTGGTGAATAGCACTGAAAATACCAGCACAACTAAGCAGAAACTTCAGATTTGAATAAATATAACATAGTGTGTGATTGTATGTACTGTGACCTCAGACACTACATACATGCTTAATTTAATCATAATCCATGTTGGTGCTGTGTAAGAAATCTTGCCCTTCGCAAATGCACAGAGTATGTAAAGGAGATCTGTGCAGCATGGCTTTATTTGTACAGTGAGGCGAGTGATACTAAATTGAAATAGTGAGTGAACTGAAGTCAGATAGCATGAAGGAAATTAGAATGACACGAACCTCCACAAAGGGCTCCCGCTAACTTGTATTGTGCATTTCATTTTTTTTTAAACTGATGAAACTTTAATAAGGTGTAGGCCGGGAAACAAGGAGTGGTGAAATTGTGACTTTATAAATATATAAACATCCATCAGTCCAAGCCTGCACAAATGTTGTAAGTCTATGCTGGGTACAGTGTTATAATTCAGTTCTACCCTCTTGTAAAAGCCAAAAAAGAAATATTTCACAACTGTAAGTATTATTTTCCCTGCCAAGTAACCATCTTTGGAAGGCACAGATTATCATGTATGACAATTAGGGGCCAGCAGTCGGTGTCCTGATAGATTGATGAATGAATACTTGGCACTGATATGTGTAACAAAAATAATGCTTCACCCCAAATAACTGGGTTTCTCCTTGCATTAGTAAAGGCTACGTCAATATCAGGATTAATTTCACGAGACAACCCGAGGCAGTTAATATGTGTGTGTCTGTCTCAATGCGACTGAGTTTGCTTTTTGGACGGGAGGGGATACTGGCATCAGCAACAAGTACAAGAGTTTAAGGTTTCTTGCAAGAAATCTTAAACTCAGGAAAGTGAAATGTTGTCACCAAAGATTGTGGCACCTATGCCCATATGGCTGCAAGTTCACCACTCGTTCAATCTACCGGTATTCCAACATTTGCTGCTCTTGGCCTCAGATGCCTCGGAGCTCACAATTTTTTTTATATATCTTCATTTCATGGCTGACAGGCCAAATGCCAACTTGCAGGCCCAGAATTCCTCAGCTAATGATTTATCCTTTACAGCTGTTCTGGCATCTCAGACCTGGCAGCTGCTTTTCAGATGTGGCCTTCAAATGTGTAAGAAGTCTCCCCCATTCCCTGCTCATTTCTATCATGAACCTGAGCAAAGTGAAAAGCAAACTTGACAGGAGAGTAATCTGAATTTAGCCTGAAGCTTTCCATTGATCCTAGTATTCAGCACTAAGCAAAATGTTTGGTTTATTTCGTAAGCCAATTAGGTGGGAGAGAGCCTATTTGACGGTTGCTATTGACTAGGCCTCTGCAGAAAGTGCTCATTGTCAGAGTGCTCAATAAAGGATCAATAAGAGCTGTGTGATTGGATTAGCTAGTTAATCAATGCTTTGAACTAATATATTAACAAGTGTACCGCCAGGCAGCCCAAAACGAGAGACTGCTTGCAAATTGCACTACAAACTACTCTGGCCCAGTGAGTGACCCCTGGATTACAAAGGGATGTTGTTCATTGGACAAAGTCTAAAAATAATATCTAAAAAAACCAGTTTGTATAATGAACACAAATCTAACGGATCATTTATGAATGCCAGCTCCAAAAACAACCAACAACTTAATGAGATCGTAATGATGCCTCTTTTGTATGTATAATTTTTATTTATTCCATGTTAAAGCTTTGAAACAACCTCGGCCAAAGTCATGAATGGTATTCTCTGTGACTTTGATGCATTATCCCTTTTTGATCTTTCCACAGTGTTTAACAGGGTTGATCTCAGGGGAATCTGTGGGGGTGCTCTTGCATTGTTCCCTCCCAATGAGAATTTTAAAATCAAGGTGATCCTTGACTGGGAGCCAATATAGGTCAGTGAGCGTAAGATGACAGGTGAACGGGACCTGGTGTAAGGACATGGGCAACAGAGTTTTGGATGACCTCAAGTTTATGGAGGGTAGAATGTGAAAGACCAGCCAGGAGTGCATTGTAATAGTCAAGTTGAGAGGTAACAAAGGCATGAATGAGGGTTTCGGCAGCAGATGGGCTGAGGCAGCAGCGAAGTTTGGCAATGTTACAGATGTGGAAATAGGTGGTCTTATTGATGGCGTGGAAATGTGGTTAGTGGCTCATCTTGGGTTTAAATATGACACCAAGGTTGCAAACATCCTGGTTTAGTCTCAAACCGTTGCCAGGGAGAGGGATGGAGTCAGGAGCTAGGGAACGAAGTTTGGAGCGGGGGACCAAAGATAATGGCTTCAGTCTTCCCAATATTTCACTGGAGGAAATTCCTGCTCATCCAATACTGATTGGCAGATAAGCAGTCTGATAATTTAGCAACGGTGGAGGAATCAAGAGAGGTAGAGCTGGGTGTCGTCAGCGTGCATGTGAAAATTAATGCTGTGCTTCCACATGATGTCACTGAGGGGAAGCATGTAGATGAGAAATAGGAAGGGACCAAGGATAGATCCTTGGTGGTACCAGAGGTAACAGTGCTTATTGGAAGAGAATGTGATACTCTAGCTATGACTAGATAGATAAGAATGGAGGCAGGCGAGTGCTTTCCCACCCAGCTGGACAAAGGTGGAGAGGCATTGGAGGAGGATGGTGTGCTCAACCATGCCAAAGGCTGCAGACAGATTAAGAAGGACAAGGAGGGAAAGTTTATCTTTGTCACAGTCACATAGGATGTCATTCGAGACTTTGATAAGAGCTGTTTCGGTACTGTGGCAGGGGCGGAGATCTGATTGGAGAGATTCAAACATAGAGTTCTGGAAAAGATGGTCATGGATTTAGGGGATGACAAAACATTCATGGACTTTGGAGAGGAAAGGGAGGTTGGAGATGGGGACAATAGTCTGCAAGGACGGTGGGGATAAAGGTTGTTTTTTTGAGGAGGGGACGATGAGGGCAGATTTAAAGGAGAGAGGGGCAGCACTTGAAATGAGAGAACCATTGACAATATCAGCTAACATGGTGACCAGGAAGTGAAGTTTGGGTGGTCAGTAGTTTAGTGGGATTAGGGTCGAGCGAGCAGGAGGAAGGTGTCATGGAGAGGGGAGATGGAAGAAAAACTAGAAAAAGATGTGAGTTCAGGGCTGGCATAGGGGGGATCTCTGTAGGAAGTTTGGCCCGGTGGGCTAGTGGAAGGGAGGGTCGGGGCAGAGCCAGCTGATCGGACGATCTCAGTCTTAGTAACAAGGAAATTCAAGAGCTCTTCGCACTTATTGTTGGAGTTGAGGGTAGAGTAGACAGGGAGAAGGGTTTAAGAAGGCGATTTGCAATAGAGAAAAGAAGCCACGAGTTATCTTTGCATTCCAGGATGATCCTGGAATAGTGAGCAGTTTTAGCAGACGAGAGCAGGACCCAATAGTGCTTTATGTGGTCCAGTCAGATTGGGCAGTGAATGGCTAAACCAGTTGTCTGCAATCTTCTTTCAAGTCTGCACCCCTTGGACTTAAGGGATCAAAGATGAGAGCTGTACCGGGGCAACAGCTAGGGTGAGAGAGAGTAATTATTTTATTGGGTATAAGGCCATCAAAGATGGAGGTGAGAATGTGATTGAACAAATCAGTAGCTGCAGAAATGTTGTGGCAAACAAAGGGCCAAAGGATAGACAATTGGGATCTTGGAAGTGCAGTTGTAAGTGAATTGGGGGGTAGATTTTTTCCCAGGGGCAGATACAGAAGGAGGTAGGTTTGGGGCGTGGAAGGGGAATGTGGTTAGAGACCAAAACCATAATTCTCAGTGTGACACAAACTCTGTTCTTTTGCCATAAACCTCATCACTCTCCTGACCACTCAGGCTGAACAAGACTGTGCAGAATCTTGGTTTCCTATTCAACCCTGAGCTGACCTTCAAACACCATATCTGCTCATTTACCAAGACTGCTTATTTCCATCTCAACACTATTGTCTGATCCACATCTACATCAGGAGCTTGCACTGCTTAGATTTTTATCCATATTGTTGGCACCACTGGGCTCAATTATTCCATTGCAGTCCTCATCCATTAACGTCACTTTGTCTAATAACCTGTCCTCCTTATCCCTGCTCTCATGGATCTATACTGGCTCAACACTCCCCTCCTCTTAGAATTATTCTGTAATGTGCCTTGGTACTTTTTGGGCTAAAAGTTGGCTAACCCCTTTTTTTGGGCACAGCAGTAATAATTCATGACCTGCCACCCCAGTTCCATTGGCGATGGCAGCATGTAAATTTGGTGCCGTGCTGCCAGCTACCTCTACACTAAGCAAGGAGCTGAACAACATAATGCTGAAAGCATGTGGTGCAGCCAGACTTCTGTTCTTAAAGGCAGCCTGTCCCTCTTAAAGGGAAAATGCACCGAATAATATATGCTGAAATTTAAAACATGGAAACTGGAACATAAGGGCAGAGGGTTCCAGGGTCATGGATGCAGTGTTGGTGGCGTTAGTGGTGCAGGTGGGCAGGAGAGGTGCCATTGTTCCACAGGAGGGTTCAGGAGACCCTCAAGGACTACGCTCAGAAATGAGGGGTCAGGTGGCCAGGGACATTAATTCCTGCTGTCAAGCCCCAAGGATCTAGCAGCAGGGCCATAACAACTCTAATAACCTTATGCAGTGGGTGGTGAAGGTCAGTGAATGCATCTTCACATGACATCTCCTACCCACCACACCACCAATGTCTCACACTTGTCACGCCAACTTGCTTTGTTGAATGATAATTTTCTTTAATCCACTGACTGGAGATCTGAATTTATATTTTTTGAAGAAATTTTAAAAAGAACAGATTAAAAAAGATGACTTTACTGGCAGCTTAGGATGACCACCTAATTTGTAACACTGTATCCTACATTGCAAGACTTGTGAGGTGGAGATGAAATGGCTGCCCATCCCAGCAAGAACCAATTCCTAGGAAGTTTAAGGGAACTACTTGTTCTTTTTAGCAAGAAGAGAAACACGGCTACCATGTTTGAATCACTGGGTAACTGTCATGTGACAAGCCCCTCCCCATCTGTGGTTTTAAGCTTGTGTTCCTCTGCAGTAGCAAAGAGAAGCATCTGGACTCTGACACATGCAGACCCAAGTTAGGGGTGGGGGTCTCTCTCCATTCCAGCTTGCAAGCTTCAAATCTTGCCTAGTGACTGACCATCTTTGCATACTCTGGCTACAATTAGAAACCCCATTGGAGGAAATCATCCACATCGCTGTCTCCACGAGACTCACTGAACCAGTCAACTGCCTCTTCAAACAAAAAGCCTCAGAACCACCAAATTCAGCTAGAAGCCAGCCGAATCACCAAACACCACAGACTATATATCCCTTCATTCTATGGACTCTAACTCAACCAATCTACCTTTCCCCACTCTGTAATCTATCTGTGTATGTGTAAACCTCTAGTATGTGTGTGCGCGCGCGCGCGCGCAAGTGAAAGTTGGCGCATAGTTTGGTTTAGGTACAATAAAGTTAATCTCTTTCTTTGTTAAACTCAAGAAAACCTGTCCGATTGGTTCTTGTTATGATCATAGCAAGTGAGTAATCAAGTACCTACTGAATTGACCAGTACATCCACTTTAAGAAAGAATTAAACCTGTTGTGTTCAAACAAGGAAAGGGAAACGAGGGAAGCCCTTTGACCCCTCCTCCTCACTTGACCATAACACACTGCTCAATGTATCACACTCCCATCACTCACCTGGCAATTCCCTGGCATGCAGGAGACATGCCTAACATCCAGATACACCCACCACTTGCTGCCTCCACATATCTCCAGCTATTCAGCTATGACAGGAACATCACCCAAACACAGTGCGACACAACTACTGACATTTTGCTCTCTCTCTGACAGGACAAGGAGAAAGAGAATAGAAGTGAGCAGAGTAGAACCAGAGAGGGACAAGAACTGCTGCTTCTCCTGAGCCTTTGGAGGAGGTGGATCTCAGCATTAAGGGATCAGTTGCGACAGAGCCCGTGGCATCCAGAATCGCTGAGAACATTGAGGATGATGGCATATTCCTGCTTTATACCCCTTCTCAACTCCCAGCTCACCCTCATCCTGAGATCTGGCATGATGAGCAAGCTGCTGACCTTGTGACCATGGACCTCTTGCTTTCCACCTGTCTCCCTTCCCTCACACCAATCTTCTCCTTTCTGATTTCCTGCTTTCAGACATCCAAGATTTGCCTCCTGCCCAGCCACAGCAGACTAGAGAGAGGGCAAAAGCACAGCAATGATGACGAGGCCTCGTCACTTGATTTGACACTCGCAGACAGCAGCTCAGATACTGGCCCTGCACGTACCTTGGAAGCTAGTATACAGTTGGGATCAGCATGTGGCAAGGCACCGGGCAAGGGTGGGCTGCAGCCTGGCCAGCAGTAAAGGATGGTTTGCTTGCTAGCTCACTGGAGGACGAGGTCACAGACGAGTTCTGCTGCAGAGGACACAGTTGAGGACCATGATGTGGTGGCATACAGGAGAATGCTGATGCTGGGTTCATTGGCTGGCCTGCCAGACAGCTTCCTGTTACTGTCAAGGAGCATGAAGGAATCCGTCATCAACTTGGCAGCGTGTGTCGCGCAGAGCTTCCCCTCTCCGCAAATTCTACTCCATTTCCCTGCCATGCTGCAGGCCCGGAGGTACTGCAACTGCTATCCCTATATCTGTCACAGCCTTTGTGTGAATAGGTCACCTAAACCTCTGCCCTCCCTGTGAGGATCCAGCAGCATTCCCCGCCAAGACCAGGAACTCACAACAACCCCTCCAGAAACACTCCGCAATATTTCCAGACACATTGCAATTGCAAAAATCCTTCAAAATTACCCTACCTGCAAGTTGAGTGCCTGACCTTTAAAGCTTATGCGCAGGGCCTATCTTACCGATCAACGCTTGTTCCTTACAGTGTGAAGCCCTAATTTGTTCAATGGACCTGCCTGACCAGAAGCGGCTGGCAGCGCAGCCCATGCCTCCAGGAGGGCGAAAGGCTTACTGCCTCAAGCAGCACTATGGAAACCAAATTCACACCCTTTGTATGTTAAAGGCATTATATAAATGGAAGTTGTTGGTGTTGTTGACAGTTACACTTCAATAATAAACAGTTACATTACAGCAGTTCTATGGTACTGTAGGCATTGTCCATTTTCGATGGAATTGTTGACCTAGGGTATCTAAGTTATCCACTTGAGACCAGTATCTGCCCACAGCACTTTACAGGTGGCAGATCCAAGTTCTGCAGCTGGCTCTGCATCATGGTCTAGTCAAGGAAAGCGGGACTGTGATGCTAGTTAAGTTCTTCGCGTTACTGAAATGCAAGCTTATTTTGCTGACATTGACAAGGTGAAAAATGAAGTTTAACTTGTCCTCAGGCATCAACAATCTGTTGGTCCTTGTTGAAATGAAACACTGTTAGTTTGGTGAGTTCATGTGCAAGTCGTCGCACAATGTATATTGATGCAAAGCCAAAATCACTTCACATCAATACAGTGGGAGAGAATTACTGACACCTTGCACCACCTTGCTTAACACCCAGCCAACATTGATTGGAAAATTGTGAGTGATTGACCCTGGTTTTCAGCCCATTGAAATGAATGTCTTGAAAATAGGAAGCAATGTTCCCATAATTTTCTACTCTTCTCTTGCTTTGTGAAAAGCCCCACCAATGGCACAGAGTTTTAGAAAATATAACCCATAATGCGTAGCATATCTGGTATATTAAATATATTTCTTACATAACCTGATAGGCCCCGTACCTTTATGCATACCTAACTAGATGTATATTACTTAAAAGCTTTTATATAGTGCACACTTCCTAGCTACAAAACTTTACTTCCTGCAGTGCTTTTTATGCCAACGTTTACAATGGAAGATGCCTATGGAAACTTTAAAGATGGGATTTTCCTAAGGGGCAACTGGATTGTCACATCAGCACTCCATCCTATTGGGATCATTGGGTGTTTCAGGCAGAACTCCAGGTGAATCTCAGCAACATCTCTGGCTTTCTTCAAAATGTCCAGAACAACATAAACAGGGGGGCAGTGGAGTGGGGGGTGTGGGGGGGGGGGGGGGGGCGGCGCTGGTGGACATCAGTTCATCAGTTTGCATCATAGCAACATGGGAACACAGGAACAGGAGTAGGTCATTTAGTCTCTCGAGCCTGTTCCGCCATTCAATGAGATTATGGCTGATCGGTCACCTAAGGCAATATACCCACCTTTGCCCCAGATCCCTTAAGAACTTTAGATAACAAAAATCTATCATCTCAGATTTTAAATTTACAATTCACCTAGCATTAATTTCCATGTGCAGAAGAGAGTTCCAAACATCTATCACCCTGCGTGTAGAAGTGTTTCCTACTTTCACTCCTGAAAGGTCTGGCTGTAATTTTTAGATTATTCCCCCTTTTCCAAACTCCCCAACTTGGAAAGTAGTTTCTCCCTATCTACCCGATCAGTTCTCCTTAATATCTTGAAAACTTGGATAAAATCACCCCATAATCTTCTAAATTCCAGGAAATACAACGCTAGTTTGCTTTACCTGTCCTTGTAATTTAACGCTTGGAGTCCAGATGTCATTCTTGTAAATCTATGCTGCACTCCCTCCAAAGCCAATGTATCCTTCCTATGGTGTGCTGCCCAGAACTGAACAATGCAGTCCAGGTGTAGTCCAACAAGGGCTTTGTATAACTATAGCCTTACTCCTACCCCCTTGTATTCTGGTTCTCTATATGTAAAAGGCCAGTATTCCATTAGCTTGCTTGATTTTCTTTTGTACCTGTTTATGGCATTTTAATGATCCATGGACATGGATCCCAAAGTCTCTTTGGACCTCCACTGTGTCTGGCTTTAGACCATTCAAAAGGTAGTCTAATATATCCTTTTTAGGTCAATGGGGCAGAAAATAGGGAGCTGATTTCTGTGTAAATTACAGCCCCCTAACAAAAATCAGCCCCAATTACACCCCCTTGAAACAGCATTTTGGGACCCAGATATATAACTTTAACTGCTTCATCCTGTAAGCCACCTTGCTGACTGCATCTGGATTAGTGCGTCTGGTTTTGGGCAACACATCTAAGGAAGCTTATATATTAGACTTGGCGTCGAGGGAGGCAGTGCAGAGTCACCAGGATAATACTGAGTCTTAAAGAATTAAATTATGAGGACATGTTGCATAAACTTGGCTTGTATTCCCTTGAGTTTCGGAGCTTGAGAAGTGATCTAACTGAGGTGTTTAAAATAATAAAAGGATTCGGAAGGGTAGATACAGAAAAGTTACTTCGTTTGATGAAGGAATCCAGATCATGGGGGCACAATTTTAAAATTAGAGGCTAGGCCATTCAGGAGTGAAAGCTGGAAGCACTTTTCACACAGAGAGTAGTGAAAATCTAGTATTCTCTCCTTCAAAAGGCTGTGGATGCTGGGTCAATTAAAAGTTTCAAAGCTGAGATCGACATATATACCGATAAAATAAAGGCCACCCATTTACAATTTTTATAGAATGATGGACAGTCATAGAATTTGATCCCAAAAGTACCAGTAAAAATTCCAGAACACCATTTATTATAATTGCTTGTACAGTCACTATAAATCAGTAGTCCTGATATTATCTCTGACATGACATAAAAACCACAATTGTTAAAAAAACAGTGGAGGTCATTTTAACCTCCACCAACTGGGCAGGAATCTGCTGGAGTGGATCACCCACCAGTTGTAGAACTTATCCAATTGAAAATATGAACAGGAAAGTAATCATTATAGTATACTTTATCATGCTAGTACTGTGAATCTGAAGGCTCAATTTTAAGGAGCAGCTGGTATCAGAAAGGCAAGCAGAAAAGACATTGTACCATGGCAGTGTGAGGCCTGGGCAATTTTAACCTCTGAGCCTCAGATGCATGCTATGGGTCAGTGGGCCCACACGAAATATTGGGAATCAACTGTAATTTAAACTGCTGAGCTTGGAAGCCACAGTCTTGTTCCTGCCAGATAAAGACAACAGGAAGAGGAGCAGGGGTAAGAAAAGAGATAAACTGGTATGTCCTTTCTTTTCCTTGTGAGGCCCTCCGGTCCATCCAATGATAATTTAGGCTCCTCTGCCATGGACTCCTCCCAGCTCTTCCTGAATGCAAGACACCAGTGAGATGATCCTGGAAGTTGATCCCACCTAGCATGTGTTGATGAGTGGGTGGCTTCTAGGCTGAGAAATCTTTCCCTATTTCCCACCTACAGGAAGTGGGCCAGTGGGATATACATGATGACCGTCGGGTTAAAATAACCAGGCCTCATTTCCGGAGTGAGTGGGTGAATTTCCAACTCACCTTGGTACCCACTCGCTCAAAATTCACCCAGAGTTAAAATCAGGCCAAATTTGTGAACAAAACGTTCAGTCCTCTCTGGGTCTTATTTTCTGCATGTATGCAGCCCTCAGCTTTCAATGCGTGTGGAAGATCTCAGTTTGATTGATCGGTCTCACTTCTGGAATCTTGTGCCTTTGTGTCTGGGGGTGCTCGCATTATTGCACAGACATATGTGGCCCACATGCTCCATGTGTATCCAGGCCCCCAGCTCCATAAAGTTGGACATGCCTGAGCTAAATCATGTTGCATGTCTTGAAGCAGGCTGAGAATAAATTGAATGACTATGTGATTTTGATAAACAGAAGTCCTTTTTAATGGGAGAGAGCTGTTCTGTAGTCACCTAAACCATTAGAGCAAGTGTTGCAACAAGTGATATAAGATCAACATTAAAACAAACAGATGTGGGTTTGTTTGGATCATCAGACTTCTCATTGGAGTGGATTCTGATTTTGTGCAATCGTGTAAGGTGGGTGAATCAGCAGCCTGTTATACATTTCTCCCGGTATTTATTTCCATTAGACAGCGGAAATAAAAATCTAGAGACATGCAAAATGGGTTGCCGATTTGCTGTCAACCATGTTACTCTATCGCACCAAGTCAAAATCTACCCCATTGAACCAACATTTATTAATAATTTTGATTAATAATTGTGTTGGTTTATTTGTTTTCTGCCATACATACAATCTGTACCATAAAAGTAAATAGAATATGTCGATCAGCAAACAATCAGAACAAAGACAGGGAGAATATGCATTGAGCTCTGAGTGCAGTTTACTGCCATAGACAGACACACATACTTCCATTGATTTCACTAAAAAAACAAGGTGCCACTGTGAGGTGCCTCTGCAGCCTAATTACCCAAATACACACATTATTCCCTGCATTTACCCCTGCACTAAAGGACAATGTCAGGGTGCATATGTAATTGCTACTCCTCTGAAGTTTCTTATGATCATAATCCAACCTCTGTCTTGACACAGTGCCATGGTTAATAAATTGTTAATAAAATTTGTGCTAACTTTTCAATTCAAATGAAATTGAAATTCCCAATCCTGCCAGTTGCTGGAGAGGTGGAATTGATGCAGTGAGTTGTGCAGCTGAGGTCGAGTGGTTGCTAGGGAACATACTTGGCCTTATGTTGCCCTGGGTCCTATTATATTCAGTGGGTACTGAGCCCACTTTTATAGTGCAAATAAAAACACAGTACAATGCAATAAAGATCTAAGCACAGCTGCACAATTAACTTTGTGTATGTGAGTCTTTGTTTGATCACATGTATATAAACTAAGAATTTAAAACACTCAGTTTACTTTTTCCCTTTCAATATTAATACAAGCCAATTGTAAATTCTTAAGCTCTGTAAGAATGAATTAGTAACTTCACAGGGATGCATTGAATGCAAGTTAGCTCACACCCAGAAAGCTCAGCTCTATGCTCACTTGGGCTGCTTTCTAAGGAACCCCAGGTTAAACCAAGACACCCTTCTGACCTTACTATTAGAACTGGCAGTTTCAGCATAGTGACAGGGAGATCTACAGCTGGGAAAATAACTGCTGTCCTTGAAACACAATTCTTCAAAGCTCTGCACTGTCATTTGAATATGGAGCTACTGAAAGCAACCTCAAAATCTATATATTGCACAATACTGTCCATCCCTCATGGTATAGTTCTCTTCCACCAACTATTTCTCAGCTTCTTTCTCACTCTGTGATTCTGCACCCCACTCTGTCTTTTGGCTTGTCTTCCAGCTTTTCTTGCTCTGCCCGTGGTTTCTCACACCACATTCTCTTCATCCCTTTATGTCTTCAAACCCCTCTCTACATCTCTTATGTTCATTTAGCAATGGAATCAATTTTGGACTGTTAGGTTTATTTTAATTGCCAAACTATTCAGCAAGATGGCAACCAGAGTGACCCATGCCAGAAACCTTCCACAGGACCATCCAAGCGTTGCTGAGAGAGAAACCTGGTGCTGGGGGCTCATGTTACATGAGAGTCAGTGGCTTGGTCCTGGAAAAATTAGATCTGGGAGCACTCAGAACACTTTTGGTGGAAATAGAGTCAAAAAGCACTCAGAGAAGGGGCAGAGATTTGAAGCCTGGAGGGAAGCACTCAGTGATTAGTGTTCGAGATCACTTGGGTAAAGCTGAGGTTTGTGAAGATTTGGAAAAGGGAGGGTCGCTCGGCGCAGAAGGAAGCAGGCAGCCAGGTTAGATGTACTCAGTAGAAAGGTCTGCGTTTAGGGGCTAAGATCACTGGGGTGAGATCAGGAGACAGAGACTTAAAATGCACCAAAGAAAAAGCCTCTTGAACCGCAGAATACTAAATGGTTAAAATGAGTACTCTACAAGGAGATATGATTTAGCTCTCTGAATGGCTTGTTATTAAAATATGCCCTAACAGTTCATCTGAACATTTTTAGAATGGCACATGAAGGCCATGTGTCACAGCCATTTTTTTTTTAGTTCTAATGAGTTAACTGATGAAGTTCAGTCCCTCAGTGTCCTATCAAAACATTTCAGTAATTCATTGCAGAACAAAAAGTTACCAACATTAAAAACGTACAACTAGTTAATTTATAGCATGTCATTCTGTGCTTATTGTAATTATCTTAACCATTAAAACCACATCAAAAGGTGTCATAGAAGAAAAAGGACTTTGTGAAATATCCAGCAGTTGTGAGTTTACTTTTCAGACAGCTGTCTTTGAGATTGGGAATGGGCACTAACTAGGGACACCATGATGACTTACTGATGCCTCAAATCTATAAAAAACATCCATCCATGTGAGAGTGGGAGAAAATAATGTCAAGAGTGCTTCTGATAATGAACTAAACTCTGAGCAGTGAGATAAGAACTTTCTGAGTCAGTGACCAGAGTGCTACTACTGAGCCACGGCTGACTATTAGCCATGTTAAGATTAATATTTCTACAGCACGGCAGGCACTGCAGCCTATTTTTTCTGATCAGGTGTAAGGCTAACTGAAAGTTGGGTGACTTCCTAACCATGCTGCCTCATAAGCAGTGCACTGACCATAGATAACGTTCCAGAGTGGGATTAATGATAACAATGTGGGTGAGTCCTAGCCATCGAGAATGGCTTTCATTGGGATCTCACTGGTGGGAAGTAGGGCAGGAAATTACCTGCAGCTGCAGAATTTAAAGAGGCACACATCAAATTTGTTCAAAATTTGGAAGATAGTAAGAATGGTTATAGGAGTGCAGTAAGCCACAGAGCAGCCTGGTTATCTGATGGAACCTGTGAGATTTTTCTTGGTTGCTATAGGTGTCCATGAAATTCATAGAATCAGAGAATCTTACAGTATAGAAGGAGGTAATTCAGCTTATCAGCCTGTGCTGGGTCTTTGAAAGAGCTATCCAATTAGTCCAACTCCCCAAAATCCTACATTCTTTTTCCTTTCCAAGTACTTACCAATTACATTTTGGAAATTCCTAATGATTTAGGAGAGGTTACCTCCAGTGTGAATGCCATGCTAACCATATCACACACTTGCAACCAGTACAGGAAAATATTCAATGATCATACCAGGTCATCATAGATAATGAGAACTCACTATCATCTTATATGTGTGCAGTATACTGAGCCCACATATAGCCTTATGCCAATGAGGCAGCATGATGCCCTTTACACCATACCTCAAATTCCCGAGGCAAAATCATTTAAGTGCATGGTGAATAATAATGGTCCTAGCATAGATGCCTACAGGAAACCATTTCCCATCTTCTGCCAGTCTGATATACTTTCCTTAACTCCTAAATTCTGTTTTCTGTTTTGTAGCCATTTTTCAATCCAATATAATGACGGTGTTAGATCGGAACAGATTATGTCTTCCTGCCTTGACAAAATGGGTGATCAGTTACAGCGAATGCTGAGAGAAGATTTAATTTGGATTTCATTGGGATCAGTAGATCTAATGTCATGCAGATCAGTGTCCCTGGTGAGGCAATGTCCAGTAGCATGCACAACACCCTGGTGAATGTGATAGTCCAGGAGATTTCTGAGGAAACAAGATGCTAGGAGGAGGTTCACATTGTAATTCTCACATCTGCATTGGTAGCCCTGACTATTTCCATGAATTCTTTATATGACATCCTCAATAATACCCTAGCTCAGGGCTTTCACAACTTAATTGGGACTATTTTGTCACACAGACCATTATACCATCTGAGCCATGGCTGACAAATTGATGCATTAAGGTCACTAGCACTCCTTCAGCACTTTCCCCAAGCGGATGCTAAATGTATTACAGAGCAAAATGATAAGTTATCTGAGAGCAATGTCTGGCAGCAGTGATCGTGTTTTGTTCACTGCAGGTGGAGTGAAAACTTTCGACTGGAACAGTTGGTAATATTTTCGTAGCTGATGTCACATGCTGCAGGTAGTAGATTGTCTTAGGCTACCTCATCATGGTCAGAGACTTGCTTGTCTCCATTTTCATCCACATCACCTTCTGTAGTTGGATGGTCCAAACCCTTCTTAACTGCCAAGTTATGGAGAATACAGCAAGTCACTATCATTTTAGCTGGGCAACACTGTAAGGCTGCCCCTGACAATCTTGGCAATAGAAGCAGAAGAATCCTAATGATCAGCTCAACGATTATTCGTATAGCACTCAGAACTTCATTGTACCCATGGGTCACGGAGAGGGGTCAAATGGCTGAAGCAGATACCTCATGTCTCTTAGCAGCCATCGTGGCACATTGCTCTGACTGAGCCTTATATTCGCTTGCCTGGAAAGAAAATCGGTAGCATGTATTGACATGAGATTTGAGGTATCTTGCATTGCTCACTATATACACAGTGAATGAAATCCCTGCTGTTGATGAATTTGAGGGTGTTTTCAGATCAGGTCTTTAATGATGAATCCCACCACTCAATAAAAATTGATTGCTCTATCTCTACCATGGGGAAGGTAATGGAATCTGAGGCCTGCCTGAACTGGGCATCATCACCATTTCCACTGAACTTTCACGTTGGACTCAAGTCTACCTACATGCTTACCACCTCAGCCTCACTGACCATCAAGACTGGCCAAACAACAAGAGATTAAATATCTTCTTAACGAGATTACCCAATACATAAATATATCCCCAATTCTCCTGAACCTTTCTCCAATAGCAGTCAGAGAGCACGGGCTCTCAACAATCTAGAAATAAAAAGCTGGTATCAGTAAAAGTGGCTATGAAGGTGTTGGATTGCCGGAAAAACCCAACACAACATGTATTTATATAGCACCATTAATGTAGTAAAATGTCTCAAGGCACTTCACAGCAGCATTATCAAACAACATTTGGCATTGTGCCATATAAAGAGATATTAGGGCAGATGACTAAATACTTGATCAAACAGCTACATTTTAAGGAGCATCTTAAAGGAGGAAAATGAGGTAGAGAGTTCATTAATATTCTTTAAGAAAGGAAACCATTCCCCCCTTAACCCAAGCTCTGGAGTTCCCTCCCTAAACCTCTCCACCTCTCTATCTCCTTTTCTACCTTCAAGCCATTCCTTAAAAGCTACCTCTTTACCTATGCTTTTGGTCACCTTTCACAATAGCTCTTTATGTGACTCGGTGTCAGATTTTGTCCGTTAATTCTCCTGTCAAGCACCTTGGGATATTTGTACTATGTTGAAGGCGCTATAGAAATGCAAGTTATTGTTGTTACCCTGTCTGGCCTATACATGACTCCAGTCGCACACCAACATTATTGACTCTTAAATGCCCTTTCCACTCAGTTGCATCAAATCGCTACAAAGAATCAGCAGTTCAACAAGAAACCTGTCGCCACCTGCTCAGGGCAACTAAGGTTGGGCAATAAATATTGGCCTTGCCAGTGATGCCCACACCCCGAAAATGAATTTAAAGAAAAAGGTTGCTAGCGTGGTCCATACCCTGACATTCCTCGCCTGTTATCCGGCACAAGGTCCTGCCCACTACTCCAAAATCCATCATAGCTAGGGCTGGAAAGGTGCAGCACACTTTGGGAATGCTGTATCCATCTAGTGGCCGTGACAGAGACAGGCCAGGAAAACCCTCCCTAATATATTCCAAAACAAATCGCAAGAGAGCTCAAAAAATAACCCTTTTTACCATGGCTCCAGCTTCGGACTCAGTCACTAAGCTCTGTGGTGAGATTCAAAAAGCATAGACCCAGTGCTCACATGCACAATTTGTTTTTTTTTTGAGAGGTACAATCACAGTCGAACTCAGACTGTCTGAATTGAACCAGAAAGAACCATTTGTGAATAAACAGAAAGTGCATCAATTCAGGTCACTTTGAGTTTGCACTTCAGTTTTTGTACTGATCCTTAGTTACAAATTCTGCTCACGCCGCTTATTCTTCGAAATGTATATTTTTTTAAAAAGGAAATTATGTTTTAGCAAAGCCAAATAACTGCTGTACTTATAGATGTACAGAGTTCAAATTTAAAACCAAGCTGCTGGGATCATAAAAGAAGCTGCAGTCAGCTACAGATCTGTAACATATAACATATTTTCAGTGGTTTTGCAAATGGACCACGCAGACTGCTGAGAAAGGGATGCTTCAGCACCTATAATTCTCTGAATTGAATTCCTTGCACAGTAATATTTTGTAATTCCATTCTATTACCCTATTGTTGACATCAATGCATAAAAAGATCAAATTATGGTTATTGATGTTCTTTGAATTAAACTCATGTTTCCGTGTAAAAAGCCATCTGCTGATTTCAAAAACATAGCGTGTAATACAGAATCATGACCATGGTCATCACTCAGCTGGGATTAGATAGCATTTCTGTCCATTCATGGGATTTAACAGGCTTGAGATGGGACCCGAATACAAAGTGTGCGCAGATTAACTCCCCTCCCTTTTGGCCATTTCTCCACAACCCCTGCAAGGAAACCGAGACTTCGTGTCGCCATGGAGATAAACCTCAAGGTCAAAGGGCCATCTGGAAGGTCAGGTAAAGACAATGGGACATCTGAGAGGCCATCTGGATGAATGACCCAATATAATTAGTTATTAATCCCACTCTTGGGGACAATGGAATCAGACGAGAACGCATTTGGACGCTGATCGTGATCTCAGTGTGATCTCATGGGGAATGGCAAGAAAGCTCCTCTTGGCAACTAAGCAGATTATCCTGGCATGTGTTAACTACAGAAAGGAGTGGGCAGAAGAGGCCAATGGGGTACACATTGAGCACATGAGCCTGTGTTTTCTCTTTAGTCTCTACGGGTCTCCATACAGCCATTTGCTTCTGAGATTAGCTATGGGCAGCAGTTTCCACAGCTTGCAATGAAAAGAGAACAGGAATCCCAGGATGCTTTGCTTGCAACTGTTTAGGCAACAGATGGGAGGATGGTTGACAGCCAATGAATATAGCCAGTTTGGTTTACAGGTGTCAATATTTACCATGCAGAGTTAGTCAGAAAGCCTTTAGGGAACGGGAGAGACCAGTTCATCACAATAAAACAATAGATATCAGACAGTTCTCTGAGCAAAGCAAAGCAGATAGAACTGTAAGCTAGCTAAGCCTGTGGAAGGACTACCCGTCAGCATCTGCCTGTCCTTCCTTTAATTCCCCGCTATCTTCTATTTTGAATGCAGGCAGAGTTTTTGATCAATAGCTTTTGAAAGCAGTGTCAGCTTATGATCAAGCCTCTAGCAGTTAAACAGCTGGGGATTTTTTCAGGCTCAGTTCCTGTAGATTACAGTGTCACTGTAGTGAGAAAGGCCTAGGCCAGGGTGCATCAAAGAAAACAAACTCAATATGTTCAAAAATACAATCCATACAATAATGCCACATACTTGCTTCTTAGCTTGCTTGTTTAACTCTGGCATTTATATGAATTCATAGAATGAAGCAGCGCAAAAGGAGGCCATTCAGCCCATCGTGTCTGTGCCAGCTCTTTGGAAGATCTGTCCAATTAATTCTATTTCCCTATATACCTGCAACCTTTCCCTCCTTTAAATATTCATCCAATTCTCTATTGCAAGTTATTAATGAATCTGCTTCTGCTCCCTTTTCAGGCAGTGCATTCCAGATCATAACAACTTGCTGTGTGAATCAATTTCTCCTTATCTCACCTCTTTTTTTTGCCATCACCTTAAATCCTTGTTCTCTGCTTACTGACCCTCCTGCCATTGGAAATAGTTATTTATTATTATTATTATTATTACTTATTCTATCAAAACCCTTCATGATTTTGAACACTTCTATGAAATAAGTAAACATTTTCTTCAACTATAAGAATAACAACTAATATAGTTCTGGTATTAAATACAGGGCAGGAGGTTAAACAGTGTTAAAAGACAGGAGCACATTGAGGTTTTGAGATAACATACACAGCCAACGGGAGGAAACCTCATTCAGTTTACAAACATCACCTCACCTCAAACCGTTGCATTGAGTTACATAGTATTTATGCACAGAACCACGCCATTCGGCCCCAACAGGTGGTGCTTATGCTCCAGACGAACCTCCTCCCATCTACTTCATCTCTCCAATCAACATATCCTTCTTTCTCCCTCATTAATTTGGAACACACTTCAGGCTGTGTTACTCTCAACATTCGCAAATCAAAGTATTTCTTAGTG
The DNA here is from genome assembly GCF_036365525.1 of Heterodontus francisci. Taxonomy (NCBI): domain Eukaryota; kingdom Metazoa; phylum Chordata; class Chondrichthyes; order Heterodontiformes; family Heterodontidae; genus Heterodontus; species Heterodontus francisci. The sequence continues at coordinate 149,508,176 of NC_090373.1, read as the reverse complement.
TAATTAAACAATGTGGTCGTTGTTTTTGAAAAAGAAACACTTTTATTTTATCCCCAATGCACTCATTTAATCCAATCTGTCTTGAAGGTGGCAACTCAGGTGGGTACACTTCCATAGATGCTGGCAACCACTCTATCATAGTTCATGCCTGAGCTGAGGTTGTGACTCTTGACAAGTTATTTAACTAGGGGGAGGGGGAACATGACAGGCACGTCCAATCCTGCTCTCACCTGCTTTGCTGCATGCCTGCACATTCTAGCAAGGAGCAGGAATGGGAATCATGGCTGATTTTAGTTCACTTGGAATTTATTTTGTGTACATAAGATAATAGCCTGGCTGTGAATAATAACCTTTTCATGCATCAACACCAGAAATCAGACGAGGTTCTCTGTCTTGTGAGATTCCTGTTGCAAGTGTGTGCACTGTATGCCTTTGTGTGTGTGTCTGTCTGTGTGTGTTTGTGTATGTCTGTCTTTCTGTGTATGTATCTGTATGTGCGTGTTTGTCTGTATTGGTGTGCAAATGCTGGATCAGGACAGGGTTGGGCTTGGCTGTGATGGCCATTGTGGTCAAATAGCATTTCCTGTCCAAGCTCACACATAAAGGGCTGGATTTAGTTCTCCCCCAGGTGTCGGGGATGGCGGTGGGTGGGGGAACCTGAAGTTGCCTCCAGGAGAGGACCGCCACGTACCCTGATGCTGGGAGGGCCTGGTCCAATACTGCTGGCAGCAGCGAGGCCTCATGGCGGCCACCCCACCGCTCGGCAATGGAAACGCCATTTAAATAAATTAAAATTAATGAATTAATTATACTTATGTTCCTGCCGTCTGTCCCGCTGCGATCTCCGGGCCGCTGGCTGGCACTCCCGAGCCTTCGGATCCCCGTCCAGGGAAACGAGGCACCACACTGCTAGGGAGGGTGAAGGAGGTAGCTTTCTCAGTCCAGGGCGGGGAAACGGGGTCAAAGTTACATCATTGGTGTAGGGGATGGTGGGAAGGGTTTTAGGTTAAAATTTATGCACTTTGGTGGGGGTGGGGGCGGGGAGGTCAGGTGGACAAGGTAAGTGTTTTGGGGAGGGAGAGGGCAAATAATTTATTTGATGGTTATTGGGGGAGTGGGAAGGGGCAAAATTAATGTATTTCTTTTTTTAATTAACTGTTCCTTTAAATCTTTAAACTTAACGGAAGGGCTCAAAGACCTTTAAAAATGACGTCAGTGCTTGCGCACAGGCAGCTGACACCGTTGCCGGGGATGGACAGCCCGCCCCCTTCACGTGATCGTGTGAGGCGGCCCACCCTGGCCATTCAAATGAGCCACTGCACGGAGGATTGCTGCGGCTCCGCGACATGCGGCCGATGCGGGCGGGCTACCATTTCTCTCGCCTGCTTCCGACCTCGGCGGTGGGCACAGAAGATACAGCCTGGAGAATGGTAAAATCTCTGGAGCACAAAAAGAAGCCACTGAATTCTGCCCCAGCAAGGAGTCAATGCCAGCTGATAAAGGGGCTTGGATTAATACTTAATGGAAATAAAATTGTAGGGCCATGGGGAAAGAGTGGGGGAATGGCACAGGCACAATGGGACAAATGGCCTGCTCTATGCACTATCATTCTATGATTCTATACGATCAAGAAAGAAAAAGGGAAAGAAAATGGACAAAATACAATATAAATGAGATAAGCATTCGTTCTAGCCAGCAGCTTCTGTTAGCTGTAACATTGGTTTGCTCTTTCAGTTCTTGTATTTCCTCATGATGGTTTTTATTTATACATAGCTTTTAAAACTGCTTGCTACTCAATCCATTTTGGCATTCCCTGAGTGCAGCGAAGTAACAGTTTGGTTGATTTTGAGCTGATAAGTTTACCAGGCATTTGAGGAAACTCGTAACAAAAGAGAGTTAGAAATGAATAACTGCAAGAGTCAGAAGTGGGGGAGGCAACATATACCTTGCCAGTTATAAATATAGAACAGGGAATGAGCATATTTGAGAAAGAATCCCCAATTACTACACACAAAAAATTCCAAATAGAAAACCTCATTCACACTCAACTTTATGCTAAATTAAAATATTTTTCCTTAGCTGCAATCACACTGTTGTTCGTGTACTCCTTAACTGCCTTTTGGTCAAAGGGGCCCAGTAATTGGCATGTTGAAGCAATTTATTGTAATGTGAGTTCAATTGTTTTTCAATGTTGAAATGGTGAACTTTGTTCAAGGGTGATTGGGAGGATCCAAAGTCAGTACAATGTTAGATTATGGAGATGAAGGTATGTATGGCTTTACTTATTTTTAATATGTTCTTTTCCAAAAAAAAATTGCACAAACAAGCATGTCAGTATAGCGAAGCACTTATAGGCTGGATTTTGTGGAGGAGGCAGGGCTCCCGGCGCCGGGCTGAAACGGCAGGCGGATCCCACACCGGGATCTCCAACCTTTAAAAAGACAGGGATTCCGCCTCCAAAAACTGCTGGCCAATCACAGCTCAGCAGTATTGGCAGTGCCACCAGGAGAGGTGGCCATTTTTCTATTTGTTTATGGGATATGGGCGTCGCTGGCTAGGACAGCATTTATTGCCCATCCCTAATTGCCCTTGAGAAGGTGGGGGTGAGCTGCCTTCTTGAACCGCTGCAGTTATTGAGGTACAGGTACACCCACAGTGCTGTTAGAAAGGGTGTTCCAGGATTTTGACCCAGCGACAGTGAAGGAACAGTGATATAATTCCAAGTCAGGATGGTGTGTGGCTTGGAGGAGAACTTGCAGGTGGTGGTGTTCCCATGCATCTGCTGCCCTTATCCTTCTAGGTGGTAGAGGTCATGGGTTTGGAACGTGCTGTCGAAGAAGCCTCAGTGAGTTGCTGCAGTGCATCTTGTAGATGGTACACACTGCTGCCACTGTGCGTCGGTGGTGGAGAGAGTGAATACTGAAGGTGGTGGATGGGGTGCCAATCAAGCGGGCTGCTTTATCTTGGATGGCATCGAGTTTCTTGAGTGTTGTTGGAGCTGCACTCATCCAGGCAAGTGGGGAGTATCCTATCATACTCCTGACTTGTGATTTGTAAACGGTGGACAGGCTTTGGGAGTCAGGAGGTGAGTTGGTGCAGAATTGCTGCAGGGGAGGCTGTGGCGCAGTGGTATTGTCTCTGAACTAGTAATCCAGAGACCCAGGATATTGCTCTGGGGACATGGGTTCAAGTCCCATCACAGCAGAAGATGGAATTTGAATTCAATTAATAAATCTGGAATTTAAAGATAGTCTAATTATGGCTATGAAACCATTGTCGATTGTTGTAAAAACCCATCTGGTTCAATATTGTCCTTTAGGGAAGGAAATCTGCTGTCCTTACCTGGTCTGGCCTACATGTGACTCCAGACCCACAGCAATGTGGTTGACTCTTACATGCCCTCTGAAATGGCCTAGCAAGCCACTCAGTTGTATCTAACCGCTACGAAGTCAATAAAAAGGAATGAAACCGGATGGACCACCCGGCATCAACCTAGACACCGGAAACGACAATGGCAAACCCAGCCCTGTTGACCTTGCAAAGTCCTCCTTACTAACATCTGGGGGCTTGTGCCAAAGTTGGGAGAGCTATCCCACAGACTAGTCAAGCAACAGCCTGACATAGTCATACTCACGCAATCATACCTGACAGACAATGTCCCAGACACTGCCATCACCGTCCCCGGGTATGACCTGTCCCACCGGCAGGACAGAACCAGCAGAGGTGGCGGCACAGTTGTATACAGTAGGGAGGAAGTTGCCCTGGGAGTCCGCAACATCGACTCTGTACCCCATGAAGTCTCATGGCATCAGGTCAAACATGGACAAGGAAACCTCCTGCTGATTAACACCGACCACCCTCCCTGAGCTGATGAGTCAGTACTCCTCCATGTTGAACAGCACTTGGAGGAAGCACTGAGGGTGGCGAGGGCACAGAATGTACTCTGGGTGGGGGACTTCAATGTCCATCACCAAGAGTGGCTCGGTAGCACCACTACTCAGCGGGCTGTCCAAGTCCTAAAGGACATATCTGCTAGACTGGGTATGTGGCAGGTGGTGAGGGATCCAACAAGAGGGGAAAACATACTCGACCTCGTCCTCACCAATCTGCCTGCTGCAGATGCATCTGTCCGTGACAGTATTGGTAGGAGTGACCTCCGCACAGTCATTGTGGAGACGAAGTCCCGCCTTCACATTGAGGATACCCTCCTTTGTGTTGTGTTGCACTACCACCATGTTAAATGGGATAGATTTCAAAAAGATCTAGCAATGCAAAACTGGGCATCCATGAGGCTTGGTGGGCCATCAGCAGCAGCAGAACTGTACTCAAACACAATCTGTAACCTCATGGACCGGCATATCCCCCACTCTACCATTGCCATCAAGCCAGGAGACCAACCCTGGTTCAATGAAGAGTGCAGGAGGGCATACCAGGAGCAGCACCAGGCATACCTCAAAATGAGGTGCTCACCTGGTGAAGCTACAACCCAGGACTATCTGCGTGCCAAACTGCATAAGCAGCATGCGACAGACAGAGCTAAGCGATCCCATAACCAATGGATCAGATCTAAGCTCTGCAGTCCTGCCACATCCAGCCATGAATGGTGGTGGACAATTAAACAACTAACTGGAGGAGGTGGCTCCACAAATATCCCCATCCTCAATGATGGGGGAGCCCAGCACATCAGTGCGAAAGATAAGGCAGAAGCATTTGCAACAATCTTCAGCCAGAAGTGCCGAGTTGATAATCCATCTCGGCCTCCTCCTGAAGTCCCCAGCATCACAGATGCCAGTCTTCAGCCAATTCGATTCACTCCACGTAATATCAAGAAATGACTGAAGGCACTGGATACTGCAAAGGCTATGGGCCCTGACAATATTCCGGCAATAGTACTGAAGACCTGTGCTCCAGAACTTGCCGCGCCCCTAGCCAAGCTGTTCCAGTACAGCTACAACACTGGCATCTACCCTGCAATGTGGAAAATTGCCCAGGTATGTCCTGTACACAAAAAGCAGGAGAAGTCCAGCCCGGCCAATTACCACCCCATCAGCCTACTCTCAATCATCAGTAAAGTGATGGAAGGTGTCATCAACAGTGCCATCAAGCGGCATTTGCTTAGCAATAACCTGCTCAGTGACGCTCAGTATGGGTTCCGCCAGGGCCACTCAGCTCCTGACCTCATTACAGCCTTGGTTCAAACATGGACAAAAGATCTGAACTCAAGAGGTGAAGTGAGAGTGACTGCCCTTGACATCAAGGCAGCATTTGACCAAGTATGGCATCAAGGAGCCTTAGCAAAACTGAGGTCAATGGGAATAAGGGGGAAAACTCTCCGCTGGTTGGAGTAAAACCTAGCGCAAAGGAAGATGGTTGTGGTCGTTGGAGGTCAGTCATCTGAGCTCCAGGACATCACTGCAGGAGTTCCTCGGGGTAGTGTCCTAGGCCCAACCATCTTCAGCTGCTTCATCAATGACCTTCCTTCAATCATAAGGTCAGAAGTGGGGATGTTCGCTGATGATTGCACAATGTTCAGCACCATTTGTGACTCCTCAGATACTGAAGCAGTCCATGTAGAAATGCAGCAAGACCTGGACAATATCCAGGCTTGGGCTGATAAGTGGCAAATAACATTCGCACCACACAAGTGCCAGGCAATGACCATCTCCAACAAGAGAGAATCTAACCATCTCCCCTTGACATTCAATGGTATTACCATCACTGAATCCCCCACTATCAACATCCTAGGGGCTACCATTGACCAGAAACTGAACTGGAATAGCCATATAAATACTATGGCAAAAGAGCAGGTCAGAGTCTAGGAATCCTGTGGCAGATAACTCACCTCCTGACTCCCAAAGCCTGTCCACCATCTACAAGGCACAAGTCAGGAGTGTGATGGAATACTCTCCACTTGCCTGGATGGGTGCAGCTCCAACAACACTCAAGAAGCTCGACACCATCCAGGACAAAGCAGCCCACCTGACTGGCTCCCCATCTACAAACATTCACTCCCTCCACCACCGACGCACAGTGGCAGCAGTGTGTACCATCTACAACTTGCACTGCAGCAACGCACCAAAGCTCCTTAGACAGCACCTTCTAAACCCGCGACCTCTACCAACTAGAAGGACAAGAGCAGCAAATACATGGGAACACCACCACCTGCAAGTTCCCCTCCAAGTCACACACCATCCTGACTTGGAACTATATTGCCGTTCCTTCACTGTCGCTGTGTCAAAATCCCTTCCTAACAGAACTGTGGGTGTACTACTCCAAATGGACTGCAGCGGTTCAAGAAGGCAGCTCACCACCACCTTCTCAAGGGCAATTAGGGATGGGCAATAAATGCTGGTCTGGCCAGCGATGCCCACATCCCAGGAATGAATAAAAAAAAAATTTCCAGCTTCCGACCTCCCCTTGTACCTCAATGGTATCTCTCAGGGTGTTGGGGGTTTCAGTGATAGTAAGACCATTGAACATCAAGGGGAGATGGTTAGATTCTCTCTTGTTGGAGATGGTCATTGCCTGGCACTTGTGTGGTGTGAATGTTACTTGCTACTTTTGAGCCCAAGGAAATGTTATTCATGTCCTGCTACATGCAGACAGCATCTGAGGAGTTGTGTATGGTACTGAACACTGTGCAATCATTAGTGAACATCCCCACTTCTAACCTTACGTCGGAAGGAACGTCATTGATGAAGCAGCTGAAGACGGTTGGGCCTAGGCCACTACCCTGAGGTAAAGGTCTGCAAAGGAAACCCGGCCCTAGTCTGAATGCCAGAGCCGGAAGCCCAACATGACCCATTCGAACCTGACACGTGTCGTCGGATCCCGTCGGGGTCAGGTCGGGTAGCAGGCCTTTGCATCAGTACATGGGTAAATGCCTGCTACCCGACCTGACCCTGGTGGGACCCGACGACATGTGTCAGGTTCTGGCCGGGTCAGGTCGTACTTCCGGTTCCAGCATTCGGGCTCGGTCAGGTTTACTTTGCAGACCTTTACCCTGAGGAACACCTGCATCAAGGTCCTGGAGCTGAGATGATTGAACTCCAACAATTTTTAACCATCTTCTTTTGTGCTCGGTATTACTCAAACCAGTGGCCTTATCCAATGCCTCAGAGCTCTTCGAATTTTCTCAGAGACCTCAGCCTTGATGAAAGCCCATCTCCCTGCATGTAAAGCATTCAAGTGTGCAGAAAAATGGAACTAATTGTAGTACCTCCTAGAGCACGAGGACTGTCACACAGTATAGAAGGCAATTTGGGATTCCGCCTATAGACCAATTGATATGGATTATATCCTCCAACCATCTGAAGCGAATTCTTCGCATGAACCGCCCATGCCAGGGCAGTTGCCAACTTGCAGTTTGGCTGGTCAGCTAAGATTTTATAGAGCATTTCATCAACCACTGCGTGAATGCTTTCACAGAGCCCATTGCTGAAAGGACTTTCAGCTGCAGTATTCAAAACCATAATGTTCATGTTTTCACATGTCTCTGAACTTGTCATTGCTAAATTCACCTCCATTATCAATCAGAAACTTAGCTGGTGCATGTCTATAATCACCCTTTTGTCCTTGCTATTTATTATTGGAGAAATACTAAATCTAGTTGCTAAGTCTATAAAATTAGAATGAAAATATTCTTGTCTTTGTCCCACACCTTTAAATCCATGGCAACTACTTCATTAAAGTCACGTGCCAAAGGAAGGTTGACAATAGGATGTGATGGTGTCCACCGATACTTTTTACAGATTTCACACTTTTCACTAATTTCTTCTTTATCCTCGTATACTCTTCAATTACACCTGTATTCTTTAGCGGGGTTTTTAATCTCTGACAAGAAGGGTGAACAAATTGTCTATGTAACTTTAAGACAATTTGCTTTTTATCTCTCTGATTCTTAACACTTGATGTAATTAATATTGTTCTAACATTCTGACTAGAAACATCAGGTTTTGTTAAGGGTATACAATAATGCCCTGACTGGGCAAATTCACTGACTTTCCAAAACAATTGCCTTATCATGCTCCATATCAAGTTTCATTTGTGCCTTTTTCATTGAAGGCTTACTCAACAGTAAAGGTATCTCACTAGAGACTACATCAATACTGATAAAGTGGCTTACTCCAGCTATTTTACATGGAATTACTACTCTCTTCAGTGACTTCAATGTGTTGTCATCACCAAACCTAAAACTGGTAGCACGTTTATACTCTTAACCTTTCATCGATCCTCACTAATAAGTGAATCCAGATAGCATTGTAATCAATCAGTTCCACATACTGTCGACGTGCAAGCACTATCCATTTCAGCACAGTTGAATGAATCCGCAACCACCACATTCATCACAGGACTAAAATTCCTTGTGACGAGTACAATTTGTTCAGTTTCATTAGTTTCTTCCTCTTCTGCCTCAGAATTTGCTGTGTTGTGTTATTTCGAGGACTCTGACCCTCCACTAAAGGCAGTTCATTGCATAATGATACTTTGAGTCACATCTGAAGCACCTATTAACTGTTCTTTGGGCATTCCTGGGATTCATTCACCTCTGATTGCTGTTCTGATTCTTCCACTGTAATAGTCAGACCTGCTAAAGGTGCTTTCATCCTCATTCCTCCTGTCTTTAACTCTTCCATTGTACTTATGCCTGCTTTCAGTATCTGGACCATTTTGAAATCTAGTAAACATTGAGCCCTCCATTTTTTGTGTCACAGCAAAATGCCCTGTTGGTTCTACCAAGGCTGCAGGAAATGACTGTTTCCCCAGGAATTTCTTTAAGGCAGCAGACAACAGGGAGTCTTTGTCCAAGAGCCGAATCCCAGTTAGAACCAGGAGCCAGTCCATACATGACACCTTAGCACAATCAACCAATTTAAATGCAAGCACTGAACCAGAGATCTCCAAATTAAATATCCTCAATCTTCTATACAGTCTGTTAAAGTCCATGATATATTCCAACATTGAGTAGCCATCAGTTTTCCGAAATCTATCAAAGTCTGACCATGCCTCATACGTATTCAATAGATCATTTTTCTTGTAAATTTCATCCAGGAATTCTAACAGAAGATCCAACCCTTCATCTGTATCCAACTGACGAGCATCCAGTTCGCAAAACACTTTACTTCTAATTTTACTTTTGGTAGGAAGTGACAACACCAAGGCCATACCTTGTTTTCTCTTTGGTAGAAATTCAATGGCATTGCCATTGTTGAATCCCCCACTATCAACATCCTAGGGGCTACCATTGACCAGAAACTGAACTGGAGTAGCCATATAAATACGATGGCAAAAGAGCAGGTCAGAGGCTAGGAATCCTGAGGCGAGTAACTCACCTCCTGACTCCCCAAAGCCTGTCCACCATCTACAAGGTACAAGTCAGGAGTGTGATGGAATACTCTCCACTTGCCTGGATGGGTGCAGCTCCATCAACACTCAAGAAGCTCGACACCATCCAGGACAAAGCAGCCCGCTAGATTGGCACCCCATCTACAAACATTCACTCTCTCCACCACCGATGCACAGTGGCAGCAGTGCGTACCATCTACAAGATGCACTGCAGCAATGCGCCAAGGCTCCTTAGACAGCACCTTACAAACCCGTGACCTCTACCAACTAGAAGGACAAGGGCAGCAAATACATGGGAACACCACCATCTGCAATTTCCCCTCCAAGTCACACACCATCCTGACCAGAACTATATCGCCTTTCCTTCACTGTTGCTGGGTCAAAATCCTGGAACTCCCTGCCTAACAGCATTATGGGTGTACCTACCCCACATGGACTGCAGCAGTTCAAGCTCACCACCACCTTCTCAAGGGCAATTAGGGATGGGCAATAAATGCTGGCCTGGCCAGCGACGCCCACATCCCATGAATGAATAAAAAAAAAAGAAATGTAACCCGTGTCCACATATCCACTTGATTCTTCCACTGGTCATATGGTTCCAACTCAGAGAACAATGGAGGGTAATCATACCCTAACAATTTACACTTGCTTTCTGCCATATTTTCCACAGTAGCCCGTGAGATTTTAGTTTTCTATGTAAAAAAAAAAATTCCTAGTTTCCAACCTTCAGCTTTAGGTAACCATCCTCTGCTACCATGTTAAACTCCAGAAAGCTTGTTATGGAAGGATAATGCTGGAGCCTATATTTACTCAGTTTCACATTTATTGTACAGAATAAAAGGATTACAAACATATAGATTCTCACTCAAACCCTCCACCAGTCTCATTAAGCGTCTGATTACAAGTGCTCAAGTAAGACCCCAATTAACACCCTGCACCTGCATATAATCAAACTATTGATGCACAATTAACAGATTAACACTCATGACTGCTTTCGGAATCTGTGCAGAGACACAGTCACGGCTCATGTCTGCAGCCAAAGTGCACCTCCCCTTTAAGAGGCGCAGGCTGTCTTTAAGTGATGCCTGATCTCCGGACCCCAAATAGGCGCAAGGGTAATATGCAATTTGGGTACAGCTGGCTGCCGCTTGTGTAATTACAATGTTCCAGCACCAATTTCCTATGGTCCTTTTAACCATATCAGCGCACGTCCAGCCCCAACCTATGCATCCCCGTTTTCAGGGATGTTTTAATTTCTCCGCCATTGTTCCTGTGGGCACATTAAATAAATGAAGGTAGGATGACAGGAATTACCACCCAAACCTAATTTTCCCTGCTGGAATAAAAAGCAAAGGGCAAATTAAAGCTGTTTTCAAATCAAAGCAGCTACTTATTTTTTATTTAATTTCTGAAAGCTTATGTAAACAATTGATTTTTTTGGCATTGTCTGAGTATTGCTAGCAGTCAACTATTTAAAGAGTACCTTGCCTCCCTCATTGGAAATTAGCCAGAAGAGACATAACTTATTTTTGCATAGAGTAAGGTCTCACATGAAAATAAATGGGTGTGTCCAAGACATCAACATTACTTCCTAAAGCCTACAATCTAAAATGTTCATCCTTGTGTTTCAATCCTACTGTCAGCTCACCCCTTATTTCTCTAACCTCCTCCAGTGCTATAACCCCTTCTGACCTGGCTATTCCTCCAGTTCTTTCCTCACCTGCATCCCCTGCTTTCTTCACTCGCCATTGCCAGACATGTATTGAGCAAAATTATGCCCCACGCTCTGTAATTTTCTCCCAAGATCCCTCCACCTTACCACCTCCCACTCTTCCTTTACGACCCGCCTTATGGCGATACACACTAACTCATGCTCATACTCAGACTCATACTTGCTCCACCCAGCACTACCGATTGTCAATGAGGAAGAAGACTCTGAGAAAGTATTGTTTGGCAGAAGCAGAAGTGCTTCTCCAGGTTCCACAAAAATAATACAAGTTGCTGGGCTCCCTTTGCTCCTCCAACAATCAGTTTACTCTTCCCGCCATCCAACTCCACCCCACCTCGGACCTACTGTCCTGTTGGGACTGGGTCAGTCTCCAGACAGCCTGATATTTCACTGGCCCAGACCCAAAAAACCATAGCCAGACGCCCTGTTCAGGACGTCCAGCTCGTCAGCAGCATTTTTTATATTTTATTCAGTTCATGGGATGTGGACGTCACTGGCAAAGCCAGCATTGGTTGCCCATCCCTAATTGCCCCTGAGCTGAGCGGCTTGCTAGGCCATTTCACAGGGCAGTTAAGAGTCAGCCTATTGCTGTGGGTTTGGAGTCACATGTAGGCCAGACCAGGTAAGGACAGTCAATTTCCTTCCCTACAGGACATGGTAACAAGGGCCATTGTACAATACGGGCCAGGCCTCTTGCAGCAGAATCTGTCTGCCGACCTACTGGGCTCCCCCTCAGCAGGGTGCCAGAGCATTCAAATCTTGTTTAATAAGCTTCTTTGGGACTTATGTATTGGGAAGTTGAGGGTAGCACACCAATGATTTCCTGATGTGCTCAGTCTGCTGGTGAGATATCCATCAGGAGTATTGTTACCTGGAAAGTGGAAACAATATTAATGGTCAGCGGTGAATTTTCCAATAGAACAGTATCCTAGCTAATCTGCTAAAACTGCTCAAATAATATTAGGGTGGCAATTATTCTGAATTATAGTTTTAAGGACTTGGCTCATGTACTTGTAAAATTTTTACGCATGCCAAAATATTAAAAATCTGTCAGTCCCTACATCATGAAATGAACCCCAAGATTGTTACCTGTGAATTTTTATAGTGTAATGAAATGAATCTTCAGCAACTGAATGATTAACATTATGTGAGGTCTTACACCGTGCAACATTGTTGTTCAAGGAACTCTCTGCACCATAGGAATTGGCCACTATCCAATGGAACATGAAAACAAAACGGAGTGTACAGTATATTAAAAATTCATTAAAGACTATAAATTATAAATAACACTGGATTGCTATCAGTGAATTACATAGAGAATTATAGATAACTGGCAGTGATTACAAGGCAGTAATCTCATTGGAGGGTTCAGGTATTGTAATAAGCTGGTTAACAAAATTGTGACTGATGGAATAGTCAGTGTCAGATTGGATAAAAGATTGGCTTAAGAACAGAAAACAGCAAGACGTGGTAAATGATTGTTTCTAAGACTGGAGGATGGTAGACAGTGGTTTTCCCCAAGGGTCAGTGCTAGGACTACTGCTTTTTTTGATACAGATAAATGACTTGGATATTGGAATACAGAGTAATAGTTCAAAGTTTGCTGATGATAACAAATTTGGAGGTGTGGCAAACAGTGACGATGATACCAATCGACTGCAAAAGGACATAGATAGGCTAGCAAAATGGGCAGACAAGTGGCAGATGGAATTTAATACAGAGAAGTGTGAGGTGATGCATTTTGGTAGGAGGGATAGGGAGAGGCAATATAGGCTTAATGGCACAGTTCTAAAGAGTGCGCAGGGACGGAGGGAGCTGGGTATTTATGTGCATAGAGTTTAGAAGTCAGCAGGACATGATGAGAGAATAATTAGCAAAACATATGAGATCTTGACTTCATAAGGGCGGCACAGTGGCGCAGTGGTTAGCACTGCAGCCTCACAGCTGCAGGGACCCCGGTTCGATTCTGGGTACTGCCTGTGTGGAGCTTGCAAGTTCTCCCTGTGTCTGCGTGGGTTTTCTCCGGGTGCTCTGGTTTCCTCCCACAAGCCAAAAGACTTGCAGGTTGGTAGATAAATTGGCCATTATAAATTGTCACTAGTATAGGTAGGTGGTAGGGAAATATAGGGACAGGTGGGGATGTTTGGTAGGAATATGAGATTAGTGTAGGATTAGTATAAATGGGTGGTTGATGGTCGGCACAGACTCGGTGGGCCGAAGGGCCTGTTTCAGTGCTGTATCTCTAATCTACTTACATAGATGTATTGAGTAGAAAAGCAGGGAGGTTATGCTGAACCTTTACAAAGCTCTGGTTAGGCCACAACTAGAGTACAGTTCTGGTCATCACATTTTAGGGAGGATGTGAGGGTCCTTGAGAGGGTGCAGAGGAGATTTACCAGAATGGTTTCAGAGATGAGGGCTTTTAGCTTCAAGATTAGGTAGGAGAAGCTGGGATTATTCGCCTTGGAGCAAAGGAGATTGAGGGACAATTTGATTACAAGATTATGACATGTTTAAATAAGGTAGACAGAGAAAAGCTGTTTCTATTAGCGGATGGTACAAGGACTAGGTGACACAGATTAAAGGTTTTGAGCAAGTGGTGGAGGGGGATGGGTGGAAGAACTTTTTTACACAGCGAGTGGTAATGACCTGGAATTCGCTGCCTTTGAAGGTGGTGGAAGCGGAGACAATGAATGATTTCAAAAAGAAATTGGATGGGCACCTAAGGGAAGTAAACTTGCAGGACTACGGGGATAGAGCAGGGAAATTGCTCTACAAAGAACTGGCAGGGTCTCGATGGGCCGAATGACCTCCATCTGTGTCAATTATGACTCTAAACCATGAAAGCAAAGATTTAGTAGTTTATCTGAATCCTGGGATAAGATTTATTCCTTGAAACAAATCCCTATTTAATATCAGTTTTTGTTGTATACACATGTATAGTGAAGCTTGTGAGGGTGTAGTTTGTTATATCAGTGGTTTTAACTGTAAATAATGATGACCAATATTCTTTACTTGATGTTTAAGAACATTCAAGTTAAATGAATAATGGCTCCTTAATAAGGTAATGTAAAAAAATTCAAGTACCTCTTTCCAGTGGCAACATCCATGGATGCCTTTAAAGACCTCTGGTTTTGCTGCAATCACCTGAAGAAACTGACCACAATATGCAAAGCCCCTGGTGTGGTCATGCGCATCACATTTTGCAATGTGGGCCTCAAACAAGTGTGAGTTTCCCAATTGGTATTTGCAAAGGACCTAACACCTGTTTCAGCCTATGGAGGAGCCTTTACCAATATGGCAGGCAGCGGTCATTTGGCATGGAATGAGAATGTGCCCAATGACCGCCGTACTGCAACTGATATGCAATATATGCTTGGCAATGAGGAGTCTTAACAAACTAGACTTAGAAAGAATATGTAGTATCATTCAGGCCTTACTACAGTCTGGTATTAGTCCAGACGTTTAATCGGAACATATTTATTTCATTATTTTTTCATTCTCCCATCTCTTGGGCTATTCACCATCTCTAGACTGATATGGTGCAGAAATCCCTTACTATTAGGCTGCTTTAATACTCAGCTGCTACAAGACATGTGATAGCAGCTAGAATGAGCGTCTACCTTATTTTTCCTCCTTTCCCACAAGGCATGGTCAGATGCCTCCACTGAATGACGTGTTAATTCAATGAACACACACACGCATTCTACAATCTGTACTGCACTGCGGATACATCATTATAAAATTCTCCTGTCCTAACACAATTTTCATACAAGAATGCAAATAAGCTTCCTGCATCAATATGTTGAAATGTGCAGGATTAATTGAATTCACCAAATGGTCGATCAGTCTTCGCTGCACAGAACAACTTTACAGTTAATTGCATCAAATTGTCTTTATCTCAGTAGAGGGATGAAGCTCGTTTAAAAAAGTAACTTGTGTTGCATCAGTATTAAAGTGACCCTGTCTTCATAAAATTGTGTCAGTCAAACCAATTAAGGAAGTGCAGGACTTGAAGTATTTGTTTGTTAACAGGAAACAAAGAGTACGCATAAATGGGTCATTTTCTGGTTGGCAAGATGTAATGAGTGGTGTGCCACAGGGATCTGTGGTGGGGCTTCGACTTTTTACAATTTATATAAATGACTTAGATGAAGAGACCGAAGGTGTGGTTGCTAAATTTGCTGATGACACAAAGATAGATGGGAAAGTAGGTTGTGGAGAGGTCACAAGGAGGCTACAAAGGGATATAGATAGGTTAAGTGAGAGGGCAAAAATCTGGCAGATGGAGTATAATGTGGGAAAATGCAAAGTTGTCCATTTTGGCAGGAAGAATAAAAAAGAAGTATGTTATCTAAATGGTGAAAGACTGCAGAGCTCTGAGATGCAGAGGCATCTGGGTGTCCTAATGCATGAATCGCAAAAGGTTGGTATGCAGGTACAGCACGTAATTAGGAAAGCTAATAGAATGTTATCGTTTTATCGTGAGGGGAATTGAATACAAATGTAGGGAGGTTATGCTTCAGCTATACAGGGCATTGGTGAGACCACATCTGGAGTATTGTGTACAGTATTGGTCTAATTATTTAAAGAAGAATGTAAATGCATTGGAAGCAGTTGAAAGAAAGTTTACTAGACTGATACCTGGAATGGGCAGGCTACATTATGAGGAAAGATTGGACAGGCTAAGCTTGTATCCGGTGGAATTTAGAAAAGTAAGAGGCAACTTGATTGAAACATATAAGATCCTGAGCGGTCTTGACAGGGTGGATGTGGAAAGGATGTTTCCCCTTGTGGGAGAATCTAGAACCAGGGGTCAGTGTTTAAAAATAAGAGGTCTCCCATTTAAGACAGAGATGAGGAGAAACTTTTTCTGAGGGTCTTGAGTCTATAAAACTCTCTTCCACAAAAAAGACGGTGGAAGCAGAGTCTTCGAATATGCTTCAGGCAGAGGTAGATAGATTCTTGATAAGCAAGAGGGTGAAAGGTTATTGAGGGTAGGTGGTAATGTGGAGAGATCAGTTCAGCCATGAACTTATTGAATGGCGGAGCAGGCACGAGGGGCCAAGTGGCCTACTTCTGCTCCTAATTCATATTGCTACAACCAGGTGACAAAGAGGTCTAGGGCTCCCTTTCAAAATTCACATGGTCTTACTGTAACAGGGTTTAATTTTAAACACACCAAGTTTTTAGCTCTGCCTTAGTGAATCCTTGTTCACCGCTTTCCAATTTAAAAGCCAAAGAAACCAGCACAAACAAGCTTTCTTAGGTTTAAAGAAGAAAAGTGAAATTTTATTAATCTTAAACTCTAATTCAGTTAACGCCTACGGATACACGCCACACCCACGCTAGCATGCATATGTGATACACACATGCAGATAGGGACAAAAAAGAGCAGAAGAAATAAAGTGGAAAGGTTTGAGGCAATATCTGAAGAATATTTATTCTGGGTCTTTGAGCTCACTGTAGAGTCCTTGCTTGTAGGTAGATCTTGCTTTTCATTGGGACCCAGTATTCTTCTTAAACCTTGTTCACTGTAGGAGACTTTTCTCTCTTGTGATTTATGTGTCTTCAGTGGATTTTGGACATCCATGAGAAAGAGATGGGAGCAGACAGACAGACAGGAGAGGCTGTAGCGAGCCTGCCAGGAGAGTTCTTCTCAGTCCAGGAGCATTTAGCTTTCTGCCAGTTCAAACTCTGTCTCTCCAATTTAAAACTCTCAGTTGAAACCCTGCAACAGCCAGTTAGTCATGTGACTAACTGGTCTGACCACATCTGTTTGTGGATTGAATTGGAGCAGGGGATAGCTCCTTTGTTCCAAACATTGTCTATTAATATGCAAAAAAAGTCTTTCCAGGCAGGGGGCCTGCCACCCCTTCTCACAGGTCTTCTTCTTAGCAACAATTTGAAATTTAATGTCCATGTGGCGAAATTAATATGCCTCATTCTTGGCAGGTGGGGGCCTGCATGTTAGTATATTTGTATGTATGTATGTTTTTGAATCTTATTAGTTATAGTAACTGTTTGTTTAGAGTTAGTTTGTTTGAGAATCTGTCTCTGCTTCTCAACAGTTCATTTGATACCCTGTCTCTATAAAGACAAAAAAAACACTAAAAATTCCAAAACGGAAACAAAGGACAGAATTAGAACATCTGCAACCTCCAAACAGTAGAACCAAAGATGGCATTCTCTCCACCATAAGGCCAGGATTGGGGCTGTTTACAACACTTTCCAAGTGTTCAGTTCCATTTGCACATTCAGTGATAATGAAGTAACCCATGCCAACCTACATTAGAACCTGTATAACATCCAGACTTTGGCTGACAAATGGCAAGTAATATTCATACCATGCAAATGAGAGGTAGTGGCCATTATGAGCAAGAGAAAGCCCTTCCAACTTCCCTTGACCTTCAAAGACACTACCGTTGTTGAGTTCCCCACCATCTAAGATTTGATGGCCACCATTGACCTGTAGCTTACTTGGATCAAAAACTTTCCAGTGGCTGCAGTTATACCAATCAGCCTCTGGGCGTTGTGGCTGGAGTTCTTCAGGACAGCATCCTAGGCCCAACTGTTGTCAGCTGCCAATCCAAAGTAATAGACTTCTGATAACCCCATTAAATCTTTTTTTTCTGATAGTCTGGTTGGTATCCTTCCATCTATGAAAGCATTTTTTTCTGATAGACTACAATCCTGTAATTTATGAATGTTTTTGAAAGTTAAGTTACATCAACTTCATGCACTATATAAGGCACTGGTACATCTGCACTTGGAGATTTGGTTGCTGCATGTAGTGAATAATATTGGGAGGCGCGGCCATACCAGTCATGTAATGAGTCGCCACGTTTGGAGTTGTGGCGGCTACACGACGTGGGCCCCGTGTGTGTGGGCCGCCATGATTTTCGCCCGCTGCCTATTTCGGCAGTGGTCTTTCAAAATGCAGCCCAAAGACTTGCACTGATATAGCGCTGTTCATGACCGCCAGATATCTCAAAGCACTTTGCAGAATTTTGTAGGTTTCAATGAGATCACCTCTCATTCTTCGAAACTCTAGAGAATACAGGCCCAGTTTCCTCAATATTTCCTCATAAGTCAATCCCGCCATCCCAGGGATTAGTCTGGTGAACCTCCGTTGCACTCCCTCTATGGGAAGTACATCCTTCCTTAGATGAAGAGACCAAACCTGTACATAATGCTCCAAGTGCAGACTCGCCAAAACTTCATACAATTGCAGCAAGACTTCTTTACTCCTGTACTTAAAACCCCTTGCAATGAAGGCCAACATGCCATTGCCTTCCTAATTGCTTGCTGCACCTGCATACTAACTTTTAGTGACTCATGAACAAGGACACCCAGGTTGCTTTGGGCATCAACACTTCCTAACCTCTCACCATTTAAGAAATACTCAGTCTTTCTGTTTTTTCCACCAAAGTGGATAACGTCACACTTATTCACATTATATGCTATTCCTTTAAAGCTTACAGGACTAAGGAATTGCTGCAAACATATTCACTGCACATTGAGCAGGTGTAGTAAAATGTTGCTGGGAAAAGTTGGTGTGGAGTGTTTGCGCAAGGACTTTTTTATCTCAGCAAAGATATGTTTAAATGTGAGTGGCCTGTGATCCCATCCACTGTGTGTAAACTTGCTGTATGTCAACAAGACTAATGAAGACACCGACTGAAAGTGAACTGATTGTGGTGACAGAAGCCTAAATGTGATTAGAGTGACAAACTGTCCTGACCAATGCCACAAAGCAATTCAGATAATGAAGCTGGTCAGAACATTGTCAGAACATGCATGTGCTTTTCTTTGCCAGTTTTTGAGTAGAGGATGAAAAGTGTTGCAATCATATATTTAATTTAAACCAAGATTGACCAATGGGATTTTTTTTTGTCTCATCATTAGAACTCCCTCACTGTTGAGCTCAGTAACTACATGGGGAGATTTTAACTTTTAATACCTGGTGAAAATCTGGTGGTAGCTGATCGGACACCTCCCATTGACGTCAATAGAAAAATGTAAAATCTCTCCCCCCTTAAACTAATTCCCCCAGCGATGTCACTTGCACTCAATATTTAAAGAAACATTTCACAACAATTTATATTTATAAAAAAGGAAAAAAAAGAAAGACTTGCATTTACATCGCACATTTCATGACCACCAAATATCTCAAAGCACTTTGTTGAATTGTTGTCACTGTTGTAATGTAGGAAATGCGGCAATCAAACTGCACACAGCAAGCTCCCACAAACAGCAATGTGATAATGACCAGATATTCTGTATTTTGTGATGCTGATTGATGGATAAATATTGGGCAGGACACCGGGGATAACTCCCCTGCTCTTCTTCAAAATAATATCATGGAATCTTTTATGCCCCATCCAAGAGGGCAAGGATGGCCTCAGTTTAAGGTCTCATCCAAAAGACAGCACCTCTGACAGTGAAGCACTTGTTCCCTATTTGCACTGACATTTCAACATTTATTTTTATGCTCAAGTCCTGGGGCTGGATTTTGTTGTCCCACCTCCAGGGGTGGCAACGTGTGCGTAAAATGGAGGCCACCCTGCATGGGACCTACGCTGCCACGCCAGCACGATTATGCGACGGGCAGTCACTTAAAATATTGACAATCATGTGGTGGGGGTGGCATTGGCGATGCCACTCAAGGCATCACCTGATGCAGGAGCAGGTGCTGGCACCATTTTTAAAAGGCTGCCAGTCCTGCAAACAGTTCAATATCATACAGAGTTGACCCCTTCCTCCCTATCAATGTCCAAAATGCACAGTTGACCTCTTCCCCGCCTCGTTGGCGCCAGCTTCTCACGGACGGGGAAGTGAAGGCACGTGAGTGCTGCGTAACAAACTCGAGATCAGGAATGGATCGGAAGATCGCGGCGGATGACACTGAAAGTTATGCAGAGAGGTATTTAAAATATTTAAACTAGTGTCCCATTGTAGAGCGGCGGAGATGCCACCATGGAGCCTCACCACCATCGGGAAGATTGGAACTGGCAGTCCTGGTGTTTTGCTCCGTGGTGGCCGCTGCCACTCCGTTTCTCCAGCAACCACCCCCCCCCTCCCCCACCCCTGCAAAACCTGATGTCGGGCTGAGAATAAAATCCAGCCCCTGGAAATGGAATTGAGCCCTTTCAATTCAGAGGTGAGAGTGCTACCAGCTGAGCCACAGTTGACACTTATATACCACCTTTAACATAATAAAATGTCCTAAGGCACTTCACAGGTGCATTATAAAATAAAATATGACACCAATATGTAAAAAGACATAGAGAAAAATCCAAAAAGAATTACAAAGTTGTTTATTGTATTTTATATGATCTTTTGGCAAGAAGTAACATTGGAAAAGACTTGAAGGTTCCTTGAAAGGCACTTTATAAATGCAAGTTATTGTTGTTGAAATGCTAAGTTACCTATGGATCACCACATCATATTATTTGTCTACATGATCAAATTAATTCTCTAGAAAATGAAAAATAAATACAAAGGACACTCACGGTGGGGTCTGTCTCAAATTACTCATTCTTCTCCCTATATTGTTATTTTAAAGTTCTATATTCTTTCTTGCAGCCAAATGAATTTCATTAGCTGTGCTTTCAACTTTTAATGATAAACACAGGGTTATCAGTTTTGCAGACAGATTTCCTTTCTCACACCTGACCACCCATTCTGATGGATTCCTCTTGCTATATTGGCAGAACCAGCAGATTACACTGATGCTTATCTTGGTCTGCCAGTAAAGTGATTCATTTTTAGGTTTAGGAGGTATCTGTGCGGTGGGGGGGTGGGGGGGTGGGTGCGGGAGACAACAACTAAAGTTACCAGTTACTTACAGACATTCACAAAATAAATCTCACAATACTTACAAAATGATACGCTAATTTTGAAGGTAATTATTATTTCTATAATGTTAGGATCTCATTGCAGGTCATCAAAACATGAGATGAAAAGTGCCCACAAATATATGATAGTCACTAATAAATCCAACAAAGAGGGTGGTTAGAATGTGGAACTTGCTGCCAAATGCAGCAGTTGAGGTGAACAGCTTAGATGCATTTAAAGGGAAGCTAGATAAGTACATGACCGAAAAGGGAAAAGAGTGCCCAGGGAATTAACGTACAAACATGCGAATTAGGAGCAGGAGTAGGCCACTCGGCCCCTCGAGCCTGCTCTGCCATTCAATAAATTCATGGCTGAACTGATTTCTCCACATTACCAACTACCCAATAACCTTTCATCTCCTTGGTTATCAAGAATCTATCTACCTCTGCCTTAAACATATTCAAAGACTTTGCTTTCACCGCCTTTTGAGGACTAGAATTCCAAATTCCAATTTCTCGGAGAGAAAAAGCTTCTCCTCATCTCTGTCTTAAATGGGCGCTCTCTTATTTTTAAACAGTGACCCCTGGTTCTAGATTCTCCCACAAGGAGAAACATCCTTTCCACATCCACCCTGTCAAGACCGTTCA
Organism: Heterodontus francisci; assembly: GCF_036365525.1. Taxonomy (NCBI): domain Eukaryota; kingdom Metazoa; phylum Chordata; class Chondrichthyes; order Heterodontiformes; family Heterodontidae; genus Heterodontus; species Heterodontus francisci. Next base: position 149,486,615 of record NC_090373.1, on the reverse strand, counting down.
GGATCGTATATGTTTCAATCAGGTTGCCTCTTACTCTTCGAAATTACAGTGGATACAAGCCTAGCCTGTCCAATCATTCCTCATAATATAGCCTGTCTATTCCAGGTATCAGTCTAGTAAACCTTCTTTGAGCTGCTTCCAATGCATTTACATCCTTCCTTAAATAATTAGACCAATACTGTACACAATACTCCAGATGTGGCCTCACCAATGCTCTGTATAGCTGAAGCATAACCTCCCTACTTTTGTATTCAATCCCTCTTACCATAAAAGATAACATTCTATTAGCTTTCCTAATTACGTGCTGTACCTGCATACCAACCTTTTGCGATTCATGCACTCGGACACCCAGATCCCTCTGCATCTCAGAGCTCCGCAATCTCTCACCATTTAGATAATATGCTTCTTTGTTATTCTTCCTGCCAAAATGGACAACTTTGCATTTTCCCACATTATACTCCACCTGCCAAATTTTTGCTCTCTCACTTAACCTATCTATATCCCTTTACAGCCTCCTTAGGTTCTCTTCACAACTTACTTTCCTACCTATCTTTGTGTCATCAGCAAATTTAGCAACCATACCTTCAGTCTCTTCATCTAAGTCATTGATATAAATTGTAAAAAGTCAAAGCCCCACCACAGATCCCTGCGGCACACCACTTGTTACATCTTGCCAACCAGAAAATGACCCATTTATGCTTACTCTCTGTTTCCTGTTAGCTAGCCAATCTTCTATCCATGCCAAATATGTTACCCTCTACACCGGGAGCTTTTATTTTTTGCAATAACCTGTGATGTGGCACCTTATCAAATGCCTTCTGGAAACATTGGTGGTAGGGAAAACTAATGGAATGCCTACTAAAGGAGAGATCAGAAGAACATCTAGAAATGAAAAATATAATGAATAGTCAACATGGATTTCAAAAGGGGCCATCTTGCTTGATCAACCTTATTGAATTTTTTGAGGAGGTAACAGAAAGAGTAGACAATGGTAATGCATTAGATATTATTTATCTGGATTTTCAAAAGGCCTGCAATAAAGATACCCCATAATAAACTAATGAATAAGGTCAGAGACTGCGGAGTCAGGGGACAAATGTCTGAATGGATTGCTAGCTGGCTTCAGGACAGAAAGCAGAGAGCGGGAGTAAAACATTGTCATTCAGAGTGGCAGAAGGTGGAAAGTGGTGTTCCACAAGGGTCAGTGATGGGACCATGGCTGTTAACTATTTACATTAACGATTTGGACTTTGGAATCAAAAGCACAATTTCTAAATTTGCAGATGACAACAAATTGGGGTGAGGGGGGGGGGTGGAATAGTCAATCCTGAATACTGGAATACTGAACAAATTACAGCAGGGCATCAATAAACTAGCAGAATGGGCAAATAATTGGCAAATGAAGTTCAACACAGATAAATGTTAGGTAGTACATTTTGGCAGGAAGAATAGGGAGGTCACTTATTACTTGGAAGGTGTGAATCTAGGTGAGGCAGAGGAACAAGGAGATTTCAGAGTACCAATACACTAATTACCAAAAGTTGTGCCACAGGTGAGCAAGGCCATAGATAAAGCAAACCAAGGAGTAGGGTTTATTTCTAGAGGGATAGAATTGTAAAGTAGGGAAGTTATCATCAAAAGCCACATATTTAGGGAACATGGAAACATTCGGAACAGAAATAGGCCATTCAGCTCCATCATTGAATTAGTTCATGGTTGATCTGCACAATGAGTGCATTTTCCCATCATTCTTCCACATCCGCTAATATCCCTACCTAAGAAAAATCTATCTATGACAGTCTTGAAAACTTCAACTAACTCAGCATTCTTTGTCTTGGGGCAGAACAAGCTTGAGGGGCTGACTGGCCTACTCTCGTTCCTATGTTTTGGGGAAGACTTCCAGATTTCTACCCCACTTTTTTGTGAAAATGCACATTTTAACACTTGCCTCTTGAGAAATAAAATTTTTTTAAAAGCTGCCTATGGCCTCCCGAACAAAGAAAAAGGCCACCTAGTGGCACAAAATTGATCACCAAAACTTTGTGAAACTTAGTCTCTTTATTTTCATCAATGTAATTGAAGTAAGCTCATAATATAATAGCCAAAACTTTGTACCTCATAAAAAGACTTGTGTGCTTTGTTGCGTCTCTGTTTACTGAAATAAGCTCCAATCACAAGAAACAAAATGACTGAAGGCACGTTGGAACAATACGCTGATTGTCCAGGACTGTATGAAATTAACTACTTTCAGCTGTGCCTATAGTGTTAGCCTGTTTACTCTGCTTGTTCACACTCAGCTGTAGGTATATCTGGGAAAATCTGTTCTATTGCTGCCTCTCCTCCACGTGTATGTTTCCCTGATAAATCAGGTATTTACAAAAAGGTCAAGCCTAAATTTCACACCTTCACAAGCAAATAAAAGGCTCATAGACACAATGTTATCAAGAGTTGGGAAATTTCCAGAATCATCTGCATCAATTAGCTACTTCTATTCCCAGAGGCCACAGAGACCTGAAAAGCTGTTTAACACTTAAACAGCTAAGTGTTTACAGCTTACTCCAAACTGTTTTGCAAGATCGAGATCTGTACCAAAACTCATGGTGTAATTTATACAAGAGAGAATGCATCTGTTTCATTTTAAAACACATGTATATATGAGAATTGTACACAGAACATATAGGCCTAAACAATCAGGGAGGGGGAAAGTCAGAAACCACGACAGTGTAAACTTCACTCTCTCTTAACTCACATGTGGCATTCCAAGTAGTAAATATGCAATCTATATAAGCATGTCTGAACGATTACATTCCAGCCCGAGGCTGCTATAAAATGATATTCTCAACACTGAAATCTCTTTCAAACTAATGTGTACTTCCTTATCATTTGGTTTCATTTGCCTTTCCCCCCCGAAGATCGAGACCCAGCTGACTGAACATTTACTGCAATTTACTGACTGGCAGTGTGATGCAATTGGCAAAAACAGCCAGTTCAAGTTTAGTTGCACTACATACACATTAAGCTTGAAGTTGCGTCATCCCTCCTAATAATTTAAAGGCTGTCAACACCACATTCTGTGGTTCTTCACATTATAGTCTATCCCCACTACTGGTCCGGAGGTTTACTCTGAGTATCAAAGACTCAAGACTACCAAATTATTGTTCACACATAGCACGTTTATTCAGCGTTTCAAAATTTTATCTTCAACAGAGATTATACTAACGTGCATCCACGTAAACTAGGTTACTTAGGTTCATCTGAGAGTCGGAACGGAGCAGATGATCAGTCCTCCCCTTCTGATTCTCCAAGTAGTTGATCAGACTACTTAGTCCTAGGCTAGCTAGCTAGCACGTCGGAGCACGCTTTCTTATACCCTGTTTCATGCACGCTACCTGCGTGATCAGGTCGGGATGGGCCGGACCTGACTACCCGATGTACAGTGATTGGTTGGTCAGCTGTTGCTAACGCCGCCGGTGCGCTACGTCAGCCACAGTCAGTCAACTTTTCACCGGTTTTGACATCTGCTTATTTTTGGTAGCCTCATCCCTCAAGTTTCGACCACATTGCACAGCTAGTTGTTCTTTGTTCTCCATCCTTTGTCTGATAACAATGTATTACCTCACTCCGCCAACCTCCCAGTCTCCAAGCAACCAGCCCACATGGCACGTCTATTACAAATTTAGCAGTAAGTTAGACATGCCTTCATCAGACCTCGCAGGTGTTAGTACATCCACTTCTCCTTCAGCAGTTCAGTTACACCACATTGCTGTCTCATTACATATCCTCCGTCTCTGCTGTGGACTTGTTTACCAGTTTTAGCCCCGCACACCACTTTCCCCACATACCAGGTTACAGACAGTGTAAACTGCTCATTGAAAGACAAGGATTACAGTAAACAGGCTATTTCTTTTAACTAACTGGAATGAATAGTTTTAAAAATGGAATATTCCATTTATACTGTTACTTATAGTCTGGAGAGTTTCTGATTTACAGGTAGATGTGCAATGGAACTGTCTAACCAGAAAGTACTATAAATACAGCACAAGAGGAAAAGATCGAAATGAAGGCATCAATTTCCATTGATCTATGAGGTACAGCACATTATGTCTCATGAGGTGAACAATGGAAAAGTAACATCTTGGTTTAGGAATTATTGTTAGCCATATTGGAGGACGAGTGCTTAATGAATTCGTTTAATGTTCCTCTGTGCCATTTTAATACAAATGTTATTTTAAATGGCTTAACATATTTAAAACAGCAACCAGAGGAATGCCATATGATTGAGTAATGCATTAATTCACTGTTAAGCAGTAATGTTGAGCTTTTTGATGTCATTGCAACCGCTGTGTCATTTGCTGAGGTACAAGGTAAGTGAACTGAGAGATTGGAGTTTTTTGTACCACTTTAAATAGAGATTAAAATGGAAAATATCTCAGCTTGCTTTGAGCAGGCTGCACTTGGTAAGTTTCAGTTATTATCTTACTACCAATACTGTAAAATAAAAAAAAATTTAATTCTAAAATGCATGTAATTCGTCAAAATCAGAGCAGTGGCAGTGCAGCATTGATGTATCTGCTGCAAAAAAAATTCTATGAAAGGTATTCAAACAAGAAGCGGAACTTTTGACTCGGTTATTGTTCACTATAAGAAAATATATATTTGTTCCAATGCAATTTTCAAATGTCAACCTTCATGCAATATCATTTTAATAGCAGAACTATACCCTCATCTCACATGAAGTAGGTGGGAAAAGATTTGCCTTTAAGTGTAAATTCGTGACTCTTGAAAAAATAACACTCTTTAAAGGATGTGTGCTGTAAGCACATTCCACAGTATTTTTCCTCTTAGTTTATATTACTGCCCACTTGGACTGGAGAACAATAATGCATTTTTTCAACTCTTGAGATTTTATGATCAAGTTCAGAATGATACAAATGACTGTGAGCATCATTGGATTAGTGAGTTGAGTATTTCTAATAAAGCATAACAAGAATTGTTTTTAAGTCCTGAGTCTTTGAGTTAGTTTCCATGTTGCTGGCCGTGCAGACAGTGCTGTCACACCACAGCTAATGACCTCCTTGACCCCTATCTTTGCCAAGCGAGCTTCTGCTAACAGTGCTCCATCTTCCAGTGTCAATACAGTTGCTAACATTCCTGCTTGTGTTTAAATTTGAATATGCAGTATTATGTCATTTTTTTACTCACAAATTACTGTTGATTCCAAAATTTACATAATAACCAAGAAGGTGCTGAAACACAGATACTCAAACATACTTCTCCATCTCCACCAGAAAGAAATGTATAGGGAAGGTTTAAATAACTTAAATGAAAAACAGTTCTTTTAATGGATCTAAAGGAATCATAAAGACAAATAATAAGTGTTAAATATTTTAGCCACCATCCTTTGCTATTAGTCTAATGAAAACATATATAATTACATGAGACTTTTTGAAATAGAGAACATTTTCTTCCCCTTTGTGGAAATGCATAGAATGAAATTGAAGCAATTATTTACACAGGAGGAAGCTGGAAAGTCTTTAAGCTTAAAGTATCTACAGCTGCAATAGATGATATCCAAAGATACTGGTTAGCCTTATTGCATATTGGATACTGGGAAGGACAGCATTACCCCTGAAATAATCAAGAGTGCCAAGCCTGCTATACTCTCAGCACTAAATGAACTGCTATGCCTGTGCTGGGATGAGGGAGCAGTACCCCAGGACATGCGCGATGCTAATATCATCACCCTCTATAAAAACAAAGGTGACCGTGGTGACTGCAACAACTACCGTGGAATCTCCCTGCTCAGCATAGTGGGGAAAGTCTTTGCTCGAGTCGCTCTGAACAGGCTCCAGAAGCTGGCCAAGCGCGTCTACCCTGAGGCACAGTGTGGCTTTCGTGCAGAGAGATCGACCGTTGACATGCTGTTCTCCCTTCGTCAGATACAGGAGAAATGCCGTGAACAACAGATGCCCCTCTACATTGCTTTCATTGATCTCACCAAAGCCTTTGACCTCGTCAGCAGACGTGGTCTCTTCAGACTACTAGAAAAGATCGGATGTCCACCAAAGCTACTAAGTATCATCACCTCATTCCATGACAATATGAAAGGCACAATTCAACATGGTGGCTCCTCCTCAGAGCCCTTTCCTATCCTGAGTGGCGTGAAACAGGGCTGTGTTCTCGCACCCACACTTTTTGGGATTTTCTTCTCCCTGCTGCTTTCACATGCATTCAAGTCCTCTGAAGAAGGAATTTTCCTCCACACAAGATCAGGGGGCAGGTTGTTCAACCTTGCCCGTCTAAGAGTGAAGTCCAAAGTACGGAAAGTCCTCATCAGGGAACTCCTCTTTACTGACGATGCTGCTTTAACATCTCACACTGAAGAGTGCCTGCAGAGTCTCATCGACAGGTTTGCGGCTGCCTGCAATGAATTTGGCCTAACCATCAGCCTCAAGAAAACAAACATCATGGGGCAGGACGTCAGAAATGCTCCATCCATTAATATTGGCGACCACGCTCTGGAAGTGGTTCAAGAGTTCACCTACCTAGGCTCAACTATCACCAGTAACCTGTCTCTAGATGCAGAAATCAACAAGCGCATGGGAAAGGCTTCCACTGCTATGTCCAGACTGGCCAAGATAGTGTGGGAAAATGGCGCACTGACACGGAACACAAAAGTCCGACTGTATCAGGCCTGTGTCCTCAGTACCTTGCTCTATGGCAGCGAGGCCTGGACAATGTATGTCAGCCAAGAGCGATGTCTCAATTCATTCAATCTTCGCTGCCTCCGGAGAATACTTGGCATCAGGTGGCAGGACTGTATCTCCAACACAGAAGTCCTCGAGGCAGCCAACATCCCCAGCTTGTACACACAACTGAGTCAGCGGCGCTTGAGATGGCTTGGCCATGTGAGCCGCATGGAAGATGGCAGGATCCCCAAAGACACATTGTACAGCGAGCTCGCCACTGGTATCAGACCCACCGGCCGTCCATGTCTCCGCTATAAAGACGTCTGCAAACGCGACATGAAATCCTGTGACATTGATCACAAGTCGTGGGAGTCAGTTGGCAGCGTTCGCCAGAGCTGGCAGGCAGCCATAAAGACAGGGCTAAAATGTGGCGAGTCGAAGAGACTTAGTAGTTGGCAGGAAAAAAGACAGAGGCGCAAGGGGAGAGCCAACTGTGCAACAGCCCCGACAAACAATTTTCTCTGCAGCACCTGTGGAAGAGTCTGTCACTCTAAAATTGGCCTTTATAGCCACTCCAGGCGCTGCTTCACAAACCACTGACCACCTCCAGGCACGTATCCATTGTCTCTCGAGATAAGGAGGCCCAAAAGAATATTGGATTTTCATACCAGTACCAACACAGTGCTATATTTTTAATACTGAATACGGTTATAAGCTATGATAAAACCAGGCATACTGAAATCTGAAATAAAACAGAGCACACTGGAAATGTGTAATGGGTCAGTTAACAGCTAACGGAAAAACATAGTTTAATGTTTGACAGAAATCTTTGAATCCTCATTGGCTGCAGGTGAGGTCCCAGAGGACTGGAGAATAGCCAATGATGTTCCTTTGTTTAAGAAGGGTGGCAAGGATAATCCAGGAAATTATAGGCCGGTGAGCCTTACGTCAGTGGTAGGCAAACTATTAGAGAGGATTATTCGGGACAGGATTTACTCCCATTTGGAAACAAACAAACTTATTAGCGAGGGACAGCATGGTTTTGTGAAGGGGAGGTTGTGTCTTACTAATTTGATTGAGTTTTTTGAGGAAGTGACGAATATGATTGATGAAGGAAGGGCAGTGGATGTTATCTATATGGACTTTAGTAAAGCCTTTGACAAGGTCCCTCGTGGCAGACTGGTACAAAAGGTGAAGTCACACGGGATCAGAGGTGAGCTGGCAAGATGGATACAGAACTGGCTCGGTCATAGAAGACAGAAGGTATCAGTGGATGGGTGTTTTTCTGAATGGAGGGATGTGACTAGTGGTGTTCCGCAGGGATCAGTGCTGGGACCTTTGCTATTTGTAGTATATATAAATGATTTGGAGGAAAATGTAGCTGGTCTGATTAGTAAGTTTGCGGACGACACAAAGGTTGGTGGAGTTGCGGATAATGATGAGGATTGTCAGAGGATACAGCAGGATATAGATCGGTTGGAGACTTGGGCGGAGAAATGGCAGATGGAGTTTAATCTGGACAAATGTGAGGTCATGCATTTTGGAAGGTCTAATGCAGGTGGGAGATATACAGTAAATGGCAGAACCCTTAGGAGTATTGACAGGCAGAGAGATCTGGGCGTTCGGGTCCACAGGTCACTGAAAGTGGCAACGCAGGTGGATAAGGTAGTCAAGAAGGCATACGGCATGCTTGCCTTCATCAGTCGGGGCATAGAGTATAAAAATTGGCAAGTCATGTTGCAGCTGTACAGAACCTTAGTTAGGCCACACTTAGAATATTGCATGCAATTCTGGTCGCCACACTACCAGAAGGACGTGGAGGCTTTGGAGAGGGGACAGAGTAGGTTTACCAGGATGTTGCCTGGTCTGGAGGGCATTAGCTATGAGGAGAGGTTGGAAAAACTCGGATTGTTTTCACTGGAACGACGGAGGTGGAGGGGCGACATGATAGAGGTTTACAAAGTTATGAGCGGCATGGACAGAGTGGATAGTCAGAAGCTTTTTCCCAGGGTGGAAGAGTCAGTTACTAGGGGACATAGGTTTAAGGTGAGAGGGGCAAAGTTTAGAGGGGATGTGCGAGGCAAGTTTTTTTACACAGAGGGTGGTGAGTGCCTGGAACTTGCTGCCAGGGGAGGTGGTGGAAGCAGATACGATAGCGACGTTTAAGAGACATCTTGACAAATACATGAATAGGAAGGGAATAGAGGGATATGGGCCCCGGAAGTGCAGAAGGTGTTAGTTTCGGCAGGCATCAAGATCGGCGCAGGCTTGGAGGGCTGAATGGCCTGTTCCTGTGCTGTACTGTTCTTTGTTTCTGATATGGCTCTTGCTCAGAAGCAGCATATGTCACACTGTAACAATAAAAGATACAGAAATGGCTTAATTTAGTAAAAAGACTCTTGTTCGTTTCTGATGGTTTTAAAATGTCAGACTGCTAGTCCAACATCCAGTACTGGTTGAGTAGAAATTTCCTCCAATTAAATATTGGGAAGACCAAAGCCATTGTCTCAGTCCCCACTACAAACTCTACTCCCTAGCCACTCCCTGACAACTGTCCAAGGCTGAACCAAACTGTTCATAACCTTGGTGTCATATTTGACCTCAAGATGAGCTTCTGACTTCATATTCGTGCCATCACCAAGACCGCCTATTTTCATCTCCATAACATCACCCGACTTCATCGTGGCTCAGCTCATCTGTAGCTGAAACCCTCATCCATGCCTTTGTTATCTCTAGACTTGACTATTCCAACACGCTCCTGGCTGGCCTATTTTTTACCCTCCACAAACTTGAGGTCAGCCAAAACTCTGCTGCCCATGTCCTAACTTGCACTAAGTATCATTCACCCAACACCCCTGTCCTCGCTCACAGACAATGACTCTCAGTTCAGCAGCGCCTCGATTTTAAAATTATCATCTTTGTTTTCAAATCTCTCCATTGCCTCGGCCCTCCCTCTCTCTGTAATCTCCTCCAGCCCCACAACCCTCCGAGATATCTGTGCTCCTTTAATGCTGGCCTCTTAAGCCTCCCTGATTTTAATTGCTTCAGCATTGGTGGCTGTGCCTTCAGCTGCTTAGGCCCTAAGCTCTGGAATTCCCTCCCCAAATTTCTCTGCCTCTCTACTTCTCATTCTTCCTTTAAGACACTTCTTAAAACATACCTCTTTGACCAAGCTTTGGGTCATCTGCACCAGTAACTCCGTATGTGCCTCGGTATCAAATTTTGCTTTATAATGCTCCATTGAAGTGCCTGGGGACATTTTATTATGCTCTATAAAATTGTTGTTGCTTTTGGTGAACTAAAATAACTCTACCTGATATAAAACAAAAGATGAGAAGTTAATTTTCTTCTCAAGAGTTTTGGAAGGCCTGCAGAATTTACTATGCTGTGTGAGGGGTGGGAGACACATCCATGCATACATTTTCCCATTTAAATTACCTGCATAAAACAGTTCTCAGAACAGCACAAACCCTGTATTAAACTGCACTGATTTACATTTGTATTCTGCGAGAAGTGCCACCAATAGCAGGTTAAGTGTTTTTGACATCAAAGTTCACTAAGCAGAAAAGAAATGTAAAGGAATAGTGTGATAGGTAAAGAAATATAGCTTGTATTAATACAATTAAAAATAATTACATAATCAAGACAATTCTACTGAAAACCCTGTCAGAAACTCTAAAGTTGACACAAAGTATAAATCTATTTATTTATTTTTCACAGAAAGTTAAATTACAATAAAGCAACTACACATAAATATATCACATATTGGTGCTCTCACTGATGTGCTGATGTTCACAACAAACACATTTTTAAAAAAGTCATTGGATCACACAAGGGGTTTCCCCATGTACAGGACTTCCATCATCCCATGCTAATTAATTTCTATTTAATTGAAGCTGTATCATTTTTCAATATTCTGTTACTAACTAATCAGACAAAGTCCCACTTGGAGCTGGGTGTAACAAGTTTAAATTGCAACCGATACTTGGATTAGTGACCATCGTACCTCTGCAATGTGTCATTATTATACCCATGTTTACATTACTAGAGGAATAACAGTTTAGACATGATTCAGGTACAAAGAACATAAGGATTTTTGATAGTTCTCAACCCTCCTTACCCATCTTCTTGCCACACCCCTCAACCTCTTCTTTGGAGACATATATCTAATTATCTCTTTAACCCATTGCACTGCTCCTCCAATGGCCTTCCAACAGTATCCTATTCTACAAATCACCCCTTGTAGAAAAAAGTTCTTCTTAACTTCCATCTTACTCTGAAACACATATTTATGTAACTTGTGTAGTTATTGAGTATGATATGTTATGTTGGAGGAGGATGTTGATGGCCAATTATATAACATTAGGGTGAAGGGCAGAGAAACTAGTTTCCCATCAAATTCTTCAAAGTATTAAAAGTTCATTTTGTTCAGTGATAGTTATAGTTCCCAGTGATGATGTTCCATCAGGATTACTTGCTTGTTTGCCATAACTTTCGTGGAATAGCCGCAAAAACCACAGAAAAGAACCCTTTTACACTGTTATTCCATCTTTCGGCTGATTTGTTGCTGAAACTACGGTGGATGAATGGAAGAATCCCTGTCGAAATCTTCCCCCCTCTCCACTTGTGATTTTTTTGGGGGATGTATTTATGCCTAAAGTAGAGTTGGGGTAGCCACTGTTATGTTTCATACTATTCGGTCACAGTTACAACTTTCCCTGACTTAACAAAATGTCAAGACAGAAAGCACAAACATTGCACATCTGAAGTGCATGATGCATTTTACCTTGGCTTTCTGTGTTCCTGTGGTGTGTCAGTGTACTATAAATTGGGATGTAGCATGGTTCATAATAAGGGGGAAGAATTATTTGTAACATACATATAAATGTTACCAAAAGGCATAATGTACTATATAGTATCTCAGGGGAGTGCAGAAGGCAGAACACAAGAAATAGGAGCAGGAGTAGACCATATGGCCCATCAAGCCTGCTCTGCTATTCAAAACAATCATGGCTGATCTTAGGAGTCAACTCTATTTTCCCGCCTGATCCCCATACCCTTTGATTCAGAGAGACCAAAAATACAAGAACAGACAAATAAACATTAAATTAGGTTAGTCGGAAACATGAAATATTGTTTTCTGGTGTGTTTCGTGTATTCCCAGTGTCCCATAACATTTAATTTCAAATAATTAGGCAATTGGCGCAAAGGAAGGTCATCCTTTTACTACTAGTTATCTTCGCTTATGTGTAAGTAGCATCTCCCACTGAACTCTAGTAAAAGATGTAGGACTGCTTAACGTTTTCTCAGGAAATACTGATTTCCATCATCTCCTTTCCACATTAGAAACTAGGGATTTTAGTTTGTGTTCTAAGAAAATAAATATTCCGCTTGAGTAAGATGGTCTGCAGGAAACATGTTTCTAAAATTCCCACCATGATTTATAATTGACAGTGCAAAATATTAACTCACAGTGTGCAGTTAGATATGAATTTGTACAGCACTGCAACACATGCTGCAATGAAAATAATCTTTAAACCATAGGAAGGATATTATTTTTAACCTTTTTTTCCTTTCTGATAAATGCTGGCCAATTCTAATTTCCCCACTCTGAATAGGCAAGAACTTCACGAGAATGTAAGTGATTGGATGATTGAGACTGCATTAATATAGATATTTAGATATAGAATCATGGAATCGTTACAGCGCAAAAGGAGGCCATTCAGCCCGCCGTGTCCCTGCCAGTTCCCTGCAAGAGCAACTCAGCTAATCCCACTCACCTGCCCTTTCCCCACAGCCCTGCAGATTCTTTTCTTTTCAGGCGCTTATCCAATTCCCTTTTGAAAGCCTTGATTGAATCTGCATCCACCACACTCTCAGGCAGTGCAATCCAGATCCTAACCACTCATTGTATAAAAAAGTTTTTCCTCACGTCGCCTCTGGTTCTTTTGCCAATCAGTGTCCTCTGGTTCTCAACCCTTCCATCAATGGGAACAGTTTCTCCCTATCTACTCTGTCCAGACACTTCCTCATTTTGAACACCTCTATCAAATCTCCTCTCAACCTTCTCCTCTCCAAGGAGAACAGCCCCAGCTTCTCCAATCTATCCACGTAACTGAAGTCCTTCACCCCGGAACCGTTCTCGTCAAGCTTTTCTGCACCCTCTCTAATGACTTCATATCCTTGTTAAAGTGCGGTGCCCAGAATTGAACACAATACTCCAGTTGAGGCCGAACCAGTGTTTCATATGGGTTCGTCATAACTTCCTTGCTGTTGTACGCTATGCCTCTATTTATAAAGCCCGGGATCCAGCATAAATGCCTGCTCGGGTCTGGAAAAAAAACCTGACCCGAACCCGACAGAACCACATCAGACCCAAGCCCGACCCGGCCCGGGTCCTTCCATTTTTTCCCGCATCCAACCTGACCCGTGCCCAACCCGGCCCCGACCAGACCCGACCCAAGCCCGAAAGCCAGACCCGGAAGAGCGACCCGACCCGAACTCGGCACATGTCATTGGGTCCCGGCGGGTTCGGGTCGGGTAGCAGGTCTTTAATCCAGCATGCCTTTTTAACCACATTCTCAACCTGCCCTGCCACCTTCAACAATTTGTGCACATATCCTCCCAGGGGTTTCCATTCCTGCACCCGCCTTAGAATTATAGGCTTTATTTTATATCGTCTCCCCTCGTTCTTCCTACCAAAATGTATCATTTCACACTTCTCTGCATTAAATTTCATCTGCCACATGTCTGCCCATTCCACCAGCCTGTCTATGTCCTCTTGAAGTCTATCACTATCCTCCTCACAGTTCACAATACTTCCATAACATTTTGGATGCAACCCTTCCTCAACCTTGTCATGGTCCACCTGGAGAAGTGTTATTTTTACATTGAACTTAGAGGGCTCCTTGCAGCATTGGCTCATCCCATATACGCCGTGAAATTTAAATCAGTAGTGCCCTTTTTTTGGCTGCTATGGGTGTTATCTGGTGTCCAAAATGGCGACCACAGTGGATGCGAACACTTTTGGGGTGAGTCATGCCAGATGCCATAGGTGAGGGCATTAACACACACTCAGTGAATGACTGCTGGAAGTATGCAGAGCAGGCAGATCATGACATTATTCACTGTCTAATTCTGATTTAAGGCCAGCGGTGCCATTTTGGAGCTCAATGCTCCAGTTAATGCTCTCTCTTATCCTCACACAGCTAAACACAGCAGGATGGGCCTCCCACCAGTGCTATTTAAAGGGATCAACGACTTACTGGTTAGTTGCTGGTTAATTTCTTCTGGCTGTTGCTTCAATTCTACAATTGTTTGGTGCTTTCTATTGTTGTTCAAAGTTGCCAAATGCTCACAGAGTGGTATGGCAGATGCTCATGGGCTTTTTGCTGGTCTGAAGGCTTCTGCACAGATCAGTTGCTCCCCGACATGGATGCTCGAAGAAGCCTTCCTGCTGGAATACAGTATGACTTGAAGAATGAACAGGGGCCACAGAGAGCAGGATAAGCTGCTGAGGAGGAAGAGGGGGAGGATGGCTCTCAGCAGGTAGCCATATCTGCCCAGGGTGTTCGGGGAGCAATTCTCCTACTTGAACCTCAGTGAGGATCAGTATGTGAGACGTCTCTGCTTCAGTAAGGACATCCTCACTGAAATCTGCCAAATGGTGCAGCCATAACTGCAACTTCAGAGCAGGGCAGTGACCTCACTGCCAGTTGCTGTGAAGGTGTGAACGTTTATGCATCTGGCTCCTTCAAAGCTGGAGCTGGAGATATTTGAAACAACTCGCAGTTTGCCATCCACTGTTGCATGAGGGAGGTCACTGAGGGTCTCCAATCATTGAGAGTTAACTATGGTTCATTCTGTCCTGCCACAGACTGCACAACCACACCATCATGAGCGGACAGCCCTTGCCACCAGCTATACGCTGAACAGCTGAGGAATAAGTGCATGACTAAGAAGAGGAGGAGGAAGAGAGACAGCAACCAACACAGTCCCTTGCTGGCTGAGCTGTCTGTGAAGAACTTCTCCAAGTGTGATACCAGAAACCGCAACCCCAATTATCCATTCACCAACAGTCCCACCTTACTTTCTGTCTGTGACTGACCATCACATTGTTTGCTTGGCAACAATGCAAAAATAAAAGCCACCACAAAATAAACATTCCAAATCAAATAATTCTGTATTGTATAGAACAGTCAACTAATCCTTCTGCATTCCCTTAGTGCCTCGCTTGCAGGTGCCTTTGCCTGTCCTCATGCTCTAACTCAGTGCTACCCCAGTGGCTGCAGCATGGCTGGTGGAAGTCTGCTGACTTTCAGTGCAGAAAACTGCAGATGGCCTTGGAGGATGGCCATGCAAGACATCAGTCTGAGTTTCCACTACAGCACTGCTTGTGTTGCGATTGAATCTAAGACATTGGCAATCAGGTGCTGCATCATTAATGATGAAAGGTCACAGACCTTTAACTTTAACTGACGTTAACTTTACTTCCCTCTCCACAGATGCTGCCAGACCTGCTGAGTATTTTTTAGCACTTTTTGTTTTTATTTCAGATTTCCAGCATCTGCAGTATTTTGCTTTTATTTAGGTGCTGCATCAATGTTGGGTCCACAAGTGTGCGAATGGATTTCACCACTACTTCCGTGCCAGAAAGGACTTTGTACAAAGCCCTGTGCCAAATTGGTGCTGGACTCATCCGTGCTTCTTGGCATTGACTGGCTGACTTTCTGGCAGGCTTCCCAATGCATCAAGCACTTCATTGTGCAGACCCATCAGCCTTATTCTCTACACTGCCCCATCAAAATTCTCATCTGGGTCCTCTGCAGCATAACTTGAGTGCGACCTCGTCCTCTTTGCTCTCTGCACTGGCTGCAGGCCACTTGCGCCCTAATGAGCAGGGAGGTTCAAGTGAGCCTTGAAAGGGAGGAGGAGAGGCTAACCTCCACATCTGGGGACTCCTCTCAGGGCGCTGAGTGTGGACATCAGCTTCTCAGCCCCTCCGCCAGTGAGCCCAGCTCCCGCAGTCGTGATGCCTGAGGAGAGACCTGCGCCAGTCCAGGACACCCTCAGGCAGCCAGGGCCCTCCAGGTGTCAGGCAGCCAGAGGACGGCCACCAAAGTCATCACAGACCAAGGGGCAGCCTGATCAGCAGCCTGCCTCTAGCCCAGCTGCTGTTGGAGGAATCATACCACACAGGAGCACCTGCAAACATATAAAAAAAAACACCTAGACACACTTTGGAACTCATGGGTTTAGGAAATATGTAACGTAGCGATCAATTAAAAGCTCTTTTATGTAAATCAATAGTCATCATTGAAAGCCGTGATCCATTATGCCTCAATTGCAAGCTGCTGACTTCCCCCTTCCCCCTTAGTGCAATACCAGTGTGACCTCAGCCCTCATTAATGTATGTTCTCCCATGGGCACTAGCACCCGTTGCAGCTGGTCACCAGTCAGGGAACACAAATGGAAAGGAGGCGACTGGATACATGCAAGAAGGTCAGTCTTTATTAGATTCTCAGTGAGTGGATATCAGGGTGGCTGGAAATGGATAATTATGAGGTTGTCTCTTGACTCCTTTATGTGTTGCTCAACCTATCTGGCCTCCAGCGCAAGGTCTTCACCATACAGTGCTGCTTGCCCCACTCTCTCCTCTGCATCCTCCTCATCGGTGGAGGGGTGTCACACAGGCATCTCATTGTCATGTAAGGCCTCCTCCCTCTGCAGTGCTAGATTGTGCAGAGCACAGCAGACCACCACGAAATGCAAGACCCTTGCTGGAGCATACTGCAGGACCTCACTAGATCGATTGAGGCAGTGGAATCTCATTGTCGGTAGTCCAATGGCTTGCTCGATGGTTGCTCGAGTGGAACCTCTCCGCTGCATTTCGAGGGTTCCTCACAGGAGTAAGAAGCCAAGTCCTTGTCCCCGAGAATCCATCCCTGAATGTGAGCGGGGGGCCTGTAAATCTGTGGCACCTGGGTTGTCAATGTATGTAGGCATCATGGCTGCTTCCTGGGAAATATGCAGGAAATACATTTGGTAGTCGCAGACCAGTTGAACATTGATTAAATGAAAGTCTTGCTGTTGATGAAGGCAGCTGACTGGCCCATAGGAGCCTTGATGGCCACATGCGTGCAATTTATCACACCTTACACCTGGGGAAATCCAGCAATGGCCCTGAACCCGATGGCCCTCTCTGCCTGACTGTCAGGGCTGGTCTGGTAGCGCACATAGTTGCCAGCCAGCTTGGAATAGGGCATTGGTCACATCATTGAGGCAGCTGCTGTCTGCGAGACCCCACACATGTCGCCGGTGGATCCCTGGAAAGATCCGGATGCATAGAAGTTTAGTGTGCTACGGTGATCTTCAGGGCCAATAGCATAGGGTAACCCCCAAATCCCAAAGTTTGCAACATATCCTGCACTAGGGCACCTAAGTCAGTGACGGTCTGCATGGAGAACTGTACACTTCGCTGCCAATGCCGCTCGGACATTTGGAGGTAGCTGATATGAGTCCGGTCCACTCTGTGGCATACGTGGTTCATCCTTGGAATGTTTCTCTTGTCTTGGAGCTTCACAGACAGGCACAGCTGCCTCTTGGCCCTCCCTCCATCGGAAGTACTGCACCACACTGAGGAGGGGGTCCAAAAATACAGGGTGTACGAGACCCTTTCCAGGTTTACAGTACGCTGTTGATGCAGAGTCGACCCTGCCTTGGCAATTGAGCTTTGGACAATTCTCTCAGCAGAGTCCCTGAGGGACCTCAGAGCCCAACCTTGCTGATAGTCGACCCTCTGTTCCAGCTGTGTGAGCAATCAAACACATCACACAGCAGTTTGCCAACCCAATACTGCTCCCCACTGAACCCACACTGAACCCCCTTGCAGAGCTCCTGAGACCCGAACCTTTTTGCAGAGCCCCTGAGACCCTGAACCCCCTTGCAGAGCTGCTGAGACCCTGTACCCCCTTGCAGAGCTCCCAAGATCCTCAATCTCCTTGCAGAGCCACCAAGACCCTGAATCCCCTAGCAGAACCGCTGAGACCCTGGACTCCCTAGCAGAGCACCACCCCCCCCCAGACCCTGAACCTCCTTGCAGAGCCCCCTACACCCGAACCCCCTTGCAGAGCCCCCGAGACCCTGAACCCCCTTGCAATGCAAACAGCAACTCAGTCCGACAATGGCCTCTGAAACCCCTCTTTTTGTATGCAGCAATGCTTGGCCTGCTTCCCCATCATGGCAATGTGGCCTTTTGCCTCGGTGCCACCAGGTTTTAACGGACGTGAACCCGCAAGCACGTGAATGCCGCCTGCCATTCACAAAATCGAGGGACAATCATTAAATGAGATAATCATATTAAAATGCATTTTAAAAATCAGTACAGCAATTTAAAATAGCTTCCTGTCGTACCAGGGCATCAATGGTGTTTTACCGCCACTGACAAAATCCGGAACCAATGTCACGGCGCCGGATTTCCGGATGGACGATTCTGGTGCGATTCTTTGTCCTCTCACGCCACCATTCCTGCTTTAAACGACTACACAAAATGCTGCCCAATGTGCAATTCTGGGCACTGCACTTTAGGAAGCATGTGAAGGTATTGGAGAGGGTGCAGAAAAGATTTACAAGAATGGTTCCAGGGATGAAAAGCTTCAGTAATGTGGATAGATTGGTGAAGCTGGGGCTGTTCTCCTTTGAGAAGAGATGGTTGAGAGGCAATTTCATGGAGGTATTCAAAATCATGAGGCGTCTGAACAGAGTAGATAGAGAGAAAAACTGTTCCCATTGGCAGAACAGTCAAGAACCAGAGGTCACCAAGTTAAAGTGGTCAGCAAAAGATCCAAAGGAGACATGAAAAAAACTTTTTTACGCAGCGTGTAGTTAGCATCTAGAAAGCACTGCCTGAGAATGTGATGGAGGCAGATTCAATTCTGGCTTTCAAAAGAGAATTGGATAACTACGTGAAGAGAAAAAAGATGCAGAGCTACAGGGAAAGGGCGGGGGATTGCGGTTAGCTGGGTTGCTCCTGACGAGAGCCGGCACGGGCATGAAGACCTAAATGTCCTCTTTCTGTGCTGTAACCATTCTATGATTCTATGAAATATGATAGCCACATGGAAATGGAAATAGTATTAGTCAAAAGTATTGCAGAAATTACACTAGTTGAGACTTTAAAAGGATGCTGCTGTGCAATGTAATCTCGTGATTTATTTATTTATTTTATTTAGAGATACAGCACTGAAACAGGCCCTTCGGCCCACCAAGTCTGTGCATTTATGCAAGGGTATAATAAATAAAGAAGTTCACTTTTTTTTTTACTATACTGATTAACACATTTGCATCAAATCTATGAAATTCCTACGTGCAGACACACATTTAGAAGTGCTCCCAGACCCTGGAGGTGAAAGGATAGTCTTTTAACCCATTGCATTCTCTCCTGATCAAGCGTTTATTATTAGTTAGTTGTACTATTTCTTTCCTCTCCTTTTAAAGGATTATTCCAGCATAAAGCTCTGTAATAATTTTATCTTCCAGTTTCCTTTACAGAAACATAGGCCTTTTTAAAAACTCATTTCACTTATTTCCATCTTAAAAATGGATCTTTAATGCGAAGTGACATGTGGCTGACCTTCTGATTGGGCCGATTTACACCAATTCACTAGTCCAGATGTGCTGAACGTGACATTTCAGGCTAACTCACCACTCCAAGCATCACCCTCCTTCCCATCCCTCCACACTGTGATCAATTGAGTTTCCAGGCAGCAAAAGTCAATCAACGCTATTTTTATGCACAAAAGCATGGAATTTTCAGTCACTCCGTTCTATATGAAAAACTGCATATGGAATCCTTTGTACCCTGTCTGTTCAGAATTGACAAGGTGAGATGAAATGCACTGTGATCCATCTGACCTCTCAGCTGATGTTGATGTCCATCATGGTTGTATTTTTATATGAAAAACTGTGCGCTGAAAATCAATCTTTTCAGAAGCAGCTTTCCAAATCTGTTGATACTTAGTCGTCTCCCAATGGAATGATTTATGAGCAAGTTAAACATTATATATGTGACAACATTTTCATAAGGGAATGTCCAGAAAGGAGAGAGTCTTATCCTGTTATATTCCTTTAATGCTATCATTTTACCAGGCACACAGGACCAATTTAAAAATTACAGAAAAACAAGTTTATACAAATCACTGACTGGTCTTGATTGTATCACTTTGTTCAGGGTATTTGAAATAGGTTTGACTGTTCTCTCTAATAACTGCAGTATCACTGTAACCAAATCAAAATCATGACAAGATTCCAAGGAGCCAATTTTCACTTTCAGTGTAGCGGTAAACCAATGGTTGCAGATTAGCCATCCATGAAACAACCTGCCCGATCAATGAAGAACCAGCTTGGGTGAGCGCGACGTGTAGGAGGCGGTCAATCAGCAATCACCAGTTCGCTGTCTGCGCCAAAAGGAAAAATTAACCCCTCCCCCAAAGTGTTTTATCTATTCTATGAAAGCTGTATTAAAATGCTGACTGGCTCACTCTTGTGTCTGATTATATTGTTTTCAAACATTTAGCTTTAGAAAGTCACAGAGGATTACCTTTGCAGATACTTATGTGGTAGACAATGTGCTTATTTTGAAAATTACAAAGAGGCAGTCTGCTGTCATTTTTGAGTTCTGTGGGTCCAGGCAGTGAATCTATGTTGGGTGTTCTCTTGCTCATCCACATTATTTTGGCAAAAGAACTGTGGAAACTCCAGAAAGACAGCATAAATTCCTTCATGTTCGTATATGTTATGTGCTGGTAATTTACCATAATATGTATAGGAACATAGGACTTAGGAAATAGGAGCAGCAGTAGGCTATTCAGCCCATCGAGCCTGCTCCGCCATTCAATTAGCTCATGGCTGATCATCCACCACAACACCACTTTCCCGCGCTTTCCCCATATCCCTTGATGTCATTAATATCCAGATATCTATTGATTTCTGTCTTGAACGTTCTCGATGATTGAACTTCTACAGCCCTCTGGGTAGAGAATGCCAAAGATTCACCACCCTCTGAGTAAAGAAATACCTCCTCATCTCAGTCTTAAACGGCCTGCCCCTTATTCTGAGACTGTGTCCCCGGTTCTAGACTCACAAGCCAGAGGAAACATCCTATCCACAGCTACCCTTTCACACCCTGTAAGAATTTTGTAAGTTTCAAAGTGATCACCTCTCATTCTTCAAAGCTCTACACAATACAGGCTCAGTTTCTGCAATCTCTCCTCCTAAGGATTAGTCTGGTGAACCTCCATTGCACTCCTTCTATGGAAAGTGTATCCTTCCTGAGGTAAGGAGATCAAAACTGTGCACTGTGTTGCAGCTGCAATCTTCTTTAAGTTTTGCAAATTTTTCAGGACCTCCAATCAGTTTTTCCAAATAGTTCACACTACATTCACTCTTTGAGTAACATATTGCCATACTTGCAGTCACCATTATATATCTGGGGGATATCCTTGCATTTCTCCATTACAGATATTTCAAGGCCCTGGTTAGTAATTTGCTTTACAAATTCAGCATTCAGCCATTTCCACACAGCTGGATGAATTAACCTTCCTTCATTTTTATCAGTTAAATGGCTTACTAGTTGCTGAGAAGTGGTGAAGGGTCATTAGTGCAGGTACATCATGAATATTTTTTTCTTCTCATTGTTGACAACAAATTTCATTCTAAGGTACCATATGTTTTAAAACTCACATTCCTGCGATTTCATCAGTAGGTCATGAATTAGCCGAAAAAAATGCACTTCCCAAATTTTCATTAAAAGTTCATTTTACCTGTGGATTAAAAGACTTCTTTGCAACATAATTAGTCATTTATTAGGTTAGCTCAAACTTGAGTTCTAAAACTCTGTGACCTGTATCCTAACTCGCACCAAGTCCTGTTTGTCCATCATCCCTATGCTCGCTGATCCACATTGGCTCCCGTCATGTGTTCTTTGTGTTATCTTAAGCAACACAGTGAGGTACATGGAGTCCAGTTCTTTGAAGATCTCAGACAGGTTTATTAACAGTCAAACTAGTGTATACAATGCAGAGCAAACTATATACAGAACCTTTGCCTAGGGTTTTACAGTTGCAGAGTGACAATGGCTTCTAGTTACATGACTACATCCTGGTACTTAGCTCATTAGCATACTGAGTTATTCAAGGGACATCACTCTTAACGTGATCATACAACAGCTCCCTGTCTAGCAATGCCTCAATTTTAAAATTATCATCCTTGTGTTCAAATTCCTCCATGATCTTGCCCCTTCCTAAATCTGTAACTTCGTCCAGTCCTGCATTTCTCAGAGGTCTCTGCACTCCTCCAGTTCTACTCTGTTGTACATCTCAATTTTCATCATTCCATGATTGGTGATCCTGCCTTCAGCTACCTAGACTTAAGCTCAGGAATTCCCTACATAAACCTCACCATCTCACTACCTCTCTTTCCTCCATTAAGTCACTCCTTAAAACTCTCCTCTTTAACAAAGCTTTTGGTCACCTATCCTAATATCTCTTTGTGTCAACTTATGTCTGATAATTAGGGCCCTACCAATTTCACAGTCAAATTTTACAAATTTCATAGTCACCACATTTTAAGAATTGTGAATTTCACAAATTCATGCATTTAAATTGTAAATTTCATGGTGTTGCAACAAACAATAAAAATGATCTATTTAAAACAAAAAAGAAGAGAAGGGAGGTTTCTGGTTTCAAATGACATTTGTTGTATACTCCAAAACTATTGGAAAAAGCTGACTATAAACAGTTTGCATTCTTTACTTACTGAAGTCAGTGGTTGAATGTGAGCATGGAGCAACATGCAACTGTCTCTTTCTTCATTTCCTGTCTCCGCACTGTGAACACCTATCCGTATTTAGACACAGCTCTCTCAGCATTCATAGAATTTGTTGGAATTGTCAGACAGTGCCGTGCTAGCCTTGCAAGGTGGGGGATTCTTCATTCCACAGAGTTCCAAAACTGCAGCACTGGCAAAGTACAATCTGCTTCTTTTACAATGCTTTTATAAGTAAGAATCTCTAGCCTACAGTGTTTCAAAGCCAGAAATTGCATCAAACGAGTCTAAATCCACCACTTGTGCAGGGTCAAAGATACCCACAGCTTTCAGGAATGCCACAGAAGGTTGTTCTTTTTCTTCACCGTCTGACTCTTCCCTGTAGCAGTAATATTGTTTGAGCGTCTTTACTATGCAAGAAAACACCTGTTGAGCACAGGCATTTAATTCAGCATCAAAGTGTCATTCATTTAACTGTGCATCAGCCCAGAACAGTAAATCCTGGTCGCCACACAATAGGAAGGATGTGTTTGCACTGGAGAGGGTGCAGAGGAGATTCACCAGGATGTTGCCTGGGTTGGAGCATTTCAGCTATGAAGAGAGACTGGATAGGCTAGGGTTGTTTTTCTTAGAGCAGAGAAGGCTGAGGGGAGACCTGATAGATGTATACAAAATTATAAGGGGCATAGATAGGGTAGATAGGAAGAAACTTTTTCCCTTAGCGGAGATGTCAATAACCAGGGCCATAGATTTAAGGTAAGGGGCAGGAGGTTTTGAGGGGATTTGAGGAAAATTCTTTTTCACCCAGAGGGTAGTTGGAATCTGGAACACACTGCCTGAAGGGGTGGTAGAGGAAGGAACCCTCACAACATTTAAGAAGTATTTAGATGAACACTTGAAACGCCATAGCATACAAGGCTACGGGCCAAGTGCTAGAAAATGGGATTGGAGTAAATAGGTGCTTGATGGCCAGCACGGACACGATGGGCCGAAGGGCCTGTTTCTGTACTATATAACTCTATGATTCTATGACTCTACTTTATTGTAAGCTTTGTGGATTGTGACGTGTCAAGATTCAAACCAAGTGATTAAATCCATCAGTCATGTAGCATTCTTGGCAACAAACTGAACCTTCTCATTAAGCTGAGCATTGTTTAGAAGGGTTACAATGTCTGTTAAAACTTGTGTATTCAGTGTAAGTGTGAGCTCTTCTAAGGGGAAGTCTGAGTAACATTTCAGGTGAGCAGTATGATACTGTGTTGCCCCAAACCAAGAATTCCAACATGTAATTACTGGCTCTGGAGGAAGGGCAATGTTTTGTTCCCCAATTTCACCCATTTCAGCCACATTTGCAATGTGTTGTTTGTATCGAAGCTTGTGACCAGGGCAGCGTATGAAGATATTTTTATTGTAGCTGGCCAGTTTGTCGACTTTACCAAACTCGCTTTTCCACAGCTCACTGACAAGAGAAATTATATGTGCATTACATGTAATATGGACAGCATTAGGCATTACACCATGGAGCACAGATCTGAAAGATTGTGTCATGTAAGTTGCATTGCCACTAATGAAAGCAGACACTTTATTGAAATCTGCACTGTATTTCAAAACAGTTTTAATTATTACTTGGGAAATTGTAGTGTAATTAACAGCTTTTAAGTGAATGCAGTCTGCGAACACTGTTGTTACCTTTCCTGACTGTACATCTTCAGCCTTACCAGGTGTAAAATCAAGCAAAACATGCAGCAAATAGTTATCTTGCTCATCGGTGGACTCATCACAAATAATTGCAAAAGACTCACATGCGTTAATCTGAGACTTCATCTCATCATGTGTAGTAAAAGTCTTTGGTAGGTAGTCCTGTCATAATTTATTTGCACTTGGCAAGCAACTACCATTTTGCACATTATGTTGAATACCCACAGCTTTGTGTGATCAAGTTTTTCCAATGGTATGTTGGCACTTGCAAAAGTATCCACAAGTTCCATTGTAGCCAACTGATGATTTTCCGAACTTTCTGTTAACTTCTTAAAAATGGATTAAATCATTGCTTGTTTTTTTTTTTTGCATGCTCATTTTCCAGCAGCAAGGTATCAGAATCTCTCTTTCTGCTGCAATGGCTTTCGGACTCTAAGTGGCACTGAACCGTTTGGCTTCCAAATTCTTTCACTCGATGTGCTGCAGTAATGATTGTGTCTGTTTTTGATTTGTTCATTCTCGCATTCTCACTTGTCTGCTAATACTTGAGACTGCTTCTCTCAAAACTGCACCAGAAGCTCTCCCTCATCTACCAATCAGCGAGTTGCGCCTTGCGTTAATCACGAAAACGCATGATGTTTGCAACATGCCCAGCAATCAGCAAGGTGAGCCTTGTGTCAATGAATAAAACATGCAAAGTACGCAAAATGGCCGATTTCATGAAGGAGTCGAGATTTCATACAAGACCCAAGATTTCACAGTCTATGATGCATTTTTCACAGCCGTGAATTTGGTAGGGCCCCACTGATAATGCACCTGAGAAGCTTGGGGGACATTTTTAACTATGTTAAAGTTGTTATATAAAATATGTTGTTGTAGATTTTCTGAGTTCCAGCCCGTTGAAAGTTACCTTGCACGCAGCAAACAGACATCAGGAAATCATCGGCCTAAGAGGCACCTCACAGTGTGTGAGTATTTAGAAAATAGGCTTTAATGTTTTTCTCAATTCTCCATTTTTTTTCTAATAGGAGTCCAACAGCTCACTGTAGAGAAATCAAGGAGTAAGAAAATCATTGGCAATGCTTTAACTGGCATACACCTTGGAATGCCCATTAGACAGTTTCCCCACAGCTAGCCTTCTTTTTTTTTCATTTATTTCTAAGTACTTCGATAGATATGTCACTGGGGTTTCCAAAATGAGCTAAGTTTGAGAGATAAGGAAAGAAAAAATTACATTGCACCTTTTTGAACTTCTGTTTTGTAGGCAGACGTGATAGCCAACGTGCACACATCAAGGTCTCACACTTAAATCAGACAAATGATCAGTTAATCTGTGTTGGTGATGCTGGTTGGCTCGAGCACTGTGAGAACTCCCTTGCTTTTCTTCAGATCTTTTACATCTGGGCAGGTGGGACCAATGCAGAATTTCCTTAGCACTACAATGAAATGTCAGTCTAGATTATGTGCTTAAATCCAGCTCAGGAACTTGAACCCACAGCCCACAAATGAGAAAGGTACCATTGAGTCAAGTTTATATATGAGTGCAAAAATAAGTCGACTTCAAAAATGTTCTGTTAAGGAAACATCGGACATTGTGTCACAGATACAAGAACTGGGTGCATTTTACATTCAAATGAAGATTTTGTACTTAATTGCTATGATTGCATTAGGAATAAAATACAATAAGATTAAATTGACATGATATGAAATTTTAGAATTTGAGATTTAGTTAAGCATTCATCTGGAAGCAAGACAGTAATGCTTAACAAAGGATATTGATAGAGTAGATAGGGAAAAATCTACTGGTGGGATAGGCAGTAACCAGAGGAGAGAGATTTAAGATTATTAGTTCAATGAAGAGTGCAGGAGGGCATGCCAGGAGCAGCACCAAAAATGAGGTGTCAGCCTGGTGAAACTACAACACAGGACTACTTGCATGCCAAACAGCGGAAGCAGCATGTGATAGACAGGCCTAAGTGATCCCACGACCAAAGGATCAGATCTACACTCTGCAGCCCTGCCTCATCCAGTCATGAATGGTGGTGGACAATTAAACAACTAACAGGAGGAGGAGGAGGCTCCAAAAATATCTCCATCCTCAATGATGAGGGAGCCCAGCACATCAGTGCAAAAGACAAGGCTGAAACATTTGCAACCATCTTCAGCCAGAAGTGCCGAGTGGATGATCCATCTAGACCTCCTCCTGAGGTTTCCAGCATCACAGATGCCAGTCTTCAGCCAATCTGATTCACTCCACATGATATCAAGAAAGGGCTGCAGACACTGGATACTGCAAAGATTATGGGCCCTGACAACATTCCGGCAACAGTACCGAAAACTTGTGCTCCAGAACAGGGCGGCACAGTGGCGCAGTGGTTAGCACCGCAGCCTCACAGCTTCAGCAACCCAGGTTCAATTCTGGGTACTGCCTGTGTGGAGTTTGCAAGTTCTCCCTGTGTTTGCGTGGGTTTCCTCCGGGTGCTCCGGTTTCCTCCCACATGCCAAAGACTTGCAGGTTGATAGGTAAATTGGCCATTAGCAATTTCCCCTAGTGTAGGTAGGTGGTAGGGAAATATAGGGACAGGTGGGGATGTGGTAGGAATATGGGATTAGTGTAGCATTAGTATAAATGGGTGGTTGATGGTCGGCACAGACTCGGTGGGCCGAAGGGCCTGTTTCAGTGCTGTATCTCTAAACTAAACTAAACTAAACTAGCCGTGCTCCTCGCCAAGCTGTTCCAGTACAGCTACAACATTGACATCTACCCGGCAATGTGGAAAATTGTCCATGTATGTCCCGTACATAAAAAACAGGACAAATACAACCTGGCCAGTTTTCGCCATATCAGTCTACTCTCGATCATCAGCAAAGTGATGGAAGGGGTCATTGACAGTGCTATCAAGCAGTACTTGCTCAGCAATAAACTGCTCACTGATGCTCAGTTTGGGTTCTGTCAGGGCCACTCAGCTCCTGACCTCAGTACGGCTTTGGCCCAGAGGTGAGGTGACAGTGACTGCCCTTGACATCGAGGCAACCTTTGACCAAGTATAGCTTTAAGGAGCCCTAGCAAAACTGGAGTCAATGGGAATCAAGGGGAAAACTCTTCGCTGATTGGAGTCATACCTAACACAAAGGAGGTCAATCATCTCAGTGTCAGGACACCACTGCAGGAGTTCCTCAGGGTAGTATTCTAGGTCTAACCATCTTCAGCTGTTTCATCAATGACCTGCACTCCATCATAAGGTCAAGTGGGGATGTTCACTGATGACTGCACAATGTTCAGCACCATTCATGACTTCTCAGATAAGGAAGCAGCCCATGCCCAGATGCAGCAAGACCTGAACAACATCCAGGCTTGGACTGATAAGTGGCAAGTAACATTCGTGTCACACAAGTGCCAGGCAATGACCATCACAAACGAGAGAGAATCTAACCATCTCCCCTTGATGTTCAATAGCATTTCCATCGCTGAATCACCTGCTGCGGTTAAGATTGACCAGAAACTGAACTGGACCAGCCACATAAATACTGTGGCTACAAGAACAGGTCAGAGGCTGGGAATTCTACAGCGAGTAACTCACCTCCTGACTGCACAATGTCTGTCCACCATCTACAAGGCACAAGTCAAGCGTGTGATGGAATACTTTGCACTTGCCTGGATGGGTGCAGCTCCAACAACACTCAAGATGCTCGACACCATCCAGGACAAAGCAGCCCACTTGATTGGCACCCCATCCACCATCTTCAACATTCACTTCCTCCACCACCGATGCATAGTGGCAGCAGTGTGTAGCATCTACAAGGTGCACTGCAGCAACTCACCAAGGCTCCTTCGACAGCACCTTCCAAACACACGACCTCTACAAAGACAAGGGCAGCAGATGCCTGGGAACACCACCACTTGCAGGTTCCCGACAAGCCACACACTATCCTGACTTGGAACTATATCGTCGTTCCTTCACTGTCGCTGGGTCAAGATTCTAGAACTCCCTTCCTAACAGCGCTGTGGGTGTACGTACACCCCAAGGACTGCAGTGGTTGAAGAAGGCAGCTCACCACCACCTTCACAAGGGCAATTAGGGGTAGGCAATAAATGCTGGCCTGGCCAGTGACGCCCACAGCCCATGAACGAATAAAACAAAAAAATGTAAAAAACCAGAGGGGAATTAAAAAGAGTTTTTTTTTACACAGCCATTTGTTCTGAGCTGAAATGCACTGCACAAAAGAATAGTTAAAGCAGATTCAGTTGTAACTTCGAAAAGAGAATTGGATATATACTTGAAATGGAAAAATGTGCATGGAGTGGGACTAATTGGATAGCTCTTGCACAGAGCTGGCACAAAAACAATGGACCGAATGGCCTTCTGTTGTGCTGTATTATTCTATTATTGTATGAGTTAGCATTGTTTGATTTTCAGGTCAAGATAAATTAGCCTAGATTCACTGGGCTGAATTTTACGAGTGCGCTGCAGTTTGCAGCGGTGCACTCTGATGGTGGTGTGCATCCCATAGAGGGGGCGGAGTGACATCGATGGCATCATTGGGGGGTGGCCGCTGTGTCCTGGCAATGGTGCCCAATGCCACCGCGCAGGCGCTGGTGGCATTTTTAATGGGCTTTAAGCCCACACAATTAATTTTAATTTTTGAAGGTATATCATGGTAAAATTTTATTCAATAAAACTTCTGTGATGGAGGCCCTTCCCCAACGCCCCCCTCCCCCGCAACGGTCATTTAATTGCCCGAAATGATCAACAATTGGATTTTTCAAAAACCCGAAATTCCCTCCAAGCCTTCAATCTTTTGCTCTTCAACCCCTTCCCACCATCCCCACATCCAATCAATATTGTTTTCCCCACTCCTCCAACACTCCCACCCTGAAAATTTTATTCCTCCCCCCACCCCACCCGGTTCTCGCGAAGGCAAGCGAAGGCCGAACAGAGGCCATAAAATCGGTGTGGGACGTCTGCCACCTGCAGGTAAGTTAATTTAAATATCATTAAGGTTCATTTTAATATGGAGATGAAGGGCCCACCACCAGGCGGCGGGGGAGGGGGCTGCACTGAGATACTCCGCCACCGGTAATATGCGGCAGGCCCTTCTCGACGTCGCAGGTCGAGGCAGGCCCCACTGCACAGAATTTTACCGGCCCCCACGTCGCGACCCATGGCGTTAAGGCGCCGGTAAAATTCAGCCCACTATCTCCTTCACTACTTGATCGTATTTTACATATAATACGTGAATTTATAGAGCACCTTATTACATAAAGCACCTCAAAGTTTGTCATGCAGTAGATTACTTTTTGGAATGCAATGACTGTTGTAATGTGGACAAACACACAGGCACTATTCTGAATCACTGCAGTCCACAGACAGCAATTAGACAAATGACCATGTCATAGAGATCCATTTCATGTTCACCACAGTCGATCATATTCCCCTTATAGAACCCTATAGTCCTACAGCAGGCAGGCGATCTGCTCTGTCACTTTATCACACAGGTGGTGAAGGGGAAAATTACACCAATTTTTTTTTGTGTTTCCAGTTTTGGCCAGGAGAGAACACCCTTTTTCAAATTGGGCTGTGGGATCTTTAACATTCACTAGAACAGGGAGAACCTTAGATCTCATCCAAAGGCTAGCACCTCCAATAATGCAACATGTCCTCATATCTGCAGTAGAATGGCAGCCTAGATTTTATACTCCAACCCTTGGTATGAGGCTTTAACCCATGACCTTCTGACACAGATGCCATTGTGCTGCTGACTGAGCAATGTTTATACTCTTGACAGTTTGTATTTTTAGCTTGAGAACAAAGACCATTGTCGAGTCCTTGCAGCCTACCTAACCTTCCTATGGTGAATCCAGTCATTGGAAACAAAAGCTGGCAATGTTTCATCTTCAGCATTGCACTTCCTCACTTGGACAAGTTCAAAATGTTGAACATACCATACTTATAGCTTCAAGCCAAAGTTGGAATCACAACAAAGTTAATCAGGGCTCAATCCCAGCATTTCATTAAGAATTCCACGAGTTTCAATGACATCTAATGTACAAGTCTGCACTCTCTCCAAGGGGGCCCACTCGTTATTTCAAGGTAATTATACCTTGCTTCGATTATGAGAATCAGTTGTAAAGCTTTCTGACTGTTGATTGCAGATTTATAACTGGGAAGTAAGTCAAATGCTTTTTGGAATACAGAGTAGGCACATTTGTATCAAATATACTTGTATAAGACACTAATTCGGCCTCAGCTGGAGCATTGCATCCAGTTCTGGGCACTGCACTTTAGGAAAGAAGGTATTGGAGACAGTGCAGAAAAGATTCACGAGAATGGTTCAGGGGATGAGGAACTTTAGTAATGAAGATAGATTGGAGAAATTGGGACTGTTTGCCTTGGAGAAGAGAAGGCTGAGAGTTGATTTGATAGAGGTATTCAAAATCATGAGGATTCTGGACAGAGTAGATAGGGAGAAACTGTTCCCTCTCATGAAAGGATCAAGAACGAGAGGGCACAGATTGAAAGTAATTGACAAAAGAAGCAACAGCGACACGAGGAAAAACTTTTTCATGCAGCGAGTGGTTAAGGTCTGGAATGCACTGCCTGAGTGTACGGTCATAGAGTCATAGGGTTATATAGCACAGAAACAGACCCTTCGGCCCATCATGTCTGTGCCAGCCATCAAGCGTCTAACTATTCTAATCCTATTTTCCAGCACTTGGCCCATAGCCTTGTATGCTATGACATTTCAAGTGCACATGCAAATACTTCTTAAATGTTGTGAGGGTTCCTGCCTCTACCACCCCTTCAGGCAGTGTGTTCCAGATTGCAACCACCCTCTGAGTGAAAAGATATTTCCTCAAATCCCCTCTAAACCTCCTACCCCTTGCCTTAAATCTATGTCCCCTGGTTATTGACCCTTCTGCTAACGGAAGAAGTTTCTTCCTATCTAACCTATCAATGCCCCTCATAATTTTGTATACATCAATCAGGTCCCCCCTCATCCTTCTATGATCTCAGGAAAACCCCAGCCTTTTCAGTCTCTCTTCATAGCTAAAATGCTCCAGCCCAGGCTATACTGGTGAATCTCCTCTGCACCCTCTCCAGTGCAATCACATACTTCCTATAGTGTGGTGACCAGAACTGTACACAGTACTCCAGCTGTGGCCTAACTAGCATTTTATACAGCCATACATTTTATGCCAAAGATTTGCAGGTTGATAGGTAAATTGGCCATTATAAATTGCCCCTAGTATAGGTAGGTGGTAGGGAAATATAAGGACAGGTGGGGATGTAATAGGAATATGGAATTAGTGTAGGATTAGTATAAATGGGTGGTTGATGGTCGGCACAGACTCGGTGGGCCGAAGGGCCTGTTTCAGTGCTGTATCTCTAACTAACTAACTAGCTCTATCATAACCTCCCTGCTCTTATATTCTTCGGCCAATAAAGGCAAGTATCCCATATGCTTTCCTAACCACCTTATCTACCTGTGCTGCTGCCTTCAGTGATCTATGGACAAGTACACCAAGCTCCCTCTGACCCTCTGTACTTCCTAGGGTCCTACCATCCATTGAATATTCCCTTGCCTTGTTAGTCCTCCCAAAATGCATCACCTCACACTTCTCAGGATTAAATTCCATTTGCCACTGCGCTGCCCATCTTACCAGCCCGTCTATATCGCCCTGTAATCTAAGGCTTTCCCCCTCGCTATTTACGACACCCCCAATTTTCGTGTCATCTGCGAACTTACTGATCATACCTCCTATATTCACGTCTAAATCATTAATGTACACTACAAACAGCAAGGGTCCCAGCTCCGATCCCTGTGGTACACCACTGGTCACAGGCAGGTTCAATCGAGGCATTCAAAAGGGAATGTTATCGGAAAAGGAAGAATGTGCAGGGTTACAAGGAAAGGGCAGGGGAGTGGCACGAGGTGAATTGCTCATTTGGAGAGCCGGTGCAAACACGATGGGCCGAATGGACTCCTTCTGTACTGTAACAATTCTGTGATTCAGTAATGATTTTAGCTTCATCACATGCCATATACTGGCGTTTAAGGAGCATGTATCCTGGTAAAATTAAACCAGTTTTAGATATTAGGAAACAGATAGATCTGGGTCAAAATATAAGCTGGCACACACGTAAAGGGCCTGTTTTATTCAGCTGCCAGGGATGCCTGAAATGTGGCCCATTCCAATATCAGGTCAGATGTCTTTCAGGCGTATGTTGGAACATTATTTTCCCCAGAAAATGGGGTTCAACTTCTACCCCAAATTTTATATCCCTTTCTCCATTTTATTTAAGTTCAGTGATACTCTTGGGAGAATCAGAATGGTGAAGCCACATTGCAACAAACCATAGACAGTACTGTTTGTACCACCAAAACACAATCTTTTTTCTGATTTATCTAGAAACTGGAAAATCTTTTGCTAATAATACAGGAATTTAAGTAAAATACAAACTCACCAAATAAGCTGCCCGTATGTGGTTAATGATTTTGTGGGTAGGTAGATGGCAATGCAACACTTTCACTGCAACTGAAAATGGGATCATTTCGTCACCCTCATCTCTTTATCAGCAAGCATAAGCTGGAGAGGTAAATCAGGGATCAAATCTACTATCACAGAATCGTTACAGTACGGAAGGAGGCCATTTGGCCCATCATGTCTGGGCTGGCTCTCCCAAAGAGCAATTTACCCAGTGCCACTCCCCGCCTTCTCCCCAGAGCCCTGCATTTCTTCCTTTTCAGATAACAATCCAATTCCCTCTTGAATGCCTCGATCAAGCCTGCCACTGCCACACTCTCAGGTGGTGCATTCCAGATCCTAAACACCTGCTGCGCGAAAAAGTTGTTCAAGTCGCCTTTGCTTCTTTTGCTAATTACCTTAAATCTGTGCCCTCTCATTCGTGACCCATTCACAGAGGGAACAGTTTTTCCCTATCTACTCTGTCCAGACCCCTCATGATTTTGTACACCTCTATCAAATAGAGGAGACAATGGTGTAGAGGTAAGGTTGCTAACCTAGTAATCCAGAAGCACAGGTTAATGCCTGGGGGCATGGGTTTAAATCCCACCATGGCAGTTGCTGGAATTTAAAATTCAATTAATTAATAAAATCTGGATGTCAAGGGATATAGAGGATTGGATCAGGAAAAAAAAAGGCTTCTGGCAGATTCAAAGCGTTGAAAACAGCAGAGGCCCTGGAGGAGTATAGTTTTAGTGATACAGCACTGAAACAGGCCCTTCGGCCCACCGAGTCTGTGCCGACCATCAATCACCCATTTATACTAATGCTACACTAATCCCATATCCCTACCACATCCCCACCTGTCCCTATATTTCCCTTCCACCTACCTATACTAGGGGCAATTTATAATGGCCAACTTACCTATCAACCAGCAAGTCTTTGGCATGTGGGAGGAAACCGGAGCACCCGGAGGAAACCCACGCAGACACAGGGAGAACTTGCAAACTCCACACAGGCAGTACCCAGAATTGAACCCGGGTCGCTGGAGCTGTGAGGCTGCGGTGCTAACCACTGCGCCACTGTGTCGCCCCAAAGTATAGAAAGTGTACGGTGGGGGGGGGGGGCTACTTAAAAAAGTAATTAGGAGAGCGAAGAGGGGACATGAAAAAACACTGGCGGGCAAGATAAAGGAAAATCCCAAGACGTTTTATAAATATATTAAGGGCAAGAGGATAACCAGGGAAAGAGTAGGGCCCATTAGGGACCAGAGTGGCAGTCTGTGTGTGGAGCCAGTGGGCATAGGTGAGGTTTTAAATGATTACTTTTCATCTGTGTTCGGTATGGAGAAGGGTGAAGTAGGTGTAGAGATCAGGGATGGTGATATACTTGAACAAATTAGCATTGAAAGGGAGGAAGTATTAACTGTTTTAGCAGGCTTAAAAGTGGATAAATCCCCAGGCCCAGATGAGATGTATCCCAGACTGTTATGTGAGGCAAGAGAGGAGATAGCAGGGGCTCTGACTCAAGTTTTCAAATCCTCTCTGGCCAGAGATAAGGTGCCAGAGGACTGGAGGACAGAGAATGTGGTACCATTATTCAAGAAGGGTAGCAGGGATAAACCAGGTAATTACAGGCCAGTGAGTCTAAAATCAGTGGTAGGGAAACTATTGGAAAAAACTCTGAGGGACAGGATTAATCTCCACTTGGAGAGGCAAGGATTAATCAAGCATAGTCAGCATGGCTTTGTTGGGGGGAGATCATGTCTAACAAACTTGATTGATTTTTTGAGGCGGTGACTAGATGTGTAGATGAGGGTAAAGCAGTTGATGTCGTCTACATGGACTTCAGTAAGGCTTTTGATAAGGTCCCGCATGGGAGATTTGTTAAGAAGGTAAGAGCCTACGGGATCCAGGGCAATTTGGCAAAATGGATCCAAAATTGGCTTAGTGGCAGGAGGCAGAGGGTGATGGTCGAGGGTTGATTTTACGATTGGAAGCCTGTGACCAGTGGTGTACCGCAGGGATCGGTCCCAGCACCGATCCCTGCGGTATACCACTGGTCACAGGCTTCCAAATGTAAAATCAACCCTCGACCATCACCCTCTGCCTCCTGCCACTAAGCCAATTTTTTTAGAGATACAGCACTGAAACAGGCCCTTCGGCCCACCGAGTCTGTGCCGACCAACAACCACCCATTTATACTAACCCTACACTAACCCCATATTCTCTACCACATCCCCACTATTCTCCTACCACCTACCTACACTAAGGGCAATTTACAATGGCCAATTTACCTATCAACCTGCAAGTCTTTTGGAGGTGGGAGGAAACCGGAGCACCCGGAGGAAACCCACGCAGACACAGGTAGAACTTGCAAACTCCACACAGGCAGTACCCAGAATCGAACCCGGGTCGCTGGAGCTGTGAGGCTGTGGTGCTAACCACTGCGCCACTGTGCCGCCCTTTTTTTGCCAAATTTTGCCAAATTGCCCTTGATGTTTGTCGTGTACATTAATGATTTAGATGTGAATATAGGAGTTATGATCAGTAAGTTCACAGATGACATGAAAATTGGTGGTGTCGTAAATAGTGAGGAGGAAAGCCTTAGGTTACAGGACAATATAGATGGGCTGGTAAGATGGGCAGAGCAGTGGCAAATGGAATTTGATCCTGAGAAGTGTGAGGTGATGCATTTTGGGAGGACTAACAAGGCAAGGGAACATACAATGGGTAGTACGACCCTAGGAAGTACAGAGGGTCAGAGGGGCCTTGGTGTACTTGTCCATAGATCACTGAAGGCAGCAGCACAGGTAGATAAGGTGGTTAGGAAAGCATATGGGATACTTGCCTTTATTAGCCGAAGAATATAAGAGCAGGGAGGTTATGATGGAGCTGTATAAAGCGCTAATTAGGCCACAGCTGGAGTACTGTGTACAGTTGTGGTCAGCACACTGTAGGAAGGATGTGATTGCACTGGAGTGGGTGCAGAGGAGATTCACCAGGATGTTGCCTGGGCTGGAGCATTTCAGCTATGAAGAGAGACTGGATAGGCTAGGGATGTTTTCCTTAGAGCAGAGAAGGTTGAGGGGGACCTGACTGATGTATACAAAATTATGAAGGGCATTGATAGGATAGATAGGAAGAAACTATTTCCCTTAGCAAAGGGATCAATAACCGGGGGCGTAGATTTAAGGTAAGGGGCAGGAGGTTTAGAGGGGATTTGAGGAAAAACCTTTTCACCCAGCGGGTGTTTGGAATCTGGAACACACTGCCTGAAGGGGCGGTAGAGGCAGGAACCCTCACAACATATAAGAAGTATTTAGATGAGCACTTGAAATGCCATAGCATACAAGGCTACGAGCCAAGTGCTGGAAAATGGGATTAGAATAGATAGGTGCTTGATGGCCGGCACAGACACGATGGGCTGAAGGATCTGTTTCTGTGCTGTATAACCCTATGACTCTATGAAAGCTAGTCTCTGTAATGGTGCCATGAAACTATCTTTGATTGTCTTAAAAAAAACATCTGGTTCACTAATGCCCTTCGGAAAGGAAACATGCTGTCCTTACTTGGGCTGGTATCCAAATGACTTCAGACCCACAGCAATGTGATTGACTCTCAACTGCCCTCTGAAATGGCCTAGCAAGCCACTGAGGTATCAAGGGCAATTAGCATTGGGCAACAAAATGATGCCCATATCCCACCAAAGAATAAAAAAAATCTCCTCTCAACCCTCTCTTCTCTAAGGAAAACAGTTCCAACTTCTTCAATCTATTTTTGTAAATGAAGTTCCTCATCCCTGGAACAATTCTCGTGAATTTTTTATGCACTCTTTCGAATGCCTTCACATCTTTCTTAAAGTGTGGTGCCCAGAACTGGATGCAATACTCCAGTTGAGGCCAAATCAGTGTTTTAAACAAGATTAACATTACTTCCTTGCTTTTGTATTCTATGCCCCTATTAATAAAGCCTCGGATGCTGTATGCTTTATTAACTGCGCTCTCAACCTGTCCTTCCACCTACAATGATTTATGCACGTATACACCCAGGTTCCTCTGCTCCTGCACCTCCTTTAGAATTGTTCACTTTATTTTATATTGTCTCTCTGCGTTCTTCCTACCAAAATGAATCAATCCACCCTTCTCTGCATTAAATTTCATCTGCCACTTGTCTGCCCATTCCACCAACCTGTCTATGTCCTTCTGAAATTCTATACTATCCTCCACACAGTTCACAATACTTCCAAGTTTTGTACCATGCGCAAATTTTGAAATTGTGCCCTGTACACCAAGGTCTAGGTCATTAACATATATATCCGGAAAAGCAAGGGTCCTTACACGGACCCCGGGGAACTTCACTACAGACCTCCTTCAGTTCGAAAAACATCCATTAACCACTACTCTGTTTCCTGTCACTCAGCCAATTTGTATCCATGTTGCTACCTTCCCTTTTATTCCATGAGCTGTAACTTTGCTCACAAGTCTGCTGTGTGGCACTTTATCAAATACCTTTTTTAAGTCCATGTCCACCACATCAACAACATTATTCTGATCAACCTTCTCTGTTAGCTTGTCAAAAAACTCCAGCAAGTTAGTTAAACACAATTTACCCTCACAAATCCATGTTGGCTTTCTTTAATTAACCCACATTTGCCCAAGTGACAATTACTTCTGTCCTGAATTATCGTTTCTAGAAGCACCGAGGTTAAACCTACTGGCCTGTAGTTGCTGGACTTATCTTTAAAACCTGTTTTGAATAAAGTGCAACATTTTCAATTCTCCAGTCCTCTGGCACCACCCGGAGTCTAAGGAAGACTGGAAAATTATGGCCAGTGCCTCCGCAATTTCCACTCTCACTTCCCTCAGTATCCTTGAATGCATCTCATCTGGTCCTGCTGCCTTATCAGACAGTCTATCCGATACATCCTCCTTATCGATTTTAAACCCTTCATGTGTCTGAATTACCTTCTCTTTCACCATGACCTGTACAGCATCTTCTTCCTTGGTAAAGACAGATGCAAAGTATTCATTTATTACCTCAGCCATGCCCCCTGCCTCCATGCGTAAATCCCCCTTTTGGTCCCTATTCGGCCCCACTCCTCCTTTTACCACCCTTTTACTATTGATATGCCTATAGAAGACTTTGAGATTCCCTTTTATATTAGCTGTCAGTCTCTTTTCATACTCTCTCTTTACTTTTTCACTTCCCCTCTGAACCTTCTATATTCTGCCTGGTTCTCAGTTAGACTATCCGCCTGACATCTATCATAAGCACACCTTTTCTTCTTCATCTTAATCTCTACCTCTTTCATCATCCAGGGAGCTCTGGATTTGTTTGCCCTATCTTTTCCCTTCATGGGAATATACCTTGACTGTACCCATGTACTAATGGGTAAGATGGAAAGTCTGTGAATGCATTTCACATCCCAGGATCATAAATCATCAAAGTATAGTGAATGTAATCGCCTGTTTTAAAAAAAATATCCATTTAAAAGTAATCTGCGTGACTGATTCTGTGGTCTAGCAAATTTACAAAATGAAATTGGATAATAATCTCCTCAATTTAGAAAATATATGGGCAGCACTTTCCAACAGGATAAATGTTTTTTTTTTAAAGTTTTAAAATAAAGCCTTTGCTTTTAAATGGAATTCAGGGAAACTGGCTAATACAAATGACTTCTCAGTGATCAACAGCATCAGTCACAAAATATGTTACAAATTAAGAGTAATTTATTTTTAGGCAAGGCTAACCTTTACATAATGATTTTTCCAAAATCAAGAATAGATGATTGTGGAGCAGTCTTTTTTTCTGTTCCACTGCATCGCATCCATGACTGTAGACCTTTAAAGTTTACTATGTTTGAAAATACTGACAGAAAGGTTGTTGGATTGCCTTCCTAATTCATCAGGGTAGAAATTTCCCAATGATAATAACAGCAGATAAACATATTCCTGTCACATAACTCTGTCCATTTTGTTATGATGGTCATACTTTAAATAAATTATCAACTCCATTATGATAGCAGAAAAATGTCATATGAATGTGTTAAGCAGTTGTTTGCTGTCATTACCTATAGTAGTTTCTACCCTATAGTGTTCATTAGGGAGGAAGGTTAGACAGTGGTGGATGATCATGCTGAGAGATGTCAAGTGCATCTGGTAGACTGGCAGTGGAGCTCTCTGTCCAGTTCCAACCACTCTAGTTTAATGTGGGAAGTCTAATTGGTGTCAGTGAGCATGTAAGCATCCTTTCTTGTGAAATAATGGAGATGGGGGTAGAAGTTGGAATATGGCCCTGATTTTCTATACAGACTTGTCGAAGGACCTGAATTATTCAGCTAAATAAATACTCATATTTCACAGGACTCTGAAGAAAAACCCACTCCTCAAAAACAAAACTGACACTTAGGGCCGGATTTTATCCTGGTGACAGGGGACCCAGCAGTGGGCCGGAAGGGTGAGGCAGACTCCATGTCGGCTCTCCGTTGGACCCCAATTGCTATCACACGGTGAGCAACCAATTAACCGCCTGCTGTCGAAGATGCCATCCCTTTGAGGGACGAGCTTCTGCCTCCAGAGCTGCCGGTCAATTTGAAGGCCTGCAGCTCCGGCAGCACCACTGGGAGTGGTGGCCACTGCTGGTACTGCAGGAGGCCTTGCAGTCCCGAAGCCATCAGAGACCTGGGAGAGGTAAGTCTGATTAGGGTCACCAGGGCCATTCGGGCAGGCCCTGGAGACAG
Organism: Heterodontus francisci; assembly: GCF_036365525.1. Taxonomy (NCBI): domain Eukaryota; kingdom Metazoa; phylum Chordata; class Chondrichthyes; order Heterodontiformes; family Heterodontidae; genus Heterodontus; species Heterodontus francisci. The sequence goes on along the minus strand of NC_090373.1, from coordinate 149,447,198 downwards.
GGTTGGGGGGGCATGTTGGTGAGGGTGTTGGGGGGTGGGGGTGGGTCTTCCTGGTGGGGCAGTTCTGGATTGCCCCCAAAGGAGGGACACCCCAACCCCACTAGGAGGCCACCAAGCTTTACCTGGCAGCATCTCCCCGCGAAGGTGGGACCCTCGGCCTTCAATTAAATTGGTCACTTAAGGGCCTCAATTGACCTGGGGACAGAAGGCTGCCCTCGGCCTTCGCCGCCCCAGACAAAATGACAGGGGGCCAAGACGAAGTTGAGAACTGCGCCCTCTGCCATTTTGTTTGCCCCAACACCCCACTCACCTCCCCCCCCCCCCCACCCCCCCACAGCCTGTTTCCAAGGGGAGCACAAAATCCTGCCCTTAGTTTGGAATGGTACTATTGATGAGAAATATGTGGCAATCTTTACAGAAATTATATGACAATGTCTACATTCAATTAGGTGGAGTAAGTGTATGCAACTAGTTAAAACTCAACCAATTCACTGCTGACTTTTTGTCATTTTAATCTCAGTTTTTCCTGTCTTGTAGTTTTATTAATAAAACTGTTCAATGCTCCTCTGAGCTATCTGTCTTTTTCCTCCATATAATATTTTTTCTTCTCTCTGTATAATCAATGTACTATGGTCTTCTCCCCTACTCAAACTAATCTTTCCCCTTGACCCACAACCTGTGGAATTCCCTCCAGTGTGCCTTCCAGCAATCTATGCTTTTTTTAAAACTAAGCTTTATTCCTCTAAACTCCTCTCCTAACTCTTTTCAACTTAGGTGTTGACCTGTGTTAATGGGCCATCACTGAGCTTCATAGCTTAAAACAATCTTTTAATGAAATGGGCTGTCCTTAGAAAGAAGCGAGTAATAATTCTGACTCCTCCGTCCTCCTTGCAGACCCACTGCTAGTGTTGCTTATGCTGATGAAGAAACTCAGCCAATATGTCAGCCCCATGATCAGAATAAGGCTTGTGCTCTTCTATGTAAAGTTATTGCTCCAAATAAAGCAACTATGCCATCAATAGTACATTGAATGTTCTCTCATTTTCTGTCAATTTTTATTCACGTTGCACAAGAAGCAAAGGAGTGCACTTGTGGTGATGCCACACCTGAAGATATTAACTGTATAGTTCTTAGTAGAAAGGTACCTTACTGACTGTATTGCTAAATATACACAGTAATGCATCTACAAATCTTATATACTATATTATTTTCCAGTTTAGCGCCTTGGTTAGACCACATATGGAGTACTATGTGTAGTCTAGTTTCCATGCTACAAAAAGGATATTGAAGCACTCAAGAAAGTGTAGAACAAAGATTTCGATGTATGTAACCAGAACTGAGAGGATGTAGCTATCAGGAAAGATTGAGCAGGCTGGGGCTCTTTTCTCTGGAAAAGAGAAAACTAGTAGGAGACCTGATAGAATTATCATGGGGTGCAATAGTATGGATGTGGAAAAGTTGTTTCCACTTGTGGGACAATCCAGAACAAGGAGGCATAAATAAAAGATTAGCCACTAGTGGATCAAATAAAGATTGTTCGGAGCAATTTCTTTACGTAGAGCATTGTGAGAATGGGGAACAGGCTTCCACATGGAGTAGTTGAAGCAGATAACATTGATGCACTTAAAGAGAGGCTTGATGCATGCATGAAGAAGATGGGATAAAGGAATATGGGGCAGTGAGTGGAGACACTTATGAAATACAACCATCATCATAGACCAGTTGGGGTGAATGGCCTGTTTCTGTGCTGCACATTCTATGTAATTTTTCTTTGACTTGTAAAGCTTATAATTTTCCAAATTGTGTTTGTTGTTATGACCGAGGCGGTAGAAATGCACTGCTTATTCGAGTTGCACTTCACCACAGGTCACAACATATATTTAATTTTTTTCCCCCTTAACAATACAGTCAATCATAGACTCTATTTTTATCCCAGAATATAACACACCAACCAGGTTTCTTTAATAAACAACCAAATTATCAGTTTATTATAAAGCAAGTGTCATGCAGACTCCCACCTGCCAAGAATGAGGCATATTAATTTTGTCATATGAACATTGATTTTAAACTGTTGCTGGAGTGAAGAAATGAATTGTTTGAAGATCACCAGACACTGGGCTGGGAGGACATTTGCATACTAAAAGATGCTGCTTGTGGAGACAAAGAGCTATTCCCTGCTCCAATTAACCCAAATGGATTTTGATCACTAGATATTGAAGGTATAAGGAAGCACATGTCAGGCCCTGCTAAGATGATACAATCCACAGAGCCAGGACTGGTTTAACCAGCTGGTCATATTGGTAACTGGCTGGCCAAGGTTTTTTGAACTAGCCACAGGACAGTTTGAATTCAGAAGGCAGTGTGCAACTGAAGCTGAAACAAGCAAGTATCTCGCTTGGCTGTCTCTCTTTCTCGCTTTCTCCCCAAGCCACCAGACCCACGGAAGACACGTAAACCTCAAGAGAAAAAAAAGACTCCTACATCGGAACAAGTTGAAGCGTGAACTGGGCCCCAATGAATTGCAAGACTTACCAACAACCAAAGACTCCATGTTGAATTTAAAGGACTGTAACTACCAGATATTGCCTCAGACTTTTCCCCTTTATTCCTTCTACTTTTTCTGCCTCTATCTGCATGTGTGTTTATCGCGTATGCTAGCGTGGTCGCGTCACATATTCGTTGTCGTTAACCAGATTAGAGTTTAAGATTAATAAACTTAAATCTAAGGAAACCTGTTTGATTTTTTTGCCTTACAATTGGAGCAGTGAACAAGGATTCACTAAGGGGGGAGCTAAAAACAGTGTTATAAAATTAAACCCTGTTACGGTTAAACCAGGCAAAGGCTGAGAGGGAATCCCTAGACCCCTTCTCACCTGGTCATAACACAAGTCTTAACCAGTAAAGAAACAAAGCATAAACACACAGATCAAAATATAAAAGGTCCCTCTTTACCTTAGCCCCACACACCCTTTGTAAACATCTTCCCCAAGTCAAAAACAACCCCAGCTGGATAATTATTTGAAGACAGATGCCTTCCAGTAACTGTTCACAATCCAGATGTCTCAGTGACACTGGTTAAAAAAAAATCCATGAACTCATTTTCAGCTTTAAAACAGAAATCCTCAAAATTTAACAGAAAAATGGAAGCACTCGTAACACCTCCACCCTTGGAAGAATGAAACGCCATTTTAAAATGCATTTCACTACAAAGGGCTTAATTTTACGAGCCCCTCAACGCCGTGGGTCACAGCCGGGTGGGGGGGGGCGTAAAATCCTGCGAGGTGAAGCCCACCTTGATCCCCGACGTCAAGAAGGGCCAGCTGCATATTACCGGCAGCGCGGGGACCTCGGTGCGTCCCCCCACCACCTCCCCTGCCGCTCGGCAGTGGCATCCCAATTAGAATATGTAAAACGCTACTTACCTCTCCAGATTATGCATCCCGCCGCCTCTCGCTCCATAGTTCCGCATTTTACATAGAACAGGCAGCCGTCACCATCCCATTCACGAACAGAAAACCTGACGGGACATCAGAAGCAAGAGTACTGGACAGTGAAAGTAAGTCCAGATATACAGGCATCTCAGCTCTGCATTCTTAAAGGGGGAGGGGGATTGCAGGGGTCTCAGCTCTGCATTCTGAAAGGGAGGAGGGAAGGGGGATTACAGGGGTCTCAGCTCTGCATTCTCAAAGGGGGGGGGAATTGCAGGGGTCTCAGCTCTGCATTCTTAAAGGGAGGGGGAGATTACAGAGGCCTCAGCTCTGCATTCTTAAAGGGAGGGGGGGATTGTAGGGGCTACACAGTCAACAGTGCACCGCTGCATCGGGGAGGTCACCGATGCCCTGCACTGGAGGGCCAGTGAGTATGTTCGCTTCAGGACGGACTCTCACAGCCAGGACCAGAGGGCCATCAGTTTTGGCACCATTACCAGAGAACCATAGGTTTCAGGGTTCATAGACTACACCCATGTGGCCATCAGGCCTCCCGCCAGGCTACTACCTGCAGACGTTACCATTAAAGGAATCCTGTCAATCTAGGTGCAGCTGTATGTGATCACCAGAGATGCTTCATGCAAATCTGTGCCTGCTTCTCAGGCAGCTGCCATGATACCTGGGCCCTGCGCCAGTCTCAGCTGCCACCGCTGTTCACTGAAGTGGCTCAGATAGAGGGGTGGCCTCTTGGAGACAAGGGCTATCCCTTGCAGACATGGCTCCTGACACCAGTGAGAGACCCCACCACTGCTACAGGGGAGAGATACAACACCAGCCACTAAGCTACAAGAGCCACCATTGAGCAGGCAATCACCATGCTGAAAAAGCGCTTCCAATGCCTGGATAGATAAGATGCTGCCCTGTACTATAGGCCGAAAAGGCCAGGTCCTTTCTTGGCTGCTTGCTGTGCTCTGCACAACTACGCACCCAACAGGGGGCAGGCCTGGCATGATGAGGAGAGATGTCAACAGGATTCCTTCTCGGACTATGAAGATGCTGAGGATCTACAACAGGAAAGGCTCATGGGAGGGCTGATGGCACTCAGGCTCTGCATGCAGAGCCAACAGTGAGCTAGGGATGTACGGCGGTGGCTTATCAGACAAAGGCTGTCTGCTCCATAGGAACCGACATGAGTTCTGCAAGCCACACATCACCCTTACCCACCTGTTGTGTACCAGTCCACATCTGCAGCATTCCTGTGTAAACCATTAGAGGCAGCAGCTGACTGAGCCAATGTCCATGTCACTGCATCCGTGGAGATGCTCATGTGTAATGGTGGCATGGCAATGATGTTATTGCATATGTTGGCTCTTCTGAAGAGTCAACGGTGCAAAGGGATGTGACATTGGCGCTACATGCTGGTACACATCATTCACACAGAGAAAAGGACACACATGTTGGTGAGGATCATTTCGTGAAAGACAGATTTACATTGCTGTGATGCTCGTGCTTTCCCATTTCTGTCAGTGTGTTCTCTGTAAATGACTTTGGCAGTCATGCCCTGTGTGCACGAGGCCTAGAGAGCCCCAGTTGGCTGGGGAGTGCTCATTCATCCAAAGGGCATTGGACCCTTTGATGCCGGATGGCCCATGGCTACTCACCTCCTCTGCTATCTCCAACCAGGCTGCCTTGTTCAGGCAGGAAGGCCTCTTCTTACCATCGCTGGGGAAAAGGACCATCCGCCTTGCCCACACAGTCTGGAGGAGAGTGAGCAGGGAGGTTTCGCTGAACTATAGGACCACCCTAGAGTACTCCTCTGCCATCCTCCATTTTTGGTGTGGTCCTTTAAATGCAAAGGTGACAACACCGTGTAACTGCTCTAACTTCTGGCTGCAAGGTTTGTCTTGTACATGTTTGAAAACAAATGCAGGACTAATGAGGAAATCTGTGCTGTTGTCATGGTTTGTCATCTATTACACATTGACACATGTTCACGAGCACTTTGCTTCTACAGCAACTGATTATATTTATTGGTGTAATATTGCTCATTGGCAATGCAGTTGGATATAAACATATTTTCCTGTTTTTTCACAAAGATTGTTTAATTACAGTTACATGTATTTTCACATAGCATTTGGCAGACAAATGAATACAGATTCCAAATGCATATCAGTCTGCAGCTTTTCACAGTCAGATGATTAGAAGCCCATAGTATGTAGATATTCTTCAAATATGGTTTTATTTCTGTTGCATATTTGCCTTTTATGGTACATTTAAGTCTCACGTCCTAGAATGTGTAAAATTAAGTTTATTCACCCAGGTGCAGCACGCCTGCAAGAAGGAATGTTACAGTTAAGTGGAAGAAGAGGATCGCAACTTCACAGGACACTGGGACACAGCAGGGTAAGTATGTGGCAGCAAAGCAGGAAGTGCTGGGGAAACTCAGCAGGTCAGGCAGCATCTGTGGAGAGAGAAGCAGAGTTAACTTTCAGGTCTGTGAACTTGGTCAAGTTAACTCTGCTTCTCTCTCCACAGATGCTGCCTGACCTGCTGAGTTTATCTAGCACTTTCTGCTTTGCTGCCAGATTTGACAGCAGCTCCACTCTTCAGAAGTCAGGTAAGTATTCTTTGACAGCTGTCAGGAAGCAGATGCTGGGGCGCTTTAAATAGGGCCCCAGCACCGACTGCACAGCTGTCAAAAGGTCCCTCACTGCACCGGATGTCCTGCCTTTCCCCAATTATATGGGGGGGCAGCACGTCGCAGTGATGCTAATGAGCCACTGCGTTAATAAATTTCAGCCCAAAGTGTGGGAAAAATGAAAACATTTTAAAACACATTTACACACTCATACTCATTCACTCTTTATCTGTAACTAATACAGTTCTGCTTTGTACCATCTTTGCACTCAGATAACTCAAAAAGCAAAGTTAGATCCGAGATAAAGCACCTGCAATTACATTATTTTTGCCTGCAATGATCAGTATATACCAGTGTCTTTCTGCAGTCGTGGTGGACATAGACTTCAAAATGCTTAAGAGCCAATAATAAACCTAGGGTTTCTTTTTCCACTAAAATAAAAACAAAATACTGCGGATGCCGGAAATCTGAAATATAAACAAGAAATGCTGGAACCACTCAGCAGGTCTGGCAGCATTTGTGGAAAGAGAAGCAGAGTTAACGTTTCGGGTCAGTGACCCTTCTTCGGAACTGACAAATATTAGAAATGTCACAGGTTATAAGCAAGTGAGGTGGGGGTGGGGCAAGAGATAACAAAGGAGAAGGTGTAGATTGGACAAGGCCACATAGCTGACCAAAAGGTCATGGTGCAAAGGCAAATAATATGTTAATGGTGTGTTGAAAGACAAAGCATTAGTACAGATAAGGTGTTAACAGACTGAATATTGAACAGCAGCAAGTGCAAACATGAAAAAAAAAAATGGGTAAGCAAACTGAACAAACCAAGATGAAATGAAATAAATGCAAAAAAAAAGATTGTAAAAATTGAAAAAAGAAAAAAATAACTAAAAATGAAAGTAAAATGGGGGGCTGTCATGCTCTGAAATTATTGAACTCAATGTTCAGTCCGGCAGGCTGTAGTGTGCCTAATTGGTAGATGAGATGCTGTTCCTCGAGCTTGCGTTGATGTTCACTGGAACACTGCAGCAATCCCAGGACAGAGATGTGAGCATGAGAGCAGTGGGGAGTGTTGAAATGGCAAGCAACCGGAAGCTCAGGGTCTTGCTTGCGGACTGAGCGGAGGTGTTCTGCAAAGTGGTCACCCAGTCTGCGTTTGGTCTCCCCAATGTAGAGGAGACCACATTGTGAGCAGCGAATACAGTATACTACATTAAAAGAAGTACAAGTACATTGCTGCTTCACCTGAAAGGAGTGTTAGGGGCCTGGGATAGTGAGGAGAGAGGCGGTAAATGGGCAGGTATTACACCTCCTGCGATTGCAGAGGAAGGTGCCATGGGACGGGGACGAGGCGGTGGGGGTAATGGAGGAGTGGACCAGGGTGTCGCGGAGGGAACGATCCCTTCGGAATGCTGACAGGGGAAGGGAGGGGAAGATGCGTTTAGTAGTGGCATCACGCTGGAGGTGGCGGAAATGGCGGAGGATGATCCTTTGGATATGAAGGCTGATGGGGTGGAAAGTGAGGACAAGGGGAACCCTGTCACGGTTCTGGGAGGGAGGGGAAGGGTTGAGATGCTTTGTCTTTCAACACACCATTAACATATTGTTTGCCTTTGCTCCATGACCTTTTGATCAGCTATGTGGCCTTGTCCAATCTACACCTTCTCCTTTGTTATCTCTTGCCCCACCCCACCTCACTTGCTTATAACCTGTGACATTTCTAATATTTGTCAGTTCCGAAGAAGGGTCACTGACCCGAAACGTTAACTCTGCTTCTCTTTCCACAGATGCTGCCAGACTTGCTGAGTGGTTCCAGCATTTCTTGTTTTTATTTCTTTTTCCACTTGAATTTTTTTTGGTGTCGAATTAACTTTTTGGAAATGTGTCCCACTGGCCTTTCTATGCCCAATTCATCTTCTTGTAACAGGACTGCATCTACTCCCAGGTCACGAGCATTAATTGCTACCTTGAAGTGTTTAGTGAAATTTGGAGCAGCCAACACTGGTTCATTAATCAAAGTGGCTTTCAGCCTCTCAAAAGATGCTTGGCACTCCCCTTAGCACACTACTTCGTTTTCTTTCTCTGTAGTAAATCTGTCATTGGAGCAGCTATAAGACTAAAATTTGGTACAAACTTGTCGTAGAAACCCCACATTCCCAAAAACCTCATGATTTCTCGCTTAGTCTTAGGGGTAGGGAACTCCACCAATGTTTGTACTTTCCCTGTTCTTGGCAACACTTGTCCTTGCCCTACTATATGTCCGAGGTAGATTACTCTGGCTTTTGCAAATTCACTTTTGGCAAGGTTTATCACTAAATCAGCCGATTGTAATTTCTTAACCAGACCTTCTAGTTGTTCCAAGTGATCCTTCCAAGTGTCACTGTATACCAGCACATTATCAAGGTAAACCACACAGTTAGGAGCACTGGCTACCACTTGGTTCATTAGTCTCTGAAAGATCGCTGGGGCAATTTTAAGCCCGAATGGCATCACTTGGCAATGGAAAAGACAATTTGGTGAGACAAAGGCCAATATTTCTTTAGCTCAGGGTGTTAAAGGAACTTGCCAGTATCCCTTTAACAAATCTATTTTTGTAAGAAATGTGACACAGCCCCACTCTGTCAATACAGTCTTCCAAAGGAGGGATTGGGTCTGCCTTTGTTACTACATTAACATAAGTCTATGCAGAGTCTATTTGAATTTTCAAGTTTAGGCACTAACACCACTGGGGAACTCCAGCTGCTTTAACTGGAGTTCGTAAGGTGCGCGAGTTGCAGCCGGCATCCGTAAAATCGGCATGGGGCGGCCACCGGTATCAGGTAAGTTAATTAGCATTTGTTTTTAATTAATTTTAATATTTAAATGAAGGCAGGCAGGGGGGCGCAGCGAGGCCTCGCCACAGCTGGTAAAATGTGTTGGAGCCTTCTCGGCGTCGGGAGTCATGGCGGGCTGCTCCCACAAGTATTTTACAGGCCCCCTGCCACGACCCCCGTCATCGAGGGGCTGGTAAAATTCAGCCCATGAAGGGGAATCCTTTCCAATAAAACAGCATCCAGAAAAACAGGCCCAGGTAAAAGCAGGAATCCAATACATGTTGGAAAACCACCTAACTGAACCCAGTCAAAGCAGCTGGAGTTCCCCAGTGTTGTTCGTGCCTAAACCTGAATGTTCAATTTGACTCTGCATAGACGACAGAAAGGTTAATGCAGTAACAAAGGCAGACTACTACCCAATTCCTCGCTTGGAAGACTGTATTGACAGGGTGGGCAGTGCCCTGTTCTAAAAACGTTTCTTTAATTAGTTATACAGGACCTCTTATCTCATGTCCATAAACTAATTCAAAAGGACGAAAACCAGTGGATTCATTCGGTGAATCCCCAGTGGAAAACAAAGGAAATTCTAGACCTTTATCCCAATCATGGGGATATTCATGACAGTATGTCCTGATCATCGTTTTGAGGGTCTGATGGTACCTTTCTAAAGCTCCTTGTGTCTGTGGGTGGTATGCTGAAGACTTTAACTGTTATACCCAAATTAACCATAACTTCCTCACAAGCCTATTGAATTCTTTGAAGATGTAACAAAACACATTGATGAAGGAAGAGCAGTGGATGTGGTGTATATGGATTTTAGCAAGGCGTTTGATAAGGTTCCCCATGGTAGGCTCATTCAGAAAGTAAGGAGGCATGGGATTCAGGGAAAGCTGGCTGTCTGGATACAAAATTGGCTGGCCCATAGAAGTCAGAGGGTGGTAGTAGATGGAAAGTATTCAGCATGGAGCTCGGTGACCAGTGGTGTTCCACAAGGATCTGTTCTGGGACCTCTGCTCTTTGTGATTTTTATAAATGACTTGGATGAGGAAGTGGAAGGCTGGGTTAGCAAGTTTGCCGATGACATGAAGGTTGCTGGAGTTGTGGATAGTGTGGAAGGCTGTTGTAGGTTGCAACGGGACATTGACAGGATGCAGAGCTGGGCTGAGAAATGGCAGATGGAGTTCAACCTGGAAAAGTGTGAAGTGATTCATTTTGGAAGGTCGAATTTGAATGCAGAATACAGGCTTAAAGACAGGATTCTTGGTAGTGTGGAGGAACAGAGGGATCTTGGGGTCCATGTCCATAGATCGCTCAAAGTTGCCACCCAAGTTGATAGGGTTGTTGAGAAGGCGTATGGTGTGTTGGCCTTCATTAACAGGCGGATTGAGTTTAAGAGCCGCGAGGTTATGCTGCAGCTCTATAAGGCCCTGGTTCGACCACACTTGGAATATTGTGTTCAGTTCTGGTCGCCTCATTATAGGAAGGATGTGGAAGCTTTAGAGAGGGTGCAGAGGAGATTTACCAGGATGCTGCCTGGACTGGAGGGCATGTCCTACGAAGAAAGATTGAGGGAGCTAGGGCTTTTCTCATTGGAGCGAAGAAGGATGAGAGGTGACTTGATAGAGGGGTACAAGTGATGAGAGGCATAGATAGAGTTGATAGTCAGAGACTTTTCCCCAGGGTGGAAAGGGCTATCACCAGGGGGCATAATTTTAAAGGTGATTGGAGAAAGGTTTCGGGGAGATGTTAGAGGTAGGTTCTTTACACAGAGAGTGGTGGGTGCGTGGAATGCGCTGCCAGCGGTGGTAGTAGAAGCAGATACATTAGGGGCATTTAAGCGACTCTTGGATAGGTACATGGATGATAGTAGAATGAAGGGTAGGTAGTTAGTTTGATCTTAGAGTAGGTTAAAGGTTCGGCACAACATCGTGGGCCGAAGGGCCTGTACTGTGCTGTACTGTTCTATGTTCTATGTTCCTGAAAAACTTTAGACATAAAATTGACTGATTCGACTGAATCTCAATCTATAATCCATATCTAGTGAAGAACTCGGTTAGCTTCTCTACTTCTACCCTGGTAGTAATTGTTCTCAAGAGAATGGCCTCTGGGAACCGAGTAGCCATATCCATGATAGTGAGTATATATTGGTGTCCCACTTTTGTTTTCAGTAACAGTCCCACACAGTCTACCAACACCCTGGTAAATCATTCCCTCAAAACTGGTATGGGAATTTGAGGTGCTGGTTTTATGGCAGGTTGCGGTTTTTCCACAATCTGTCACATACGGCCAGCAAAAATGTTGACCTGTACATGATTGGGCCTTCCAAATCCCCAGATGTCCCGTTATAGGAATTTCATGGGCTATCCTTAATATTTCCCGGCGATACTTAGGTGGTACCACTATCTGATGAACTACTGTCCATTCTTCATCCGCAGATCTGTGAGGAGGTTGCTCCTTCCTCATCAGAATCCTTCTGGAACTCCTTTTGCCTCAGCTTCTGTTAGAGCTGATTGTGCCACTTTATTTAACTCTGGTTTGGCTTTCTGAGCCTTGATCAGAGAAGACTTATTAAACATTTCCTTCGGATTATCCAAATCCCCAAAAGAAAGTTTCAGATATTTGACTATCTGACTGTGGTGTCAATTTTACCTCTGACAATGGAAATTGCTTTGCCATTGCATGAAGGAAAAATTCCCAGAAACTTTTCCTGCAACTGTTCTGCCTCTTTAACTTCACTTGGTTTATCTGTGACTACTGGAGAAACTACTACCTTTGTTCTGGCCAAATCATTGCCCAGGAGTAGGTCTACTCCGTCTACTGGCAAACTATGAACACCTCCTACAGTTACCGTTCCAGACATCAGGTCACACTCTAGGTGCACCCAATACAAAGGTAAGGGTATATACTCCCTGCCAATACCATTCACTAAAACCTTGGTATTCAGTGTGCTCTCTGGTGGAAATGTTATACGTTTCCCCAGCAAATGAGTTTGGGTGGCTCCTGTATCCCTAAATATAATGTTACGACCAGGTGAGGAAGGGGTCTAGGGCTCCCTTCTCAGCCTTTTCCTGGTTTGGCCATAACAGGGTTTAATTTTTAAAACACAGTTTTTTCTAGCTTCCCCTCAGTGAGTCCTTCCTCACTGCTCTCTAATTGTAATTGTAAAGGAATCAACCAGACAGGTTTTCTCAGATATAAACAAGAAAGGTCTAAATTTATTGACCTTAAAACTCTAATTCAGCTAAAACTACTAAAAATACATGAGGCAACCACGCTAGCATGCATATGTGATAAACTCAGACACAACTAGATACAGAGGAGGAGAAACAATTGAAGGGGGATATTTGAAGTAGTACATGGAATTCAGTTACTGGTTTTGGGTTGGATGTAAAGTCATTGATTGTAGTTAACTCTTGCAGTTCTCATTGGGGCCCAGTGCACACTTTCAAACTTGTTTCACTGGTACCAGAAGGCTGCAGGGGTCTTCTGTCTTGAGGCTTAAGTTACTTCCGTGGGTCCCTGGAAATTTGTGTGTGAGGGAGACAAAGAGAGAGAGAGAGAGAGAGGGGGAGGGAGAGAGACCTTGCTTCTCTTTGGTCTTCAAATTGCAGTCTGTCTCAAAACTTTGCTATGATGCACAATTCAATCAATTCCCAGGTTGGCCAGCAGGTTAGTCATGTGACTAGCTCTTTGTTTGAGACAACATCGCCTGCGAGATTTGTTGATTCTTCAAAGCTCACTAGGCATACTCAGCGGGGTGGGGAGGGGGATGGTGTGGAATGCTGGCTCTTACACAGACAAAGACTGTCAATGACTTTTGATCAACACTCATGACAAAACCATTTGGCTAATTGAATCAGGTAGTGCTCCCATTGTCTCTCTGTGCAACTGTCTCTCAGAATGCAAATGTGCAGCCATGTTTTCAGCCACTGCTCTGTATTTTTTTTTTAAGTTATGTTCAAGGTCCAGTTACAGTTCAAATAGGATTCCATATGATGAAATTAATATGTTTTCATTTGGCTGGTGTGATTTCCATCACAATAACTATAGATTTATGTACCTCACTTGAAGGATAAGGAGTTACTTTTCCTTTTGACAAGAATTCCCTATAACTCTCAGGTATCTTATTCATAACCTCTGCACTCACAGTGGTTTTTGTATTTGGTCCTACAGCTGCAGTCAGAGCTACAGCCTGATCTGTTGTACTCTTGGTCAGGGCCCCTTTCTCTATATTGGCTTTGTGTACTCCAATAAATCCCATAGGTTTACCCTACAACTTCCAGAATTCTGCACAAAGGTTTCCCACCCTGTGACAATGGTAACATTTAGGCTTACGGACCTCATTTCCACTCTCAGCATCTTCCTTTCTGCCCTGAGCAGGAGATCCCAGGGCATTCCCAACTGTCCCTTCTTGTCCCCGGCTACTTGACTTCCTTCCCCCCCCACCAACCCACCTTCTATCCTTCTCGGGTTTGTGGGGGTGATGGAAAAAGAGGTTTGGCTTATAAACAAGCTCGTAATCATCAGCAATTTCTGTGCCTGTCTGGCAGTTGAAACCTTCTGGTTCTCTAGATGGGTTCTTATGAACAGAGGGAGTGAATTTTTAAATTCTTCCAGGAGAATTACATCCCCAAGGTTCCCTTATGTGGCCTCTACATTTAGTGCTCATATCCGACTATCAAAATTAATTTGGTTTACCCTCTCAAATTCTATATAAGTGCACCCAGACACTCTCCGGAGGTTCCAAACTTTCTGCCTGTACGTTTCAGGGACTAACTCATAGGCCGTGAGAATAGCCTTTTTTGCCATCTCAATCTGCAAAAGCCTCCTCAGAAAGCATGGCAAAAGCTCTGCCCATCAACCTGTTTTGCAGAAGCAGTGTCCAGCTTTCCTTTGGCCACTTCGTCTGTCTGGCTATCTTTTCAAAAGAAATGAAAAATGTCTCTATGTCCCTTTCCTTAAATTTAGGGAGGGCTTACACAAACGTAAACAGCTCTCCACTGGGTCCTGGACTGATGTCAGATCTTTCCTCACCAGAACTTCTACTGGAGTCAAGACTCTTTTGGGCTGGATTTTACCGTAGGTGGACGGGACTTTAACGTCAGTGGCGAACCTGCTTCCGCCTAGCCTGGGAATCCGACCCGCATTTTACGGGTCCCAAGGCGGGACTTCCACCCGCCTGAGGGAGGAGGTACCGCCTCAGTGAGCTGCCGGCCAATCAGAGGGCCAGCAGCTCTTAGTCCCAGGAGCGTCACTGGGAGCAATGACCACTGCTGGGACTGCAGTCCAGCCGACCGAAAAGGATGCCATGGAGCCGGGATCCAAAGTAGGTTGTCGATGCCTCGCCAAGGGAATCGGGCTCGCCCCAGTGAGGCAAGGGTGGTCGTTTGGGGGGAAGGGGGGGGGGGGTGCATCTTGGGTCCCAGGGATAGGTTGGGAGGCGGGGGTGGCCGACTGCCATGGCACCGCCCCCCGGCACGCAGAAAGGCCAGCAGCTATCACTGGGCAGCCTCTCACATCCCCAGCACACCCGCTTGCCATGGGTAAAATACCCGTGGAGGTGGGTGAGTGCCCTTAAGTGGCTATTAAGTGGCCAGTAAATGTTTACAATCCAGACCTCTCAGTGACCCTTGTAAAAAAAAAAATCCATGGACTCCTTTTCAGTTTTAAAACACAAATCCTCAAAATTTAACAAAAAAATGCAAGTGCTCGTAACATTGTCTTGAAGTATCCTACGATGGATCCTAATCACTACTGAAGAATGCATCATGATTGTAGCAAACCATTTTGTATATTGAAATCAGCACTTTGCTACAGGCACAATAAATGGAGGTTTGATTTGAATAGCTGAAGAGCTCCTAAATTGCATACTGTTTACTAAAATTGCTATCAAAAGTTTGGAAGTATGATTTGACATATTTCCATATACAGATTATATGATTAATTTAAAACTTGCAAATTTTCTAAATTACTTAACGAATAAATACATAAATGCAGAAGTGTAAAAGGAATAATCTAATTTGCATTGCTTCTTCTGGAAAGAAAAAAAAGTATATCAACTGTTCCATTTAATGAAATAATCTGATGCCGGCTACATATCAGGCCACCTACAGGCACTGACTGAAAGGAACCCTGCATTTTCATTACTGGCTGCACTTGATGATTTCTGAAACACAAATTAGAGGAATTAGAGATAAAATCAATACAAATCAACCACAACCTTATCCAACAGGAAAGGAGGATTAGAGGCCTGAAATGACAGTATTTATTTCCTTTGACTTATGTGCTAGTGATACTTTCAGAGGGATTAGAAAAAAATAACAGTTTGTTCTGCTTGACAGTTTTTTTCAGATTGTTATGCACTGTGTGTGCCTGCCTTATTATTTCTTGTAAGTTATTTATGAACAGAATATAATATAAACTATATATTTATACATCCAATAGATTTGCTGTCAGTATGCTACAACCAGGCTTGCAAAATTTAATTTCCCTTCATGCCAGGAAATATTTGTCAACTGATTATCGCAAAGGACTGATATCCTATGTAAATATAAAGTGAGTCTTTGACTGCTGCATGCTGACAAAGTCAAAATAAACCTCCACCATACGACATGCCAGGCTATAGAAAAGGATGTACATATCCAGAAGAGAGCTACAAAAGAATAAAAGTGCACGGAATTAAGTTACTAGAGAAATGCTTGTGCAGATTTTGCCAACTGTGCTGTGTTGCACACAAATAAGCTCATTTCAAGTCAGAGAGGGACTGCTCCAAACAGGAAGAGGAGACAGAATATACTTGAGTCCAAATTAACAGCAGATTCTACAAGAAAAATATTTTATTCCTAACATTTGATGTCAGACTAATTTTTATTTTGTCAAGGCTCCCATCAAAGTAAAAATGGGCTCATGCTTGTAATGTTGGATCATTTATACATTGTTATGTAACAGCCTCAAATGAACTCAGGGATGAGGATTTGGGGTTTGCTTTTGAACCTGTGGAATTCAAATATTTGATGCCTGATCCTGGTTCTTGCATTTGGCAGGGGAACCTTGCCTGAACGTCAGAGCATAAGGACTTCCACCAAATACTCCCTATTTTGAAGTACAGTCAAATATTTATCCTGCACATCGAGGTAAGATACAGCCCACATCCTTCTCCATCCACTATTACACCAATTAGCCCACCAATATGTCTGGGGAAAAATGAATGTACCCCTCTACTGGACTGCTGGGAAAATATGTCAAAAATCTGAAATCCAGCCAACCTGATCAACTAGTTTAGCTTTAAAAACCCGTGAAAATGTTTTGTTGCAGTTTCAGGCATGCTTGATAATCATATGCTCATTACCTGTCATGATAACATGAAACCATTACTCAATGATAAAACAGTAATATAAATGCACAGAGGTTACTGTTTATTCCTCTGCACCTGCATGCAAATTTAGGAAATGTTGAAGCGATAGAATTTCCACATGGGTTGCACTGGTTCTCGTCAGCAGAAGACAGGCAGAAACCGCAGAGAAAAAACAGCATTTTGAAAGGGAAAGTCACAATTCATCTTGAAATTTTGTTAACAGTTCATCGTTAGTTTTGAAGATTATGATGGTTGCAGAAAAAGTCCTAAAGAAAACTCTAAAGTTATTTAAAAATTAGAAATTCATGAGCACATATATTTTTCTTAAGAAATATTGTCCGTGCATAGTTCCTTAAATTTATCACCATCAATCCACAACTTAACACACAAAATGACCACTTCAATGCAGCAAAAAAAATTATAATCTAATTCGCTTGGAGCACAGAAAAGCAAGAAAGATAAAATGTGCCATTTTTTGGCACAACCTCATGATGGTCTGCTGTTGAAACAAGGGGGAAAAAGGAGAAAATTGCAGCCTACATTTCATTCAGAAGGGATCGTTTCTTCCCATCCTTTTCCTTAACCCTGCCCCATGTAGTATTTTTCTTTTGTGGCTTTCCAGGTAGTGAATTGTACAATTTATTTCATGCAATCCAAATCAGCCTTAACACTAAACAGATATAGGTCTGTCACTCTTTTAATTAATGCATAATGAGAAGCAAATTAACTGAAGGGAAAATGGGGCCAAGGGCCTTAAAAAAAAAAGACCTAAACACAAGATAAACAGCTAAACTTTTCAAAATACAAAACAAAAACAGTTGAACACCTGTAAATACATAAGCATTTAAGGGTCAATCTTTAATTTATGCATATTTTGAGTCATAAATACAGCAATTGTTTTTACTCTTTCATTGATGCTAAGTGGAACTCTAATGAAGGGTCACTGACCTGAAACGTTAACTCTGCTTCTCTCTCCACAGATGCTGCCAGACCTGCTGAGTGTTTCCAGCATTTCTTGTTTTAATTTCAGATTTCCAGCATCTGCAGTATTTCGCTTCTGTTTTAGCTTTAAAGAAGTTCTGTACTTGGACTCCCAAATCTCTTTGCTCCTCTATGGGTCCTAGTTTCTCACCATCTAGAAACTACTCTGATTTATTTTTCTTGGTCCAAAGTGGATGATGTCGCACTTGCCCGCATTGAATTCCATTTTCCATAGTTTTGTCCACTTACTTCATCTATTTATGTCCTTACTTTCCCTCCTAACTTTGTGTCATCTGCAAACTTGGATATACAACTCTCTAATCTTTCATCCAAGTCATTAATAAATATGGTGAATAGTTAAGGCCTCAGAACAGATCCCTGGGCACCACCACTTGTCACATTTTGCCAATGTATCTACTTTTTATCCCCACTCTCTGCCTCCTTCCTCTCAAACAAAGTTTAAACCCAAGTCAAAAGAGTACCTCCAATTCTTGTGTGTTCTCATTTTTGCCAATCAATGAGGGTTCAAGGCAGAGAGAAACAATGAAAGCATTTTGAAACTGATTAAGTTTGTTTTTGGGGGGGATGGAGTTTGCCACAACATTAGTGGCTTAGTTTAATTATTTGTGTTCTCATAGTTGATTAAAGACAATTTTTTTCATTCTCATTTGTATCAGTCAGCTTCTAAGCAGCCAAACATATTTTTGATTTAAGGCCCATGAATTTCTTAACCTGCCACTGGCATATATTCATACTGCATGACAATGCAACACATTTAATCTAAAACCTAGCTATCATCTATCTATACTACATTAAAAATCTTTCCTTTTTCCAGATGCTAAATGAACACCTAAGCTCCCAATATGGCAGGCAGAAAGCACGTAATCATTACAAAATGAAAATGGGCCACCTGCCATATTGGTGTATGCAAAAATAAGGTGCCCAGTGACCATGCCTGAAACAGGTGTTAGGCTCTTTGCATATGCAAAAATGAAGCCAAATAAACTTAATGCTAGCACTGGCCCAGTTATCTTCAAGAAAGTTAGGTCTACATGGGGACTATCTGAAGATCCTTAAAGGGACCCCTGCAGGCCACCACCAAAAATACTTCGCTGAATATGGAACCAGGAGTGCAGCAGTGTTCCTCCTGGCTCTACATTAAAACCATGAGCCACTGCAAGGCTCGCTCGCCATCCTTTTGATCAGCCTCCCCTGTCATTGCCCCTCATCCCAATGTGGCAATCACCCTCCTCTCCCTGTCGCCTCCATTCGATTGTCTACCCCTCCAATTTAAGCAGTTACCTGAGGGCCACTGCTGGCAACACAATAGCCCAAAATTCCAAACCACTTCATTGGTCTCATTTGGATAGGATGTACCTCAGGACTACCTGTGCAGGCCTGCACGAATGCATTTCTAGGCCATTATGTCAACATTTTTATAATGGGAAAAACACTTCCTGCAGGTCATGCTGCAGTTGCAGACCTCCTGCCACTGGGTGGCACTTTGATGTGAGTTACCAGATGAAGCTTCAAACTTCAGTAGTGTGTATAACAGGTGGTCAAATACACATCAGCCGCCTGTTACATCCCCACCCAATTTTCAATGGAAAATACATTTGGGCGGAATTTGAAGTCCCAGGGCAGTGGGAATCTTCCTCATTGGGAGCACATATCAGAAAGTCATGGGCAAATTTCTGATCTGTGCTTCCAGTGGGCAAGGCTCCTGACCATGACCATGGCCATGACAATAGGCTCCTAAAGCTACCCACATTACATATGCGTTTGTGACAAACAGAATAAGCAATTAAAAACTCACAGCCGGGGAGCAGGCTAGAATATTGGGAACTTGGAGGGAGTGAGAAAGGAGAGAGGTCTATGGATGAGGGAAAAGGCAATGAGGGGCCTAGGGTGGAGAAGAAGGGGATTCCAGCAGTGGCTAGAAATGAGAGTGAGAGGTTGGAGTGACAGCAAATGGGAGGTGAGGGACAAGGGGTGAAATGGGGGCAAGGGGAGAAAGCGTGGGTGAATTGTGAAGGAGTGAATGCCACACTGTAGGTTGGAAGATGAGAATGGGGATTGAGGAAAAAAAAGATAGGGAATGATAGGGACTGCTTATCTGTCCCTGGTGTTCAGTGCCCACTCTATGGTGCACCTTCTACCGATGTCATGGTAGGTGATTGGGAGAACCTCGGTGGAAATTCAACCTCATAGATTCATATGAAGAATGCTAAGTGTGCATGAGTCCAGTCCACCCGAAGTTCTGAGTGTTGACCATGCTGTAATTATCTTTTGAATAGTTGGCATGAAGTCCAGGCATCCGGAATGCTGCAGTTTGGGAAGTGGTATGTTGGCCAAGTATCATGATGTTGCGTTTTGGAACACCCAAGCACCTCCTTTGCCAAAGAAGAGCTGTGAGTTCATCTGTAGAGCATAGAGGCCTCTGCCTCTTGGCCACAACTGTGGAAGTGATGCTGCAGGAGGTCAGCCAGAGAACGGAGTTGGCAATGGAGCAATGCAGGACCTCAAGTAGATCTGTTCAGGAGTTGAGGTAGCCAACGCAGTGACTGCCACTTCCAACACTGTAGGCACAGGCACAGAGTGGGTAGAAAAAAAGCTTAAAAATCTTTGAGAGTCAGGCAATAACAACTTGCATTTATATAGCACCTTTAATGTAGCAAGACATCCCAAGTGGTAAGAGGAAACAGTAATAACTCCAAAGGGGTACAAAGCCCATATGTCACTTACAATGACCAAAGAACAAAGAACAGTACAGCACAGGAACAGGCCATTCGGCCCTCCAAGCCTGCACCGATCTTGATGCCTGTCTAAACTAAAACCTTCTGCACTTCCGGGGACCATATCCCTCTATTCCCATCCTATTCATGTATTTGTCAAGATGCCTCTTAAACGTCGCTATGATACCTGCTTCCACCACCTCCCCCGGCAGCAAGTTCCAGGCACTCACCACCCTCTGTATAAAGAGCTTGCCTCGCACATCCCCTCTAAACTTTGCACCTTAAACCTATGTCCCCTAGTAACTGACTCTTGCACCTGGGAAAAAGCTTCTGACTATCGACTCTGTCCATGCCACTCATAACTTTGTAAACCTCTATCATGTCGTCCCTCCACCTCCGTCGTTCCAGTGAAAACAATCCAAGTTTATCCAGCCTCTCCTCATAGCCAATGCCCTCCAGACCAGGCAACATCCTGGTAAACCTCCTCTGTACCCTCTCCAAAGCCTCCACGTCCTTCTGGTAGTGTGGCGACCAGAATTGCACACAATATTCTAAGTGTGGCCTAACTAAGGTTCTGTACAGCTGCAGCATGACTTGCCAATTTTTATACTCTATGCCCCGACCAATGAAGGCAAGCATGCCGTATGCCTCCTTGACTACCTTATCCACATGTGTTGCCACTTACAGTGACCTGTGGACCTGTACGCCCAGATCTCTCTGCCTGTTAATACTCCTAAGGGTTCTGCCATTTACTGTATACTTCCCACCTGTATTAGATCTTCCAAAATGCATTACCTCACATTTGTCCGGATTAAACTCCATCAGCGATTTCTCCGCCCAAGTCTCCAACCGATCTATATCCTGCTGTATCCTCTGACAATCCTCATCCTTCATCACTCTTCACACTCTATTGAAGTACTGATTATGCTCACCACCGATGCCTGTGAAGTGTTGCAGTGACCTGCACACCCCAGCTTCGCTCACTTACTTACTTTTCATCTGACATATGCCCTCACATGGTGTGTAACTGCCTATTATATTCCCATGGCATTGCACCATTAGAAGCTGCATGATCATTACATGTCATGGTAACCAAAGGTGTTTTGGTCCTATTTTCTTTCTTTTTCAACAAAACAGCACTGCCCACCCTACCCACAGATCTTCTCCAGTTTTACAAAAGCAGAAGATCTAGACTAAGGCTACTGCAAATCCTATAACTACTGCTGCTGGGTGCTTTAAAGTCCCTGAGGCCTTTTATACATCATTTAGCAACTGAGGACACGTTTTATATGGAAGAGATCATGAACTTGTGAGAGGATCAAAAATAGGGCAAGTGATATCACCATTTCATTTTCATATGCCCACTCAAAAATAGGAGGGTGCTTGCCCTAGTCGCTGAAGATGATGTGCTAACATTTAATAATGGGGATGAAATCCTTGGCCTACTCCTGCCAAGATGAGAATACATGTGGAAGGGCCAGAAAATATACTGGGATTCAGCCATGTGTGGGGGTTTTATAAGGGCCTTGTAAGGGGTTGAGCAACTTTCCTTCCCTTACAAAAGGCAGGAGGGGACGGACAAGGGCCAGGGACTTTTCCACCACCATTTGTGTAATGTGGAATTGGGGATTCTGGGTCAATTGAAATTTTCAAGATTGAAATCAATAGATTTTTGTTAGGCGACGGTATCAAGGAATATGAAGCAAAGACATGCAAATGGAGTTGAGGTACAGAACAGTCAAATGGTGGAACAGCTTCAAGGGGCTGAATAGCCTACTCTCTTTCTAATTGTCTCAAGTCAGCAGTACCTGCATCTCTGGCCTAGGAGCAGATAAACATCTTGTATGCTCAGTTAGAAGACATATTACAGCCTACCAAAGGATGCCTGAGGTCCAGGCAACAGTATCAGCCTAAGAGTAAAGCTAGAGTTTTTTTTAAGTGTGGGCCCATCTAAAAGAGAACCAATCTCAGAATGCAACCTTTTTACGATGTATCAGACAGAAGATGTTTCTTCAGAGATGAATGTTTCTGGGCTGGATTTTCCCGCCAGCTTTGGGACCTTGAAATCGGGACCAAATGGTGGGGGGGGGGGGGGGGGGGGGAAATCTCCCGATCCCGCACTTGCCGGCAGCAAGACCGGCGACGCAATCTTCCAGGGCGCACTCCTAACTGGCCGCTTCCAAGCTCGCCATACTATTAAGGAGGGCGGACAGGCTCTCAATGCTGCAGGTCCAATCAGAGGGAGAGGTGGGCACTGTTGAGGCAGGTCAGGGACTGCGAGAGTGTCTCAACATGGAGATGCCAGCAGAAGCATGGATTTAAATCAAAAATGAAGAGGGCCGAGGCCAGCAGTCCCCTTGGAGCAGAGGGGAAACCTCTCCAGAGGAATTGTTTGGGCCCTGGGCGTGATCTTTCCTGCCCGCGGCCCCTTCATTGGGGCATGGAGCCTCTGGCTCTGATGACCACCCAGTGCCTGCTGCAGGGAGGCTGCCTCCATTATGCTGGCAACCTCCACACATGGCAGGGAATGGGGTGGGGGGGACACCGCTCATCCACTGGCAAAATGCCAGTGAGGCTGCAAAACCGCCCCTAATTGAGGCCTTAAGCACCTTAATTGACAGCGCTGTGGAGCCGGCAACCGGTCCTATTCTTGGTGGCTGGAATATGTCGGGGAGCCATCCCAATGCCACCCCTATTTTCCCAGCTCCACTCCCCCCACTGCCCCATCTCCAAGCATGTCATCACAGGGCTGGAAAAATTCAGCCCATTGACTCTTGCTGGGATACAGTACTGTAGGAGTCAGCGGCTCTCTGGTACCTCACCATTGTCCATTTTTAACATGCAAGCTCAGACAACAATCAGCTGGTGCCTATTTAGCCTTGATAAGCATCAAAGTTCAGCCCATCCCTGTCCTCCCCTAATGTCCACACAGGCACAGTTTCCAGCAGGAGTCATTGGATACCAACCAGAAGCAGAGCACTTGGTCAACTTACTCCTCTGTATTCCTGGAACATTGTGGTCAACTGTACTGCTCCATTCAGCAGCAGGCTGAGACCAACCAACTCCACACACACCAGATACGAAACCCGGAACCTTCTGGACCACACTGACAGAGCATTTACCCGTTAGCTGTGGGGGGAGCTCAGAGAGAAAGAATCAACTGCATGGTGCTGTTAAGCATTTTCAGCAGTTTCAGAGCTGTGCTAATGGAGGCCTCCGAGCTTGTTGTCCACTTGCCCTTTTAGCACCAGGGGTTGAAAAATCCTACAAACAGTATCCAGAGAAAACGCCATGAAAAAGAAAGATGTTTCTACTGCCAGCACCAAAAAAAAGTGAATATTTTATAACTTCTGATCTTTGCAATAATACTTTGTATTATTTTAAATTATGTGGGTATTAAAAACAGGCCAATACATTTCAGTAAATGTACCCTATAATTTTGGATACAAATAATGACTGTAATAAAAGCAAACAACATCTTACTGTTTAGGTGCCCTGTAACTGTAATCAATAATAATCACTGGACAGATTTAATACATGGATGCCAGGGAAAATCACTCTGAAGCCAATGTATTTAAATTTTGTGTGATTCTCCTAATTCATCAGCACAAATTGCTCCCATCCCCATTGCTGCTCTCCAGCAGTTAAAGACCCGCAACCATTAATACTTCACCTTGCAGTGATGTAGCTCCAAAATCCTCTCTCCACACACAACCCAAATTTGGCAGGACAAAATTTACTAATTGCACTGCGGGCTGTTTTTCACAGTTCAAGTGGACAGGCTTTACTATAATCCTAGTGAACTGGGAAGTATTTCTTAATCTGCACAGTTAATTAGCTATATTGATGAAATACAAAGGCTCGAGTTGCACGAGAATTATTGGCTTATAATTATTTCACCACACTCACACTAAGTACCAGATTTTTTTGCAATCGGCAATATTTTAAAATTCATTTGATTGATGCGTTTAAACCAGTGCCGAGGAAAGACAATGTAGTCAGCTCCAAAAGGGTTTAGGCTGTGTTAGTCTTGTCCTACAGGGCAGATCCCTAGGGTTTCTTTGCTGACCTGCCCTCTGAAGGCTGAATCTAAGAAATTCCTTATGGAAACCATGAACTAACAAGACTGATGATAGCTTCCATGCTGATTATTACCTTGTGACAGCTTTCAGGCAGGGATTTGGGAAAGAATAAAAAAAAAACACTTTTTCCCCTTGAAGTTTCATATAATATATTGCAGTGTAACATTTCAGATCATTAATCTTTGGAAATATTTCAGCCGTGCCAGAGGACACATATTTTTATTGGATTGCGATCTTCTTTGACAAAGCTTGCATGCTAATTTCAACTGCTACTGTCGGGTGACACTAACTGGCC
Organism: Heterodontus francisci; assembly: GCF_036365525.1. Lineage (NCBI taxonomy): Eukaryota > Metazoa > Chordata > Chondrichthyes > Heterodontiformes > Heterodontidae > Heterodontus > Heterodontus francisci. The sequence continues at coordinate 149,422,875 of NC_090373.1, read as the reverse complement.
TTAACTAGAAGCCAGGTTAAATTTATAAGCATTACAACCACTGGAAACGTCGATAAATGCAGCATATATTTGGCAGTCGTGGTGATGTAAAATTTGATGCAATGTGGTCATCCAATTCTCCATAACATCTGTGATTTGATTGCTTAGGCTTTTGATGGGGCATGAATGCTGTTTACAAAGGGTAGATGAATAAATTAGCCACAAGTAGTATAATATCATCTTGCATAAGCATGAGCAATGATATTTTTGCAATGCAGTAATGTTTATCAAATAAATTTAATCTGGGTGTTGTGTGTGTGGGAACAAAAAAGCTTTACAAACTGCGTTTTAGGGGCACTCATGCACTTTAGACAAGGTGATAGCATGAAGGGGGTCTTGGGGTCTCTCTGGAAAGTACACTTAACTCCAGGCTGGAACTGTTTTTGTGTGTGCTAATAGTGCTACAGCGCAGCCTTGTGAGCATGGCACAGAGGGGATGGTTTTTCAAGTGGCAGTCAAAACCCAGTGCAAAAGTTGGCAGAGCGGGTGCCCGATGTTGCCGGCATGTGGCCTTGAGCCAATGGGTCGGCAGCTGGCCTGAGCTGTTTTGCCAGTTGTGATGGAGCATTCCTACTCCTCCTGGGCTCACCAAAAAAAAAAAATTTAAATTTCCCTGGGTTGATTTTTACTTAAGCAGCCTCCTGCAGGATCGGTTAGGTCACTTAATGCCTGGTACAACAGGGTGGAAGGTGTGCAACGCATGCTTCGCGTATCTGGACCTGCAAATTGCAATCAGGGTGCGAGAGCCATCGTAGAACAACTTATTTGCATATTTAAATAGCCTCCCAGGAGGACAAGCTGTTCACCCATTTATACACCTGTCTGAAAATTGTATCAGATGGGCCATGGGCGTTAATGGGGTGGCCAGGATAGTCGCCACCTTTCAATCACTGGCCGTCCATTTTTCAGGCGAGAAACAGACAGTCAACAGTTGAAAATTACACCCCCCACCCCATCCCTCAGTATGTGCTGGCATGTGATTGAAAGGCATTAGTGGAGTGGCCGCAAGAATAGGCATCAATGCTTGGTAGAATCCTGCATTCCTCAAATAAGCTGAAATGTTACAACTTAATGGGAGCCCAAATTAAATTGTGACGTAACTAACAGTTAGAATGAATGTTCCAGTGTGCTCTGTGCAAGAATAATGGACTTGGAGCTGATTAAAGCACGAGGCACAGCAGACTATCTTAATCAGCTGTCAGTCGCCTATTCCAGCATAAACCAAAATGCTGGCGTATTCATTTTAACAAGACAAATAGATGTGGCAACTGAAGTAGTGACTCCAGTTTTTTTTCCACCCCTTGGTGTATTGCTGTTGTTTGTTATTCTACCAATATCTGCTATATTACTGGTCAGTGCCTTTCGAAATGCAATCAACACGAATTATCTGCAAATCCCTCATCTTTCCCATAGCCTCGGACCTTTGCGTTCACTGAAAATGAATTGCGAACGCTTTTGATCGATATGTAGTGATGACACAAACAGAAACCAATTTAAAATACATTTGTGCCAATTCGCAAAAGAAACCAAATAATTTGTTATTACAAACTGAATAATTACACTTTTGTGACAATGCGTTTTGGACACATTCGTTATTTTCGATCTACTTTGAAACAAATGTACTTGATAAATGTAAATGTCTAGTGACTGACATTATTTCATAATCAGCAGCTAGATTTTAAACAGGAGATATAATATGCACTATATTTTGCTGGGAGTGTATCACTTTAAGATTTCAAACATTATTAGCAATGAATGTGCTAGACAAAGACAGACCTCATTACCATTAATAAAGAAATACATCTGTAGGAGAGAAATCCATTGATATCCTTCTATTTACTCTCGTTAACATTCAATATCATTTTCAAAGTAGGCTAGCCAACTGGCCAGGATCGTCTTGGAGTTTCCACGAATTAAAGATTAATCTCCTGCACACTGCTGTGAGCAACTGAGGAGAAAGATTATACAGGAATTATATAAACTGTGTGATTTTCTTTTTAATTTTCTTTTATCACTTCTGTTTATTAGTTATAAAATTATCAGAGAGGGTTGTTTGACTGGGCAGGGCAGTTGGAAGCAAGAGGTCACATGATGAAACCTACGAACATACGAATTAGGGGCAGGAGTGGACCACGCAGCACTTCGAGCCTGCTCCGCCATTCAATAAGTTCATAGCTGAACTGATTACTCCACATTTTCACCTACCCCCGATAACTTTCCACCCCCTTGCTTATCAAGAATCTATCTACCTCTGCCTTAAACATATTCAAAGACTCTGCTTCCACCGCCTTTTGAGAAAGAGAATTCCAAAGACTCACGACCCTCTGAGAGAAATTATTTCTGCTCATCTCTGTCTTAAACGGGCGACCCCTACAAGTGACCCCTAGTTCTAGATTCTCCCACAAGGGGAAACATCCTTTCCACATCCACCCTGTCAAAACCGCTCAGGATCCTATATGTTTCAATCAGGTCGCCTCTTACTCTTCTAAATTCCAGCAGGTACAAGCCTAACCTGTTCAATCCTTCCTCGTAAGACAGCCCGCCCATTCCAGGTATTAATCTAGTAAACCTTCTCTGTACTGCCTCCAACGCATTTCCATCCTTCCTTAAATAAGGAGACCAGTACTGTACACAGTACTCCAGATGTGGTCTCACCAATGCCCTGTATAGCTGAAGTATAACCTCCCTACTTTTGTATTCAATTCCCCTTGCGATAAACAATAACGTTCTATTAGCTTTCCTAATTACGTGCTGTACCTGCATACTGATCTTTTGCGATTCATGCACTTAGGACACCCAGATCCCTCTGCATCTCAGAGCTCTGCAATCTCTCACCATTTAGATAATATGCTTCTTTGTTATTCTTCCTGCCAAAGTGGACAATTTTGCACTTTCCCACATTATATTCCATTGCCAGGTCTTTGCCGACTCACCTAACCTATCTTAATCCCTTTGTAGCTCCCTTATGTCCTCTTCACAAGTTACTTTCCTACCTATCTTTGTGTTATCAGCAAATTTAGCAACCATACCTTTGGTCCCTTCAGCTAAATCATTTATATAAATTGTAAAAAGTTGAGGCCCCAGCACAGATCCCTGTGGCACACCACTTGTTACATCTTTCCAACCAGAAAATGACCCAAATAATGCCAACTTTCTGTTTCCTGTTAGCTAACCAATCTTCTATCCATGCCAATATGTTACCCCCTACACCATGAGCTTTTATTTTCTGCAATAACCTTTGATGTGGCACCTTATCAAATGCTTTCTGGAAATCTAAGTACAGTACATCCACCAGTTCCCCTTTATCCACAGCATACGTAACTCCCTCAAAGAACATCAATAAACTAGTTAAACATGATTTCCCTTTCACAAAACCATGTTGACTCTGCCTGATGACTTTGAATTTTTCTAAATGCCCTGCTATAACATCTTTAATAATAGCTTCTAACATTTTCCCTAAGACAGATGTTAAGTTAACTGGCCTGTAGTTTCCTGCTTTCTGTCTCCCTCCTATTTTGAATTAAAGGAATTACATTCATTATTTTCCAACCTAACGGAGCCTTCTCCGAATCTAGGGAATTTTGGAAAATTAAAACTAACGCATCAGCTATCTCACTAGCCACTTTTTTAAGACCCTAGGATGAAGTCTATCAGGACCCAGGGACTTGTCAGCCTACAGCTCCAACAATTTGTTCAGTACCACTTCCCTGGTGATTGTAATTTTCTAGAGTTCCTCCCTCCCTTCCATTTCCTGACTTACAGCTAACACTGGGATGTTACTTGTATCTTCAGGGAAACCTCCAGGAATACGTCTAACTAGATCTAGCAACCCCATTTTTGAAGTGCTCCAATTAGGTTTTCTTTCCATGGCATGTTCTTGTTTCATTTAACTTTCCCACTTTCCTACTGACACACACAAACACAGATACGCACACACAAACCCACACGGATAGAAATACAAATACACACACATGCATCAATCTCATTATTCTTTCACTGCTTCTTTGTGAGTTTTTCTCTTTCTAATTCTTCTCTTGTTTCCCTCCTGAGTGCCTGAACACTGTTGGATTCCAAAGGGTCCAAAACGGCCGTTATTCACACGTGAGCCTTGAAAGTGACTGATCTCTAGCTATTCAGCAGTGCAAGGGAATATTGCAGCTTAGTTCAATACTGCTTTCGTCTGAAACCTAGGAACCCTGGACTATTTTCTCCTCCTTAACCTGTGGGATGAAGTAGCCAGATCTGATGTTCCTGCTGCTGTCCCTAGCTAACTCAACATGATCATTCTTTCTCTAATCATTTTCCCTTTCTTTCCTTTTCTTAGTAGATCTTCCTCCCAAGTCTTTCAGCCTTTGTAGTTTCATGAGTCCAGCATTCCTCTCCTTAGCTGCTCTGTGTCAGATCTTGCCTGTGCTATTGAGACTAGTATTAGAAAAAGTGTGACTATAATATCTCTGGCCGATCAATCTAGCATGCTGCAGCCTCTGGAATATTATGAAAATTTGAATGAGCTGAAATAGCTCTAAGATGCCATTGTAGTGTGAATTGCTCAGCGGTTACTGCTGTTTCAATCATTAAGTATTCCTATTGATCCTAGAACACTGTACATTACAGGTCAGATGAGATTTTGCAAGGTAAAGTGGCTAATGGCAGCTGAATGCCTAAAACATCAGATTCCCGCAATGTCAATGTGATGTTGGTTCATTTAATCACAGTGCATACAAACCAAGGGTCTGTTTGAGGCGCATATGTACCACTCAATCCATAAGGTTTGAACGCTAATGCAAGGGAAACTATTTGATACAGGAGGATGATGCATAATTAGAACATTTCTCAGTTCAGGCAAAAAAATGCCATAAATTCAGAATAAGGGACATTCGTGCAGCATAAAGGTTAAAAAGTAAGTACTGCTATTCTACTTAACTGCAAGAAAGGAAAAGCAATCCATTTTTTTTGAAATTCTGTTACTCCACCTGTTCGACTTGATCAGAGACAGTGATGTTTGAGCAGCAGTACCTGGGTAACCTCACTATCTGTGCTTCCAGTCTCATCTGAAAAGAATATAACTTGAAATTTGTTCAGCCCTACTGATTGAGCTTACACTCCTCTGCAGGGCGAGAGGTCAAAAGGTTCACCTCTGCTGTTATTTCACAGAGAAATGTGATCACATAGCAGATGATGAATATTTCACCCTGCAGTAACCATGGAAATAGAGAGCTTTGCAGGCAATCAATCACTATTCAAAAATATAGCTATAATACATTGATAGCTTTAAACAAACAGAATACGCAAACAATTTCATTACAGTTTCGCTTAACATACAAGAAGCTTTATCTCTGGTCCTGATGCTACATTGGTGGGACCAGAATGCAGTGCTAAATGCTTGCCAACTTCCCACCATGCCAAACTCCTGGGCCTGTCCTAATTAACAGGAGATTTATGCTTAGCTCCTGCTTCAGCCTGGCTCTGTGTGCTCACCATGGGGACAAGGCGGGTAGCAGAAATAGTGTCTAAACAGCCCTTAAAGGGCTGAAGCTAAAACTTAAAGGGATGTGACCATTTTAAAGGCAAGTTACCACATATTAGCATTAAAATTGTTGCAGCCTTTACTGAGATTGTAAATATTTGAAAAAATACATTTTCACCTTTCCAAAGGCTGGATTGGGTAATAAACAAAGTGCCTGGCTAAAACCAGTGAACGGCAAAATAATAATGATGGAAGATCAGTGGCAATTTAGAACCCATAGCCTTTGGGCAAGTGATGCAGTGGCACAGCATTTGAACCTCGTGTTTCACAACCAGGGAGGCAGTGGTAATGTCAGTGGACTAGTAATCCAGAGCCCAGGCTAATGCTCTGGGGATATGGGTTCGAATCCCACCACGGCAGATGGTGACATTTGAATTGAATTTAAAAATCTGGTATTAAAAAGCTAGTCTAATGGTGACCATGAAACTATTGTCGATTACTGTAAAATGCCATCTGGTTCACTAATGGCCTTTAGGGAAGGAATCTGCCATCCTTACCTGGTCTGGCCTATATGTGACTCCAGACCCACAGCAATGTGGTTGACTCTTAAAATGCCCTCTGAAATGGCCTAGCAAACCACTCAGTTCAAGGGCAATTAAGGATGGGCAACAAATGCTGGCCTAGCCAGCAACGCCCACATCCCACAAACAAATTTTTTAAAAATTACTATTGCTATGAGAGCAATGGGAGGAGGCTTGCCCTGTTTGGCGCTTCAGGGCACCCTCCCTGGAGGATAGCAGTGCAGCTTACCTGGCAAGAGGCGGCAATCTGGGTGAATGCTATCTACACTGCTTTCAGAGCCAGGAATAAGTATGGAAGATGGCACAACTTAAGGATGTCATCAACAGTACCAGTTACCACATTTGATGTAAGAGCACGCACACCACAAATTATCAATCTATTCCATGTTTTCTGCTGGCACATACCAAGCACCCATGAACACTTACAGCTCTTTATATACCTTCTCTTCATTCCACAGTCCCAATTTTCTGGGAAAGACAAGAGAAAAAACAGAGAAAAAAGGGAAAAACACTCTGGGGAAACCTCTGTGACATAAGTATCAAGCAAGCTCATGGAGATCACAGTGAATGGTATCACTTGTCTCTGGTAACCAGCCTGCCTTCTACAACTTGAGGTCTCTTCCATTCACAGGAACTCATCCAGCTCCCTTTAGACCACTTGCAGAGAATCCACACAAATTGCACATACCAGCAACCAACATGAATTTCTCTGGCATGGTCATCTGCATCACAGAAACAACTCACTCACTAGAAAACAACTACAACATTTAGATCTAAATTATTGGCATTCTTGGCCCACACTATGTAGCACAGGTGAAACCATAATGCTTCAGAATTTACTGTAGCCAATGTCTGTTCTTCTTTAGACATTCCCTTGCCCATTTAATTTCCATGGGCTTTTTCATTGCATGTTGCTGGTAGTGGAAGATCGAAATGGTGCAGCATCTTCTACAGGGAATCTGGGACCTGTATTAACAAGTCAAGCAACTGTGTGTCTCCTTAACCAAATAGATTGAAGTATTGTTAGTGAACAACACAGAGTCTGAACCTGGATGTGCAAGTTAGTTTAGTGAAGTCAAGGTCAAAACAGATACATGAAGCAAAATAAAGAGAGGGAAAGAAAGATTGAATTACAAGAGAGAAAAGAAAGAAATATTTTTAAAAAGATTAAATTTTTAAAAATCTCCAACAACAATTCAAAGCTGAAGGAATGAGCTGTAAAAGTTAATGTTCAGTGCCAGAGAGGTTGTTAGGCAGTAATTAAAAATTAGCAAACCATTAAAAAGGATACTTAGACTAAAATTGATAAGTCCTAACTTTCTGTGGTGAGTTTAGCCTGTATCTACAATGTAAATACTTCATGGTGTTCCATGCATTTGAATGGGAAATCTATACCGTAAGTTCAGACTGCAATAGGAAACATGGTGACATCAGCTAGTGACGGAATGCAACCAATAATCTCTAAATTAAAATTAATTGTTGTGCAAGTGAACAATGAGCACTATAAGCTTTTTTTTAAACTGCATTAATAAAAATGAATCGATGCTAGGAATCGTACGCTAGAAGTGTACTCTTTGTAGTAAATGGAAATTATTGGAGTTTAGGATTTTTCTACCAGTTGGGTGTACACAGCTAGACAGGTAGGAATGACTTCTTGCCCACTGTAAATATCTTTTGCACAAGCACGAAGAGACATATCCTGTAGACATGTTATCCCACTGGAGTTACATCAAGCGTCGCAGGCCACCTGGATGGTATACAAAGGCCTTTCATATTCGGGGAAACTGAAGTATGCATTTGTCTATTCCATACCATAGCATTACTGTGCCTCAACTACAGAACAGGCAGACTTATAATGACACACATTGTTCTTCTAATACAGAGATAATGAGTGCAACATGCTAAGGATGTTTTGGCAAGTGTTTTCTTCAGATAGGGTCTGATCAGCCTCAACCACCTGTGTCTCCTCTCATACTTTCAAGCAAGGGATTTTAAGAGAACCCTGCAGTGCACAGCAGGAGTCAGCAACACAACCTTGAAAATAACATTCTTGATGATATACTGTCCAAGCATAGAAAGGCAGAAAAAGAGAAACAAGGGAAGAGACTAGCAAAGTAATAAAAGCTGCCTGGAATTTGGATTAGACACAGTGAAAACATTGTAACAACCCCTTCACTTCCGCCTACCTCCCAGCTTTCTTGTTTGCATCAGACTAAGATGTAGGAGTAAGTACATCCTCAAACTCCATCCAGTAGTTTTGATAATCAGATTTACCACATATGTATGCTCTTTATGCAGATTTGATTGTGTGGCCAGAAGCCTTGTTTATCCAACACAATTTGACACAGGCAAATGTGCTTTGCTTATCAAGAAACAACTATACGAGGGATTTCTATTTAATCCATTTTTTTGCATGGTGCCAACTGCTTAAAGCCCCAATTATATGGAATCAGTCCAAATTAAGGGCTCGTTCTAATTAATTCACATTGAGCAAACATCATGGATCTACTTATTCAAATCAAACCCAAATTAAAGCATCCCTCTGCAAGCATATTTAAAACCATTCCTGTTTCATTTTTGGCCATGTAAATAAGGACAGTGAAAATGAAACTGGTTTACAGATTCCATGGTTATTTGTACTGGACTCCAGTAATGTCAAAACATGATGTACAACCCAGCCATAGTTAATCTTAGATACAATGCACAAGTGTTAGTCTTTCACTGAAATGGTGGTAAGAAGTACAAACAAATAAGGCTTGCATGGACTGCTAATGGGTTTTCACAAAATCATGCGATGTGTATACCTGTGATGAGCAGCATTTTGAATAATTATGCTGTCAATCACATTATTTGAGAGATTGATTGAAATAACACCCTCAAGTTAGATATGCAGTATGCCCTTTGTCGACTTTCATTTCTCCAGCGAAGCTGGGACTAAGAATTCATGGCCGGTACAATCTTTGACTGCAACTTAAAGCAAGTCAAAGAATGAACCCAGAGACTGAGTTTTACAGATTGAAGCAGATTGATGTTCAGAAAAGCTAAATTTAATGTCTACCTTGTTGTAAATTTAGTCATGCAATGGAATTGCCAACACATTGACATATTGCAGAGAACAACTTTGGAAGATAAAAAGATAGAAATAGCTGGAAATAAGTAGCTCGTGGGTCAGTCTTTGCAAAGGAAATAAAGTCCAGGGTTAACATTTTAAGAGGCGTTCTCCACAAGGGTTCTGATGAATGAGTTCAATTAGCAGCAGATCTCTGTCATTTAATTTTAAATGCATTAAGTATTTAAATTTTAAATACCATTTACTGTTATTTTTCATTTCAGATTTCCACTGTTCCTTTTTTTTTAGCTCAACAGGGTAATATTTTGGTACAATGATACTGGCTGTATCAGATTATTGCCCAAACTATCCAATGATAAGTGAAGGAACAAGAATAGTTGAATCTGAAAGAATACGGCTAGGAAGCATGAGTTTGGGACAGATGCAGTACCAAGAAGGTGAGTTGATGACTACTTAAAAAGCAAAAAAGCATTTTTTAAAAAATCTCTACAGCTTTGCTTCATTTTAAAATCCAAACTGTTCTTTGCTTCCTTTCAGTCAAGCGGCCGATCCTCCAGTCTCAGTAAACAGACTGTAATTTTTGTACACCTCCTTCTTGAAAAGTCTACAAAAGAGGCTGAAAGGAAATGGCTGACATGAATAGCTATGTTTGAGCACAGATGATCCCCAGCCTTATTATGACTTCATGTTGGCCGACCACATTTTGCAATCTAACTGATGCACTTTCAGTGCTGACAATAGCGTGAAAAATGCTAGTTGAACCTGAAACTGTTGGGGGCCCTGACTGTGACCACCGTCATAGATTAAGTGGGTTTAGTGCACAACCAATACAGCTGAGACTGAAAAATAAAGTGATGACAGAGACTGACAGTTATAAAGCAGTATTTTTTTCTATTTTTATATACAAGTATTTTCATCAGTCACTCTGCTAAAACAGGCACAATTTTGTGACTTTTTCTATCCATGTATAACGTCCACTTGATATTGCAATGCTTGGTATTCAGAAGGTAAATTAGGTTATTTTTAAAGCTTGCATTTTTTTCAATGATATATAACTACACAGGATGAAGTTTTGGTTGTCTTAATAAGTGAGGAATATACACTTGAATAGAAATAGTTACCTAGAAAGGACTATCTAAACCTTAGACTGCTGGAAGATCCAGGGAAATTTCTACCACCCTAGGCTAACAAGTTTAGTTTGTCATCATCCACAAATGTTACAGTGATAAATGTATCTAAACATCAGAAATATGTTAATGTCTGCAATATTAACAATAACCTACTAATTTCAGCACTAAAAGCTCAATAACTGAAATAAAAAGCACTTTAATTCTGTTTATCCTGTTCCTATTTATTCCACATTCTTTAGCTGAACTACCTTAATTTCATCTTTTTCTACCAAATCTAATTTGTCTCATCTTTCTGACAGCATCCACTAAGAAGTTATCTTTGAAAAGAATGATCTGAGAATTTTTTTATCCAAACTTGTGTGCACCATCCATTTTGGAGGTGCTTGTAAGTGTACAAAAAATGTTTTTTCCACTTGACTGAACACTGCCTTAAAAGGTAAGTTGTGCTACCAACTGAAAACCTATACTTGGAGGGCCAGCATGGTCATGTCATATTGCAACCTCACCAATCTTTGACATGGCTTTTTGGGTCAAACCAGGAAGAAATCTGCCAACTAAGTATGCTGGTCTGAAGTGCAAAAAGTACCCAAATGAGCAACTATAGTTGTGATGCTCCATGGGTTAAAATACTTTCTGTTTACAGAGAAAGAAATTTGAACTTATGCTGTGATAAATTATTTAGACCTACTGTTTTGAGAACATTACCTGAGGCAGTTTGGGAGTAGGAAATTAGTCCCAGTCCACATATCTGAATAAATTTAGCAGATGAGAGTATGTTGAACAAGAAAAATGTATTTGATCTATATTATCAAGTGATATAGTCCCAATATATATCTACTCTACTCTACCATCCATAAGTTAAATAAAAGTAAGAACAGTAATTACCATTCCGCATTTTGTTGTGGTACCAGCAATAATACTGACAGAGTGGAGTGTAATCATTAGTAACCAGGCATAGGCTATACTCCATCTTGTGACAGCACCTAGCAATGTCAGTTAATATGATATTCATTGGAAGATCTGTTGTACATATATAGTTATTTGTCAAAGTTTATTATAAATAATGAGACTGAACTAAAATCCATGCCTGAAGATAAAACTACTAAAGCGTTCTATTACACTATGACACCAAGGCAGCTCACCATCACCTTCTCAAGGGCAATTAGGGATGGGCAATAAATGCTGGCCTTGAAAGAATTTTGAAAAAAGGCTGGATACTATTTTTGAGCTACAGTTGAAATTTGGTGCATCTTGTGCCACAATCATTAACTGACATGTTAAAATATTCAAACTATTGCCTGGCAGTGGAAAAAGGTTCCTCACCCACCAGCACATATTCAGAAAATTAATACTTAAGTATCGGATTGGTTCAATTGGTCATTTTAGCTGATTTACACTAATGTGAGTGAGAAGGGAAAGAGGGGTTTCAGCTTCCTCTGTTGCAAAATGGACGGGAGATATTTTTCTTCATAACTAGTGACATGGTAATGAAATTGCATTTCCGGAACTGGCAGGTTTCAAGGTCCTGCTTTCATGCAATTCCAAATATTGTTATAATATAAAATAAAAACAGAAAATGCTGAAAATACTCAGTCTGGCAGCAGCTGTAGAGAAAGAAGCAGTGTTAATGGGCACGGCTCTCGGTGGCAGCATCAGAAGCGGGTGCTGTCACCGCACAAGCGAAATGTGGCTGGCTGACCGTGATCATGCGACGGCTGGCCAATAAGGAAGGGGAGGCGTGGGGCCCATGCAAGCAATGATCAGAGGAAATGAACAAGGTGCTGATAGTGCTGTCATCTGATGCAATGGCAGGTACTGGCACCATATTTAACAGGCTTCCAGCCCTGCATTCACTCCTGCCTGGTTTAAAAGAGTGCCTTCCTGAATGCTCTCTGCTACCCCAGTACCCCTTCTGCTAAATCTGCTGCCTGATAGGCAAGGAGCTGAATTTGAGCCTGCAGCGACCATGGCTGAAGGAAGACATCGGGTGAACCCCCCACCCCCCCAGTTCAGCGATGCCTCCCTGCAGGTTCTCCTCCAGGCTGCAAGGGAAAGGCAAGAGTTCCTCTTCCCCAGGGATGCAAGGAGGAGACTAGCCTGCCTGACCAAGCAAGCCTGGATGGAGAAATCGGAGGAGGTCAGCAGCCATGGGGGTCACTCCCAGGAAATGGATCCAGTGCAGGAAGCAGGTCAATGACCTGATCCGGGTTGCTAACGTGAGAACTCCAAACACTTTGGACCCTTTGGGCATTCCATGTGACAGAGCGAGAGGGAGCATTTGGTGGAAAGGGAGAGATCACCTTGTCACACTCACTGGGAAAGGACTGCAGGACATGCTGCCTGAGGCTTTGCTGCATCTTGATGAGAGGCGCACATCAGTCATTGTTTAACCCCAGACAGTGCCTTGAGAGTGGCCACATGCCCCCATCATGGACCACTGTATTTTCACCATCAGAGGTCTTGGGCTTGACCCGGCTGAGAGACTAGCTTTGTTCATCATTGTGTCTGCAGCAGAAGAGAGCACACAATCAGAATGAGCATGCCAAGACCGGCAGCAGAGTACCTTATCTCCATGGCTTAAGTCAGATGGAGGAGAAAGCCATGGAACTGGCAGGGCAGCAAGGCAGTTGCTCCATAGATGATGGTGAGACAGGAGCATCTACCCAAGAGAGTGAATGACCATGGGTGCATTGGCTGCAAACAATCCATGCTGCTCATCCGTTTACCACTGCTTCAATGGAGCTGTGCAGTAGGGCCGGATGGAATGTCTCTGTTCTCTCATGTAGGTCACGATGAATGACATAAGCAAAGAACTGGAGAGACTCGGGGACAGCCGTCCACCAGGGCAGATACTCTCATGTTGGTCGATATCGGTTGTGGTCAGATTCGAGCAGACAACCTGGTAAGAATATCACCATGTGCCAAGGCAGCTGACAGAGGCTGTGACAGCTGAGGCCACTGTCAGTCGGAGGATTGTGGGAGGACAGGCCTATGCTGAGGCCCAGGGCTGATGACATGCTTTTGGTGTCGGTGGCAACACAGAAAATGCTGCAGCTGCAGCGAGAGGTGAGGCAACATTTGGCGGAGATGCAGAAGGCTCTGCGTACATAAGCGCAGACACTGGATGAGTCCATCCAGACATTGGGTGCTGTACTGTCCCTGACAATTGCGTGTCTGGCTTCCTCCATTGAGAGATTGGTGACTTTCATGCAGAGCCACCTCCACAGACCAATCAGTAGCTGCCGAATATGCGCACAAACATGCACTCCATAGCTTTATCAATGAGCTCCATGCAGTGCTGGCAAGGCGAGAGGGGGACGAGACACCTGGAGTTTCCACCAGGTCCATGACCCCCTCAGGTCAGCAGGGAGGTACAAGTGGGCCTTATAAGGGGAGAGCAGCAGCTGGCTGCTGCATCTGGGGGTTCCTCTCAGGGTGCTCCTAGTGGTGACAGCAGCTCCAAAGCCCCTTTGCCAATGATGTCTGTTCCTCCATCATCCCCGATGACAGAAGGGGTCCCTGCACCTTTGCAGGAGGCTCTCAGTGTACCAGGGCCCTCCAGCCTGCAGGCAGCCAGAGGACAGTCGTCAATGTCATCCCAACCCAGGGTGCAGCAAGATCAGCATCCTTCCTCTGCCTCAGCTGACAGCGTGGGATGGTGGGAAGGGGCACCACGTAGGAGCACCTGGAAAAGTTTTAAGAAGAGCACCTAGATGTGCTTAGGGGTTCATGGTGAACGTAGATTCCAGATGGATAGGGTTGTGTTTGGTGTCACGTGGAATAAAGAAAATATGTTCTTTCACTGTGGCTCCTTCCTATTGTTGATGCCCTTTCGGATTTCATTTAAACGTTTCCTCCCAGGCAGCTGGAAGCGAGGGACCAAGTCGTGAGCCCAGCAATGCTTCGGCCTTGCCACTCTGTGATGTGCACCTGGGCGCTGCAGTAGAGAAGGAGGGAGTGTCAAGTAAATGTGCTATGCCAAATGAGGATTTTTAATTCATTGGTTGGAAACCTATATTAAACTTTTTAAAAGGAAAGCTGGGATCCTACAGTTAACTTTACAAAAAAAGCTGACAGTCAAGATGGCTACAATTTGCATCTGAATACCTTACACATCAAGGCATCAAAGGAGAGATGGATGTCTGAGCTAATCACCACTAGAAGAATGCCTCATAAATTTGGAAACAGCTAACAGCTTCACTTCTAATGGCAAAACATTCAAAGCCATCTTGGAATATGAACAGTGGAGTCATACCTCCAGGGGGTGAACATTGAAACAATGAAACCCAAGAGAGATTGAAAATTCCTAGACTTGAATCTAATTAAATTGCAAATGAGGACACTGGACAACCATATGACTGCCTCACCATCTGTGTAAAACTATCAGTCTTTTGCAAAAGGGCAAACTCCTGAGACTTTGAAGCAGACAAGCTTCGAGTGCTAACCAGAGAACAACCCAGTGGGGTTGTGTGCGTGTGTGTGTCTCTCTCTCTTTTTCTCTAAATATACTGAAATTTTGAAATCTGTCTGCCACTGCGGAACATCCAAGTCTACCATTGCTACAGACAAGAGACCCCAGGGAAGAAAGCCACCTACAACTCTCTCCAAAAAGAACTTGAACCAGGTGTGCAGCCGCAAAGCGCATTTCTACCAGCCAGAGACTTCAAGATCACAACTTCAGGTGGAAGACAATGGAATTACCAGATCCCATAAAGTGTATATATTATTTTTACTTATTCTGGACTCCAATCCAACTACCCCTCATCACTCTGTCACCTATTTGTGCGTGTGAGATTCAAGTGTGTGTATTTGTGAGTGAAAGTGTAGCATAATTTTATTATTTTATCTAGATTAGGTATAGATTTTTTTTTAAGTACAATAAACTCACCTCTTTCTTGTTCGAACTTGACAAAACCTGGCTGATTGATTCTTTTACAATTACAACAAAGGTAAAAGGTTAAACTCTCACTGAAGCGGTAAGCACATCCACTGTTTCAAAAGGAATAAATCCTGTTGCGGTCAAACAAGGAGAAGGACAAGAGGGGAGCCTTGTGACCCCTCCTTACCTGTTCGTAACAGAGGTGGCAACAAGGCGGCTCAATTATAAAGCTTTATTGGTGCAGTTCCAGAAGGTGGTAAGGGGCATAGGAAATGTGAATGTATAAGGGCATCCTGTGCCTCCCTTATGCGTATCACATGGCACCTTTCATGCTGTACCTGGGGTTCCTGGTCTGGCAGCATCGTCCTCTGCATCCTCAACACCGGAGGAGGCATCACACGGCATGATATCCTCACTGATCAATGCCACCCCCCCTCTGTAGTTCCAGGTTGTGCAGTGCACAGCATGATACACGAGACCCTTGCTGGGGCATACTGCAGGGCTCCATCTCCATCTCATCTTCAGAAGACCAAAGACCTGCTTGATGGTCGCTCGGGTTGGCCCATTGTAGGTGTTGTATCTCTCCTCTGCATCGAGCTTGGGTTCCTCTCAGACATTAGTAGCCATGTCCTCACTGGGTAGCCTTTGTCTCCAAGGATCCATCCCTGAAGGCGCACGGTGAGGGAACGGAAAAGATCTGGCACCTGGGACTGCCGAGGTATGTAGGTGTCATTGCTGCTTCTTGGGAATCATGCACACAGCTGTAGGATTCCTTTGTGGTCATCACAGACCAGTTGCACATGGGGCAAGTGGAAGCCCTTCCTGTTGATGAAGGCCCCGGCTGGGCTGCGGGAGTCTTGATGGCCACATGCATGCAATCAATGACACCCTGCACTTCGGGGAATCCAGCGATGGACCCAAATCCTATAGCCCTCTCAGCTTGATTGTCTGGATCAGTGCGTTAGCGAACATAGTCGCCGGCCCTCCTGACAGGGCATTGGTGACCTCCTTGATGCACTGTTGTGCCAAAGACTGAGATTCCACACATGTCTCCAGTGGATCCCAGTTCAATGGCTGTAAAGCACTTTGAGACATATGGTGGTCATGAAAGGTGCTAAATAAATGCAAGTCTTTCTTTTTTTCTGGATGGTTTCGAGCTTCTTGAGTGTTCTTGAAGCTGTACTCATCTAGGTAAGTGGAGAATATTCCATCACCCTCCTTGTAGATGGTGGACAGGCTATGGGAGTCAGGAGTTGATTTACTCTCTGCAGAATTCCCAGCATTTGACCTGTTTTTGTAGCCACAGTATTTATATGGCTGGTCCAGTTGAGTTTCTGATCAATGGTAACCCCCAGGATGTTGATAGTGGTGGAATTCAGCGATGTTAATGCCGTTGAACACCAAGGGGAGATGCTTAGATTCTCCCTTATTGGAGATGGTCATTGCCTGGCACTTGTGTGGCGTGTCCGTTACGTGCCACTTATCAACCCATGCCTAAATGTTGTCCAGGTATCGCTGCATGTGGGCACAGACTGCTTCAGTATCTGAGGAGTCGCAAATGGTACAGAACACTGTGCCATCATCAGCAAATATCCCTCTTCTGACCTTATGTTGGAGGGAAGGTCATTGATGAAGAATCTGAAGATGGCTGGGCCTAGGACTCTACCTTGAGGAACACCTGCAGCGATGTCCTGATGCTGAGAGGATTGGCCTCCAACAACTACAACTAACTTTCTTTGTACTAGGTATGGCTCCAACCAGTGGAGAGCTTTCTCCCTGATTCCCACTGACTTCAATTTTGCTTGAGTTCCTTGATGCTACTCTTGGTCATATGCTGCCCTGATGTCAAGGACAGGCACTCTTTCACCTCACCTTTTGAGTTCAACACTTTTGTCCATATTTGGACCAAGGCTGTAATGAGGTCTGGAACCAAGTGGCCCTGGCAGAACACAAACTGAGCAGGTTATTGTAGTATAGTGTAATATAGTGGACATTGGGTTGTTACTGGGCAGACTATGTAAATAGACTGTGCATTATGGGATTTTCTTCTCCCTGCTGCTTTCACATGTCTTCAAGTCCTCTGAAGAAGGAATTTTCCTCCACACAAGATCAGGGGCAGGTTGTTCAACCTTGCCCGTCTAAGAGCGAAGTCCAAAGTACGGAAAGTCCTCATCAGGGAACTCCTCTTTGCTGACGATGCTGCTTTAACATCACACACTGAAGGGTGCCTGCAGAGTCTCATCGACAGGTTTGCGGCTGCCTGCAATGAATTTGGCCTAACCATCAGCCTCAAGAAAACGAACATCATGGGGCAGGACGTCAGAAATGCTCCATCCATCATTATTGGCGACCACGCTCTGGAAGTGGTTCAAGAGTTCACCTACCTAGGCTCAACTATCACCAGTAACCTGTCTCTAGATGCAGAAATCAAGAAGCGCATGGGAAAGGCTTCCACTGTTATGTCCAGACTGCCAAGAGAGTGTGGGAAAATGGCGCACTGACACGGAACACAAAAGTCCGAATGTATCAGGCCTGTGTCCTCAGTACCTTGCTCTATGGCAGCGAGGCCTGGACAACGTATGTCAGCCAAGAGCGACGTCTCAATTCATTCCATCTTCGCTGCCTCCAGAGAATACTTGGCATCAGGTGGCAGGACTGTATCTCCAACACAGAAGTCCTCGAGGCGGCCAACATCCCCAGCTTATACACACTACTGAGTCAGCAGCGCTTGAGATGGCTTGGCCATGTGAGCCGCATGGAAGATGGCAGGATCCCCAAAGACACATTGTACAGCGAGCTCTCCACTGGTATCAGACCCACCGGCCGTCCATGTCTCCGCTTTAAAGACGTCTGCAAACGCGACATGAAATCCTGTGACATTGATCACAAGTCGTGGGAGTCAGTTGCCAGCGTTCGCCAGAGCTGGCGGGCAGCCATAAAGACGGGGCCAAAGTGTGGCGAGTCGAAGAGACTTAGTAGTTGGCAGGAAAAAAGACAGAGGCGCAAGGGGAGAGCCAACTGTGTAACAGCCCCGACAAACAAATTTCTCTGCAGCACCTGTGGAAGAGCCTGTCACTCTAGAATTGGCCTTTATAGCCACTCCAGGCGCTGCTTCACAAACCACTGACCACCTCCAGGCGCTTACCCATTGTCTCTCGAGATAAGGAGGCCAAAGAAGATGGGCGGCACAGTGGTTAGCACCGCTGCCTCACAGTTCCAGGGACCCGGGTTTGATTCTGGGTACTGCCTGTGCGCAGTTTGCAAGTTCTCCCTGTGTCTGCGTGGGTTTTCGCCGGGTGCTCCGGTTTCCTCCCACATCCAAAGACTTGCAGGTTGATAGGTAAATTGGCCTTTGTAAATTGCCCCTAGTGTAGGGAGGTGATTGGGAATATGGGATTACTGTAGGGTTAGTATAAATGGGTGGTTGTTGGTCGGCACAGACTCGGTGGGCCGAAGGGCCTGTTTCAGTGCTGTATCTCTAAATAAAATAAATAAATAAATCATCACAGGAGGTGATGTAATGTAATCTGTATAGAACCTTGTAGAGAGCAGTGGAGGAAACCTTAGATGCAAGACATGTTCAATAAACTCCCATTATTTTAACTGTATATTCTGTATACATATATATTCTGTACTAAGCTTTACTAGTTATCAGAATGTTATAATTATTGCTGAGTAAGTGCCGCTTGATAGTACTGTCAAAAACACCATCGTCACTTTGCTGATGATTGAGAAGAGATTGATTGGACAGTAATTGGACGAATTTGATTTGTCCTGTTTTTTGTGGACAGGACCTATCTGGAAAATTTCCCACATTGCATGGCTAGGGGTGCAGCTAGTTCTGGAGCACAAGTCTTCAATACAACAGCTGGGATGTTGTCAGGGCCCATAACCTTTGCTGTATCCAGTGCCTTCAGTCGTTTCTTGATATGACGTGGAGTGAATCAAATTGTCTGAAGATTGGCACCTGTGATGCTGGGGACCTCAGGAGGAGGCCAAGATGGATCATCCACTTAGCACTTCTGGCTGAAGATGGTAGCAAATTTTTCAGCCTTGTCTTTTGCACCCATCATCGAGGATGGGATGTCTGTGGAGCCTCCTCCTCCTCCTCTGGTTAGTTGTTTCATCGGCTTAGTGGCTTGTTTGGCCATTTCAGAGGGCAGTTAGGAGTCAAACACATTGCTGTGGTCTGAAATCACATGTAGGCCAGACCAGGTCAGGACAACAGATTTCCTTCCCTAAAATACAATCAATAAACCAAATGGGCTGTTATGACAATCAGGCAGTTTTAGACTAGCTTTTTATTCCAGATTTATGAATTAACAGAATTTAAACTCCAACTGCTACAATGGTGGGATTTGAACTCATATCACTAAAACATGAATGCTGACTTTTGGATCATGAGGCACTAACATTAACACTACACTACCATTCCCTTCTCAGCACACACCTCACTGCCCTCCTCCTTTGTGTTCTCACTGCCCTCTCTCTGCACACAGCTGAAAACATTTTAGTGCAAATACCATGTTATGAATCTGAATGCACTTACTGTTTCATTTTGGGATTACTAAATCTTGGTTCAAATCTGATTTATGGCGTAGACTCTAAAAATTTGGAATATCAGAGAGATTTCAGAAAATTGGATTCCTTCCACGTTCTCCAACTAGCATTTTCAGTATAGCATTGTTAAACCATTCAACATCATGCTGAACATACATCCGAACACGGGATCTGGGACTCATACCCACCTTAATAGCAAAAATAGAAAGTGCTGAAAATGCTCCGCAGGCTAAGCAGCATCTGTGGATAGCCAAACAGAGTTAACAGGAGGAATTTCCCCAGTCCCTTGGAGGCGGGTTAGGAGCCGGAAAAATATGAAAAATTGCGTCGGGCCGATTTGCCGATGTGTTCCCACCTCTGGCCGCTTTGCTCGGGTCAGGCTGAGCGTGATGTTGGGAACCAGCGCAGCTGCAATAGGACAGGCATTGAGGTCGCCAATGACGCAATTATCAAACATTTTCACGATTCTTCTGCATTTTTCCATTGGCAAACGGGACCCCCACAGTGTCCATAACTCGGCAGCTCATAGGGTGCGAGTCCACAGCGGGTGGTGTGTGCGGCTTGACAGTCATTGCCAATCTGACCTTTATAGGGCAAAAATGGCATGACAGTAATCATTTGTGGGCAAAGGCCTGCATCGTGGGGACTGCTGTCACAGAGTGTGCTGGGGATAAAGCCAAGTCTTCTGCCTCCAACAGCCTCATCTCCCTTTCATCATGTTGCTCCCTCTTGTGCCCCAGACTCTTCAGCAACACTCTCACTGCTGCCACAGTGAAGGTTGCCAGCTGTCCTCACATTGCGGGCCCTCCCGCCTCCTCAGCCTGCCCGCCATCCCTAGGGACGGCGATCCCACAGGCATGTTCTCAATTGGCTGACTCCTGTGAGATCACGCCTGAAGTCCCACTGCTGCCACGAATGGGGTCAAGATCTGAAAATGGTCCCATCACCTGAAAATTCTCAAAGTCCAGAAGATTCAGCCCAAAGCTTTTTTTATTCATTTCATGGGATGTGGGCGTCACTGGCTAGACCAGCATTCGTAGCCCATCCCTAATTGTCCTTGAGAAGGTGGTGGTGAACTGCCTTCTTGAGCAGCTACAGTCCATCTGGTGTGGCTACACCCACAGTGCTGTTAGGAATTGAGTTCCAGAATTTTGACCTAGTGACAGTGAAGGAACGGCAATATAGTTCTAAATCAGGATGGTGTGTGTCTTGGAGGGGAACTTGCAGGTGGTGGTGTTCCCATGCATCTGCTGCCCTTGTCCTTTTAGGTGGAAGAGGTCACAGGTTTCTAAGGTGCTGTCCAAGGAGCCTTGGTGAGATGCTGCAGATGGTACACACTGCTACCACTGTGTGCCAGTGGTGGAGGAAGTGAATGTTGAAGGTGGTGGATGGGATGTCGGTCAAGCCAGCTGCTTTGTCCTGGATGGTGTCGAGATTCCTGAGTGTTGTTGGAGGCGCACTCATCCAGTCAAGTGGAGAGTATTCCATCACACTCCTGACTTGTGCCTTGTAGATAGTGGACAGGCATTGGAGAGATAGGAGGTGAGTTATTCGCTGCAGAATTCCTAGCCTCTGACCTGCTCTTGTAGCCACAGTATTTATGTGGCTACTCCAGTTCAGTTTCTGGTCAATGGTGACCCCTCAGGATGTTGATAGTGGGGGAATTCAGTGATGGTGATGCTGTTGAATGTCAAGGGGAGATGGTTAGATTCTCTCTTGTTGGAGATCGTCATTGCCTGGCAATTGTGTGGTGTGAATGTTATTTGCCACTTATAAGCTCAAGCCTCAATGTTGTCCAGGTCTTGCTACATATGGACACAGACTGTTTCAGTATCTGAGGAGTTGTGAATGGTATTGAACATTGTAAAATCATCACAGAACATCCCCTCTTCGGAGGTGAGAGTGATTGCCCTTGATATCAAAGTTTCAAGTTGATGATCATTTGTCAGAACAGACCTTAACAGTCTTAGCCCTGGACTATCATTAAGCAAGGAGATAATCAGGCATAGCTAATACCAGGAATCTGAAAATAGCTACAACATATTTGTTCCAAACAAGGGGATTAAAATTGACCATTAGAAATTAATTTTAAATGCAAAGCTTTCACACTTGCAACATCAGGAAGACTGAAATCACTTTCTTTAGACTCTACGACAAACTCGACATCCTTGCCACTGACTCCATTCCCCAGCCAAGGCATTCTCACAGGCTGAGCCAGACTGTTTGTAATCTTGACATCTTGTTGAACTCTAAGCAAAGCTTTACACCCACATCCCATCCATCATGAAAGTCTCTTCATCTCTACATGGCATCTCCGCCTTTAAAAACCTTCTCAAAACCCATCCTTTAAGTTAGCCATTAGTCACACTTCCTAATCTTATCCTTTCTGGCTTAATGTCAATTTACATTATGTTTATTTGTGAAATGTCTTGAAACATTTTTTACATTATAGGTGTTGGCTGTGAAACTGAATAGAGCTCGAAAACTGGTGCAGGTATCAAGTCATCCGCACCCGTTGCTTCCGATGCAGGCAGCATGCAGCTGATTTGCATGATTGCTGCGTGCAGCCAGCACTAAATGCATTGCTGAGTGGCTGCACAACTCAGCAGGGGGCCCAGATTTGTGCAGTACTAGCACCACTTAAAGCTAGCTTGCACCTCTTAAAGGAGAGCTGTATTTTGGCTATAGCAGGTGCTGGAACTGGTTGCAGAAGAGAGCATGAGCAAGAAGAACACTGAATTATGGTGCAACAGGCAGAAAGGGTGTCCCAAGGTTCTTTGACACTGCACTGGATACCTTGGTGGAGGAGGTGGACAGACAGAGAAAGGTCCTCTATGCACAGGGGGCCATAAGATCCTCCAGACAAATTGCGAAGGCAGAAGGGTATTAGGATATCAGACATTGACCTCATGATATGCTGCTTATGGTCACACACCAGCTGGATGTTGAGAGAGTGGAATTTCTTCTAGTTGCAGTACATCTTGGAGTTGCCATATGGTACCTGCAAAGCAAAGTATGTGCAGTCAATGACACCCTTCAATATGGGGAGGTCTGCAGTCCTCAAAGCCATGCACTCACTCCACCTGCTTCTCGCTGGCTAGAGAGAATTAAATGTATTCAGCTCCTTCTGTATACAGAGCCTCAGGGATCTCCTTTCCTCAACAATGGACTGCAAACTGGAAGATGTTGCAAATGCCACCTCTTCCAGCCTGGAAGGAGCCAGACACATAAAAGTTCATGGCCACAGTCACTTTCACAGCCACTGACAATGCCTTTCTCACCCTGCTTTGACACTGCAGTTTGTGGATGCAGCAGGTGGAAGATAGTAAAGCAGAGATGTCTTACACACTGTTCCTTTCTAAGTTTCAGTAGTAGAATTGCTCCCTGAATACTCTGGACGATATGGTCTCCTGCCGAGAGCCCTTCATCCCCTCCTCCTCCTCCCTCTCTCTTCCAGTAGCCTGTCCTGTTCTGTGTCACCTCTGCTCATTCTCCCTTCATGCTATAGGCCAAGAAGGATGCAAACTACTGCACCCATATCTGGGAGCAAATGGTTTGTGCACAATCCTTGGAGTTAGTACAAAGTCTTTTGGCACGCGTCACACCACTCCCTGTAGAATTCAGCAACTTTAAACAACTCTGGAAAACACCTAACACTTCTACAAACTCAGCAACAACCAATAGAAATCAATTAGCAGCTATACTGAAAGTAGTTAATGATCCCTTTAAATAGCACTGGTGAGGTTGGGTGGGGGGAAGGCTCCCTGCTGCTGTATGTGTGTTCAGCTGTATGAGATTGAGAGAAGGTGTTAACTGGGGTGATGAGCTCCGAAATGGCAGCACTGGTGCCAAAACATTGATTAACGTCATGATCTGCCGTTTCTGCATACTCCTGGTGGATGGATGCTTCCTGCATGCATGCTAATGATCTCACCAAAATGGTGTCTGGTGCTGCTAGCTGCAGAGGTGTGCATGCACGTTGGAGGCAAAGTGCCAATAAAACGGACGCTACAGTGCTACGTTTTGTGGCCATTATATAAATGCGAGTTGCTGTTATTGCAGTATCCTGCAGTGCAAATTGGCTTTATCTTATAAATGGGATATTATTGGAGGAGCAGTGCTTCACTCTTACCATTGTAATTGAGTAACAGTTTGCAGCTTCCATTGGAGCGATATTAGCCAAAGAATTTAGCTGCCAAATGCTTTAACTTTTATGTGCTAACTATGCATTCATTTAGCTAATATCTCCCGCATGGAAACTTTTTAAATAGTGCACTATTGCGCAGTAAAGTTAGTGACTTCAGTTAGACAGAAGACTGTTATTCACTATGGGATGAGTGAACAGCAGGTTATTATTTATTGTCTAAATGCTGCAATGTGGTTACAAATAGTAATCATCTACTATTCTCCAATATTAAAACTAATTTCATTACAATTCTAAGCAAATTTAATGTAATGGAAAAATGCTTAATGATGCCAGGATTCTTAATTCTAAAAAATTCTTAATATAATCCCAAAATTATGATCCTCCACAGATGGGGTGGGGGAGGGAGGGTGGTGTTTGAATTTTGGCCATGTATGGGCAGACAACCATTTCACTCAGCACTGCAATTCACAGCAGGAGAGTATTAAGCAGGACAAAGGGAGGCTGTGCCACCAGCCAGAATTATCCTCCTTGTGAATGAAGAGTTATATTACAATGAAATTCATCTTGGGCAGAAAATTGCAGCCCAGCCATCACAGAAGCGAAATTCCAAACCCAGTGCTAGGAAAGCTAATGAGACTGAAGGCTGACAAGTCCCCTGGATCTGATGGCCTGCATCCTAAGGTCTTAAAATAAGTGGCTGAAGAGATAGTGGATGCACTGGTTGTAATCTTCTAAAATTCCCTAGACTCTGGAATGGTCCTAATGGATTGGAAAACCACAAATTTAACACCTTTGTTCAAGAAAGGACAGAGACAGACAGCAAGAAACTATAGGCCAGTTAGTCGAACATCTGTCATTGGAAAAATGCTAAACATCCATTATGAAGGAAGTAGTAGCAGGACATTTAGAAAATCATAATAAAAATAGTCAGAGTCAACATGGTTTTATGATAGGGAAATCGTGTTTGACAAATTTATTAGAGTTCTTTGAGGATGTAAAAAGCAGGGTGCTTAAAGGGGAACCAGTTGATGTAATGCATTTGGATTTCCAAAAGGCATTTGATAAGGTCCCACAGAAAATGTTACTACAGAATTTAAGAGCTCATGGATAGAGGATTTGTGTACTAACAGGAAACAGAGAGTCAGAATAAATAGGGCATTTTCAGGTTGGCAAACTGTAACTAGTGGGTGCCACAAGGATCAGTGTTGGGGCCTCAATTATTTACAATCTATATTGATGACTTGGATGAAGGGACAGAGTGTATTGTGACCAAATTTGCTGATGATACAAAGATAGGTAGGAAAGCAAGTTGTGAGGAGGACACAAAAAGTCTGCAAAGGGATATAAATAGGTTAAGTGATTGGGCAAAAATTTGGCAGATGGAAGAGAAAATGTGAGGTAGTCCATTTTAGTGGGAAGAAGAGAAAAGCAGATTATTTAAATGGAGAGACTGCAGAATGTTGCAGTAAAGAGGGATCTGGGTGTCCTTGTACATGAACCACAAAAATTTAGCATGCAGGTACAGCAAGTAATTAGGAAGGCAAATATAATGTTGGCCTTTCATGCAATGGGGTCGGATTATAAATGTAGGGAAGTCTTGCTACAACTGAACAGGGCATTGGTGAGACTGTACCTAGAATACTGTGTGCAGTTTTGGTCTCCTTACTTAAGGAAGGACATACTTGTATTGGAAGCAGCTCAGAGAAGGTTCACTAGGCTGATGAAGGAATTGTCTTATGAGGAAAGGTTGAGCAGGTTGAGCATACACTCATTGGAGTTTAGAGGAATGTGAGTTGATCTTATTGAAACATGTAAGATTCTCAGGGGGCTTGACAGAGTAGATGCTGAGAAGATGTTTCCCCTCGTGGGGGAATCTAGAACTAGGGGGCACAGTTTCAAAATAAGGGGTCTTCTATTTAAGACAGCGATGAGGAGGAATATCTTCTCTCAGAGGGTTGTTAATCTTTGCAATTTTCTTCCCCAGAGAGCAGTGGAGGCCGAGTCGTTAAATATATTCAAGGCTGAGTTAGACAGATTGTTGATCTACAAGCAAGTCAAGTGTTATGGGGCGCCAGCAGGAAAGTAAAGGCCACAATTAGATCAACCATGATCTTATTGAACGGCAGAGCAGGCTCAAGGGGCTTATTGGGCTACTTCTACTCCTATTTCCTATGTTCCTATGTTATATTAAAGGCACTATATAAATATAAGTTGTTGATGTAGTTGTTGTTGTAGCACAGAGGCAGGATCCAACATGGTGAGACACTGGGCATGAGTGGCCTGCAGCCAGGGTAGGGGCTAAGAACAGCACAGGTGCTAGCTCCCCGGAGGATGAGGTTGCATATGACTTCTGCTGCAGTTAAGGACTTTGATGGGGCTGCATAGAGAAAAAGGCTGATGGGCAAGCCCACAGAAATGCTTGGTACATTAGCAGGCCTTATGTCACTGTCAATGAGCATGGAGGAGTCTGGCTCCAACATGCACTTGCTTTGTGTTGGTTTTTATTTCAGCATTACGGCCAACAGAACGCTGTGATGGTCAGGTGACAGAGGGATAGTAATGCATGTGACTGTTGTACAAAGGGGATTTGGGGTTGTGTTCAGTGGGATCATAACTGAATGATCATGGACAACCCATCCAGAAAGGGAATGTGCTGGTTGCCTCCTCCCGCTCCTCCTTTTCCTCCTCATCCTCTTCTTCCTCCTCATCTCCATCTTCCTCCTGCTCCTGAGCTTCTTGCAATATGCCTGGTGGAGAGGGCTATGCCCGCATGATGGCCAGGTTGTGGAGAATATAGCAGACTATGACAAATCTGGACACATGCTTCGGCAAGTACTGGAGAACTCCCCTCCATTGCTTCAGCACCCCAGTGGTCTGCTCTATGATATTTCATGTGACAGCATTGCTCTTATTGTGTGCACGCTGGCCATGTGAGGTTGCATTGCAGAGTGGAATCATGAGCCAAGTGTTAAGCAGATAGCCCTTGTCATCTAATAGCTGCCCTCTGGTTTGATGTGGTGGCTCAAATACTGAGGGAACAGCAGACTGGCACAGGATGAAAGCATCATGGTCTGATGTGCTGAGCATGATTGCAGATCAACTGTACATTAAGTGAGTGGTAATGTTTATGATTACAATACATCTCCGCATTTAGATGCAGCATCTACAAAGCCGTGGGTGTGCAGTCGATGGCACTCTGCACCCTGAGGAAAACTTGCTATCCTCGCAAAGCACCTTCCAAACCTGCGACCTCTACCAACTAGAAGGACAAGGGCAGCAAATGCATGGGAACACCACCACCTGCAAGTTCCCCTCCAAGTCACACACCATCCTGACTTGGAGCTATATCGCCGTTCCTTCACTGTTGCGGGGTCAAAATCCTGGAACTCCCTTCCTAACAGCACTGTGGGTGTGCCTGCCCCATATGGACTGCAGCGGTTCCAAAAGGCAGCTCACCACCACCTTCTCAAGGGCAATTAGGGATGGGCAATAAATGCTGGCCTGGCCAGTGATGCCCACATCCCATGAATGAATTAAAAAAAAGCCACATACATGCTCTGCCTGCTTCTCTCTGGTCAGCGAGAACACAATGAACTCCCCTCTCCTGGCATAAAAAGCACTTGTCACCTCTCTGGTGCAGTAGTGGATGGCGATCTGGGAGATTTTACAGATGTCACTTGTTCTAGTTTGGAAACGTTCAGGGCATGGCCACCTTCATAGCCACTGGCTGTGGCATCCTTGCCCTGCTCTGGGGTTGTTGGTCTGATTGCAGAAATTTGTGAGCACCTCCTTCATAAAGCACAGATGACGTACAAATTGCTTAGGTGGATGTAAGAGAAACGCACCTGGACGACCCTATGTGGACAAGGCCTCCTGCTTAGAGTTCTCCTCCCCCTCCCTCTATGAGCAACTGCCTTTGCTGCCTCTGTTCCATTGCCCTCTCATGTTGCAGCCCAAGGGGATGTTGGCTGGGAGAAAGTAGCCTGATCAGAACCCTTGAAGTCACAACCAAGGCCTTCTCGTGGTGCAGCACCACTCCTTATCGACTTCACCATCTTCAAACTCTCTGCAAACCACTGAGCACTTCCACAAACACAAACAGAGCAGGTAGCAATTAATCAGCAACTAACCTGCAAGTTGTTGATGACGATCCCTTTAAATAGCGTTAGTAGGGGACGTCCCTAATACTGAACACATGTTCAGCTGCATGCGTTTAACAGAGGATGTTAGCTGGAGCAGCCAGATTGTAAATGGCAACGCTGGCATCAAATCAGCATTACACTCCGACAGGCACCAAAATGGCACCTGGAGCACCAAGACTACAAGTGATACAGAGCCCAATTTTGCAGCCGTCCTATCATGATGTCCCAAAGCACTTTACAGATAATGAAATACTTTTGAAGTCTAGGGCCGGAATTTCAAAGGGCCGTGGGGTCGGGACCCAGTGTGGGCACGATTTGGAAATTTCTGTCTCGGAGGTCGTCTTGGGATCCCAACGCCTCTGGGACAGTCTGTAATTTTCAGCGGTGTGGGATGGAACGAGAAACCCACTCGCCACCAATTAACAGCCCCTTAAACTCCTTAAGGAGCTTGTTAAGGGGCCTGTGCAGAGCAGAATGGAATTTATTTCGGCGAACCCGACAGTCTGGTGCATGTTCGCGCCAAATAAAGTTTATTTATCTTTGGTCTTAAAGCTGTTTTTTAATGGACCTTCTTACACCGGTGCTAGTGATGGATCTTCATTTTTCCTGCATGGCCCCTTTCATCCTCATTGATGCTGCTGGCCCGGTGAGGAGCTGCTGCTCTCTTTGGCAAGACAGCTGGCACCAAGCAGGCAGCTCCCACCTCCTGGAGATGCTCAGCATCACTAATTGAAGTCAAGCAACCCTCCGGCCCAATTAGGGCATTTACATTTTAAAATACACAGCTAAGGCACGGGCTCGGGATCCAGAATTTATCTGGGGGTTGGGTTCCCGACTCCAATTCGAAATTATGGCTCCTAGTCACTGTTTTAATGTAGGAACCTCCAACAGTGCAACACTCCCTTGGTACTGCACAGGAGTGTCAGCCTAAATTTAGTACTCAAGTCCCAAGCCACCATCTTCCAACTCAGAGCAAGAGTGATACCCACTGAGCCATGGCTGACACCTTCTCCCATCGTGGCATTTATCTATTTTTGAAATGATTCAGGAACCAGGAATTTCCTCCAGGGTTCTCCCAATCGCCTGCCTTAACTTTGACGAATGATCAGCTGAAAACCTGTTTATGCATCTGTCTAGGACATTTGCTGAATCTACAATGGCCAATTAGGAGAACACCTCGAATAAATTTCCAGTGATAGATTTTGCCATTCAGTTATTAATCACTTTGTGTCAGCTTTGCTTCATTGGTAGTACTGTCACCTCTGATCAAGACACATTACTTGAGTAAGCATATAAACCAGGCTCACACTTTTGTGTAGTAATGAGGGAGTGTTGCATGCCCAAAGGTGCTGCGTTTCACAGATGTTAAACCAAGGCCTGAACTGCCCTCTCGGGTGGACATAAAAGATCCTGTTGTGATAGTAACAGGGGCAAACAGAAGAAACTCCTTCAGGAACTTGGGCTCTACCTTGCCACAGGCATTTGCATGCAGTAGGCAGGGGAGAGCT
Source organism: Heterodontus francisci (assembly GCF_036365525.1). Lineage (NCBI taxonomy): Eukaryota > Metazoa > Chordata > Chondrichthyes > Heterodontiformes > Heterodontidae > Heterodontus > Heterodontus francisci. Next base: position 149,393,352 of record NC_090373.1, on the reverse strand, counting down.
TGCCAACAGGGGTGGAAGATTAAGGTTAAGGGAAGCAGATGGCAGTAGGCCTGGCTGTCTGGATTTGACCCATTTACTGCTGACAACCCACCCAATTTTGAACAGGATCACAATTTAAAATCAAAACTCTAATATCAACTGTCTAAATTATAGGATTAAAGAAATTTGGGCTTTTCAACCTTTAAAGGAGATAATCCCACTGCTCTGTTGTCTCCCCATAGCCCTGTACCATTCTCTGCTTCAAATATTTATCAATTTTTCTCTTAAAAGATGCAATAGTCTCTGTCAATGGCAAAAAGTGACAAGTAGAAGCAATGGACGCTGATCCTGAAATTCTGTAGGGATTCTCCCAGTTTCCTACCAGAGTTAGAGTGAGGGAATGGGAGAACCACTATAGAATTTCAGGACTAGTGTTTCTACAAACATGCAATTCAGCATAAGTGTGTGTGTGTGAAAGTTGGAGTATGGTTTATTATTTTACTTAGATTTGATTTTGGTCTTAAGTACAATAAACTAACCACTTTCTTGTGTAATGTCAAGGAAATATGTCCGATTGGTTCTTTTGTGATCAAAGCACATGAAGGGTTAAACACGTATTAAATTGGTAAGCATGTCCACTGTTTAAAAAAAAACCCTGTTGCGGTCAAATAAGGAGAGGGACAATAGGGGAGCCTTTCAATCCCTCCTCACCGGATCGTAGCAATAGGAAAAACATAGACATTGAGGCAGTCTGCAATGCAAGCATGTTAAAATAGTGAGGTAAGGGCCTAACTGGAGGTTATCATTGCCTCAATGCTAGAAGCAGGTACAGAGTTTAGTTCAATGCAAGTGCAAAACCAGAGGTCGGTTGCAGGCCCTCCATTAAAATGAATTGAAGGAAAATGATCAGAGGGGCCTGTGCCTGAATTCCCAGTTTGCAAGTCCAGTCCACAAAGCTCCATACCAGGAGCAATGAAGATGAAAATTTACCCCATAGTCTACAGGAAGAGTCTGAGCCTGATCTGGAACATTAAAATGGGAATACTGAAATGGAAACTCGGCAAAACTACCTTAATGGAAAATTGTGTGTTATTGTGTTAATGTTTTTGAAGTGTCAGAGAATGGTTTTAGATAAATGCTAAAGTGTTTATGTCCAGCACGATGAGTTGGTGTTCACCATGTTTGTTTTGTTTGAATGGTTGCCACTGGGGATAAGTTGTGGTTCTGGGTCAAAAATTTCCCTCATTCTTCCCCCCAGCCCACCCCACCCCAGCTCCCCTTCACCTGGAATATTTGACTGTGCCAAAGACAAAGCTTTTCTTTTGGATCAGTGTATATTTTCTTCCCAAAACTATTGCATTGAGCATTTAGCCAAGATTTAACATTGCAATTGAGCTAAAGGAAAGAGTAAAACTGCTCCATTATAGTTATAATGATCATTGTAATTGTAATGGTGAAATAATGTCTGTAATTAAATGTGAACTTTCAGTTGGGTAAAGGTCAGGATTACAAACCATCAATAGCCAATGAAAAGAGCTGAGAGGTATAGTCAGGACTCAGACAGCATAAGGTGGAGTGTTGTGTTGTTGTACACTGCTTCCAGAATCATGTCTTTTCTTCCCTGTGCTGGATGAAGGGACACTTATTGAAGGCTGCATTTGCTGACAATGCTACCACTAGGTGGCGCTGCAGTGGCACATGTGCAAATGCAGCATTTGCCACTAAAAGGCCACAGTCTGCGACTTCAGGCAGCTGCCAGGACTAAAGATGGCGCTGCTCAAATAATCACACGAAGGCGACCTGACCTAAACAGGCACAGTGGCGCAGTGGTTAGCACCGCAGCCTCACAACTCCAGTGACCCGGATTCAATTCTGGGTACTGCCTGTGTGGCGTTTGCAAGTTCTCCCTGTGTCTGCGTGGGTTTCCTCCGGGTGCTCCGGTTTCCTCCCACATGCCAAAGACTTGCAGGTTGATAGGTAAATTGGCCATTATAAATTGTCCCTAGTATAGGTAGATGGTAGGGAAATATAGGGACAGGTGGGGATGTGGTAGGAATATGGATTAGTGTAGGATTAGTATAAATGGGTGGTTGATGGTCGGCGCAGACTCGGTGGGCCAAAGAGCCTGTTTCAGTGCTGTATCTCTAAACTAAACTAAACACATTGCAGCTCACAATGGCGGGAGGGAGAAAGCGATCGAGCGGGCCGGGGGCGGGGGAGACGAGCGGGCCGGGCTGGGGACGAGGGGGGGGTGGCAGCGGAGTGGGCTGGGGACAGGGCTGGGCGGAGTGGGGGGGGAGCGGAGCAGGCTGGGGCCGGTGGGGGGGAGTGGAGCGGGCTGGTGAAGAGGGGGGGGAGCGGAGCGGGCCGGTGAAAGAGGGGGGGGGGAGCGGAGCAGGTTGGTGAAAGAGGGGGGGGGAGCGGAGAAGGCTGGTGAAAGAGGGGGGGGAGCGGAGCAGGCTGGTGAAGGGGGGGGAGCAGACTGGGGCCGGTGAAGTGGAGGGGAGCGGAGCGGAGTGGGGCAGGCTGGTGAAGAGGGGGGGGAGCGGAGCAGACTGGGGCTGGTGAAGAGGGGGGGGGGAGCGGAGCAGGCCGGTGAAAGGGCAGGGGGAGCAGAGCAGGCCGGTGAAAGGGGGGGTGGAACGGAGCAGGCCGGTGAAAGGGGGGGGTGGAGCAGACTGGGGCTGGTGAAGAGGGGGGGGGAGCAGAGCAGGCCGGTGAAAGGGGGGGGGGGAGCGGAGCAGGCCGGTGAAGGGGGAGCGGAGCAGGCCGGTGAAGGGGCAGCAGAATGAGCCGGTGAAGGGGGGCGGGGAGCGGAGCGGGCCGGTGAAGAGTGGGGGGGAGCGAGTGGGCTGGAGCTGGGGGTGGATTGGGGAGCGGAGCGGAGCGGAGGGGCCAGAGAGAGCAGCGATGGGGGTGCGGAGCGGAGCGGCCGGAGAGCGCAGCGAGGGGGGGAAAGGAGCGGAGCGGAGCGGCTGAAGAGAGCAGCGAGGGGTGGGGGAGCAGAGCGGCCGGAGAGAGCAGCGAAGGGGGGAGCAGAGCTTGACGCATGGGTGAATACCTGTTAGCGTTGTAAAGCGCAAGCACAGAGGCCGACCAGGCGCGTTGCCCGAAGATGCACACGTCACACGATGACATCATCGGTGCATGCACTAACCAGTCCTGGCAAGTCGAAACGCAGCGCATGTGCAGTGAGCAGGAGCCCGTCTGCGCATGTGCGCACTTTGGCGCAGCCTGATGACGTCAGTGGCCGGCTGCGTTGTCAGGAATCACTTTGTTTATTGAATTACCTCAAGATGCTCACTGAATTAAAGGATGCTTAATTATTTCCTGAAGGAAAACCATACTAACCCAGAAGGGAAAACCAGTTGGATCGAGTTGAAATTTCAAATGGTTGTAACTGGTCTCAACTGATATGAACTGGAGTCAACTGGGATGATTGTGGCCTCAACTGATTTCAGCTAGAGCCAGTTGGGATAACTGGCAAGTATAACTGGAAGCCAGCTGGGATTCCAGCTGCCGAGTTGTGGGCAACATTTCCCAGCTGACTTAAACTGGAATCAGTTCAACTTCACTGGTACCAGTTAATGTGTTAACTGGCAAATATGGATCCAGTTGTCAAATGTGCACTTTTGAGCCTTGTGTCTTCTTCTGCCGGTGCTATGTGACATACCGAGAGAAAACGAGGGACCAGAATTCAAATGTAGCTCTGATGGTAATATCAGCCGGGATTTGATCTGGGCAACGGGAGGTCTCGACCACCGGCAAAAGCCCCAGCGAGAGCCCTGCGCGCCTCCTCTGGGGAAGGCCTGCTAGATCAAGCGTCAATTAGGCAATCAAGGACCCTGGTGGCAGAGGTCCCGCCCGCTGAGAGCTGTTGGTCAATCAGAGGCTGGCAGCTCTTTAACTGAGTGCTGATAGAGAACTCAGTCGAGGCCCTGGACCTCACGTGGGAGAGGGTTATAGGGGGATTGGCAGCAAGGGTAGAGGGGTGGGGCTGGTGGTGGCTCTCAGCGCTCCCCCCCCCTTTCCGATGCCAGGTCCTTCAATCAGGCACTGTGCCTTTTAACAAGGGACCCCCACCCTAGCCCGCCCCCCCCCCCCAAGGGAGCCAGCAAGCAACCCACACAGGCTTGCTTGGCATCATCCCCGTGCGGTGACAGGCCCGCGCGCCACTGGGCTAATTCTGGCGGCGGCAAGATGAGGCCCTTAATTGGGCATCAATTGACCGCTTAAGGGCCTCAATTGGCGGCGGGGCAGGAAGGCCGTTCACAGGCCTTCCCGCTCCAGACTTAATTTGGGTGGAGGTGGGAAGGTGGTAGGGCTCCCCCCGCCCCCCCGCCACCATCCTGCTAGATTATATATGCTCTCTCCACCTCTAAACTTGACACAGGGAATGCATAAAATTCCCCCTGACATGTCAGATTGCTTTCTGCGCAACGATAGAGAAGAAATTGATGTTCATTCTGATGTGGATGCAATGAATGAAAGTGTGATTAGTGCAAATCTGCAACTCTCTTCCACAAAAAGCTGTTGAGGCTGATTCACTTGACTTTAGAGAAGAGCACTTAGGGTAACGGAATCAGGGTGAATACATGGAGTAAAGATACAGATCAGCCATGATATAATTGACTAGCAGAATAGACTTAAGGGACTGAATGACCTGTTCCTGCTCCTATGAGTAAAAGGTGGGGCATGAAAATAGAGGCAGGAACGTTGACCACACATTCTCAGTTGAGACCAAGCCTTCAGTTTTTCCACCACTGCTTCCTTCAGATTGCCCTGCCTAAGATCACGAGTTGATTCTTCAAAAGGAGTGAGAGTGTGTTGTTATAGGGAGCCTCCTCCTGTGCGGGCTTCCTCCCTCTTGTTATGGAAATTCTTCTCCTGCAGGAAAAATCCATTTTTGGGCAAAGCTCATTATTTACCATTTTCCTGTACGAAGGGGGTCAATGATGGATCTTAGCAAGAGGGTTTCAGTCTTCCTTTTTAATCTGTCTAGTGCCATAGTGTGTATCATGCTGTTAAAGATTGAAGGGATCTTCAGGGGGAGCAATATTTCATGATGGGAGTGCAGCATTGGTAAATGTGGGAAGCTCCCAAGGAACTGATAGATTGGAAGAAGGTGAGGGTGCTGTTCATGCCCTTTGCAGTTGAAACAATTAGAAACTCGAGTGGGATTTCCTACCTTGGCATAACTGGTGAAGCCATTATAGTATTTTCAGCACTACCAACTTTTTGCTGAAGAGGATGTGGTCCCAAAATTCCATGGTATTTCTTCCAGTCTCCTGCAGTAATTAATAGGGGACTGAGGGAAGCCTAGAAAAATGAGATAATGGGCTAAAAATAGCAATTTATGATATTATTCTGCAAGTCTCCCATCGGAGTTATGGTAAGACATTAAGGTAAACTTCATGGAAGATCAAGGTCAATAGAGGCAGACCTCAGGGAGATGCCAGAGAGAAAGATGTTTTCTGAACCTGATAGATTTCTGCAGCCATTGAATAGTGTTCGTAGGAGCTTTCAGCAATTGGTGTTGAGTGATGAAGATTCCACAACCTATGTGTGTCCAGTTCTGATGCATGGAATCAAGGCTCCACAGCGCATGGTCACTGCAGGGATACCTACATCTAGCAGAGCCTCTCATAACAGAACCTGCATTGGCATCTTTCAGGAATGCTCATACTATTGCCATGCAAGCCCTGTGTCCTCCTCCTTGGACTAGAAAGGAGAATATATGGAGGCTCTGCAGTCATCTTGTTGCTCTCTTTACGTCTTCTGTCTCACGGATCAGTGGGAATGGTGGGACAGAGCCCATTAATAGGACCAGGTGCGGAATAGGCATGGATGGTTTATTGACTCCATGGATGACCACACTTCGGTTCTCTCATACTGCTATCAGCTAATGCCTTAATGGATACCAGAAAGTAAGCAGACTCTGGTTGCCCTGCAGGAATTAAAGTGGTGCAACCTGCAGGTGTGCCCTCTTAGGCTTAAAGAGGTCACCAGTCACCACTACCTCTGGAGCCTCTGACTGAGACACAGCAGTGAGATATTTCCCATATTCCAGCTACTAAGAGAGCACTTCGTAGAAACATTAGATTCGGGAGTCAGTCACCGAGTCAAATATTGGAGTGGAAACCATGAGCAACAGACCAGAGTCAGAAAGTAACGTTAATATTATGTCTGAGGATGTTCCTGTAACAGCGTTTTAGATTGGAATCTAAGGTAAGCTGAATCATCTGTTGACATTTGTGAAATAGTTGTTGATTGTGATGGGAAAGGCACAAATTTCCAGAGAATAGTGAAAATGTTTAGCAGGACTGTTAACACAGGGGCATAGGGAATCTGTCTGTAAAGCACACTTTAATCATACCCAACCAGACAGTTCTAGCAACTGACAACTATGTTTCCTCAGCATCCTTAATGTCACATGCATCCAGATTTGCTTTTGGAAAGTGTTAAAGATGTTTGCTCAGTCAGCTGCTTAATAATTATATAGATGGCTGTTGACTAATATTATTGACATCTCCTGGAGCAGCCTGCAAAGAAAGAGAGGCAAAACATGTTCAAGACCACAGTGACCTTTACTACAAGAGGCAATGCATTGTTTGTTCTGGAGATTGGCTTTTTATTTATTCTCAGGGTGTGGGCCACTCTGCATATCCCTAGTTTCCCTAACAAGATTCTGATGGGTCTTCAATTTTTTTGTACAACTGAGTGGCTCATTTGGCCACTTTGTAAGACATTAAGAGGTGAAATAGTTATTTATGCTGCATTTCTGGGAGGGAGGCGGTGGCATAGTGGTATTGTCACTGGACTTTCTCTGAGGACATGGGTTCAAATCCCGCCACAGCAGAAGGTGGAATTTGAGTTCAATTAATAAAAAATCTGGAATTAAAAGCTAGACAATGAAACCATTGTCGATTGTTGTAAAAACCCATCTGGATCACTCATGACCTTTAGGGAAGGAAATCTGCTGTCCTTATCTGGTCTGACCTACATGTGACTCCAGACCCACAGCAATGTGGTTGACTCTGAAATGGCCTAGTAAGCTACTCAGTTGTATCTAATCACTACGAAGTCAATAAAACAGAATGAAACCAGACGGACCACCTGGCATCAGCAATGGCAAACCCAACCCTGCAAAGTCCTCCTTACTAACATCTGGAGGCTTGTGCCAAAGTTGGGAGAGCTGTCCCACAGACTAGTCAAGCAACAGCCTCAAATAGTCATACTCATGGAATCATACCTTACAGACAGTGCCATCATCATCCCCGGGTATGACCTGTCTCAACAGCAGGATAGACCCTGCAGAGATGGCAACACAGTGGTATACAGTAGGGAGGGAGTTGCCCTGGGGGTCCTGAACATCGACTCTGGACCCCATGAAGTTTCATGGCATCAGGTCAAACATTGACAAGGAAACCTCCTCCTGATTACCGCCTCCCTCAGCTGATGAATCAGTACTCCTCCACGTTGATCATCACTTGGAGGAAGTACTGAAGGTGGCAAGGGCACAGAATGTACTCTGGGTGGGGGACTTCAATGTCTATCACCAAGAGTGGTTCGGTAGCAGCACTACAGACCGAGCTGGCTGGGTCCGAAAGGACATAGTTGCTAGACTGGGTATGCTGCAGGTGGTGAGGGGAAAACATACTTGACCTCATCCTCACCAATCTGCCTGCCGCAGATGCATCTGTCCATGACAGTACTGATAGAAGTGACTACTGCACAGTCCTTGTGGAGACAAAGTCCCGCCTTCACATTGAGGGTACCCTCCATTGTGTTATGTGGCACTACCACTGTGCTAAATCGGATATGTTTCCAACAGATCCAGCAATGCAAAACTGGGCGTCCATGAGGCGCAGTGGGCCATCAGTAGCAGCAGAATTGTACTCAACTGCAATTTGTAACCTTATGGCCTGGCATATTGCCCACTCTACCGTTACCATCAAGCCAGGAGACCAACCCTAGTTCAATGAAGCAACAACTGAAGGCACTGGATACTGCAGGAGAGCATGCCAGGAGCAGCATCAGACATACCTCAAAATGAGGTGTCAACCTGGTGAAGCTACAACACAGGACTACTTGCATGCCAAACTGTATAAGCAGCATGCAGAGCTAAGCAACCACCAATTGACCAATGGATCAGATCAAAGCTCTGCAGTCCTTCCACATCCAGCCTTGAATGGTGGTGGACAATTAAACGATGAACTGGAGGAAGTGGCTCCACAAATATCCCCATCCTCAATGTTGGGGGAGCCCAGCACATCAGTGCAAAAGATAAGACTGAAGCATTTGCAACAATCTTCAGCCAGAAGTGCCGACTGGATGATCCATCTTGGCCTCCTCCTGAAGTTACCAGCATCACAGATGCCAGTCTTCAGCCAATTCGATTCACTCCGCGTGAAATCAAAAAACGACTGATGGCACTGGAGACTGCAAAGGCTATGGGCCCTGACAATATTCCAGCAATAGTACTGAAGACATGTGCTCCAGAACTTGCCGTGCCCCTAGCCAAGCTGTTCCAGTACAACTACAACACTGGCATCTAACCAGCATTGTGGAAAATTGCCCAGATATGTCCTGTACATAAAAAGCAGGACAAGTCCAACCCTGCCAATTACCACCCCATCAGTCTACTCCCAATCATCAGTAAAGTGATGGAAGGTGTCGTCAACAGTGCTATCAAGCGGCACTTGCTCAGCAGTAACCTGCTCAGTGATACTCAATTTGGGTTCCGCCAGGGCCACTCAGCTCCTGACTTCATTACAGCCTTGGTTCAAACATGGATAAAAGAGCTGAACTCAAGCGGTGAGGTGAGAGTGACTGCTCTTGACATCAAGGCAGCATTTGACTGAGTATGGCCATCAAGGAGCCCTAGCAAAGCTGAAGTAAATGGGAATAAGGGGGAAAACTGTCTGCTGGTTGGATCATACCTCGCGCAAAGGACGATGGTTGTGGTTGTTGGAGGTGAATTATCTCAGCTCCAGGACATCGCTGCAGGAGGTCTTCAGGGTAGTGTCCTCGACCCAATCATCTTCAGCTGCTTCATCAATGACCTTCCTTTAATCATAAGGTCAGAAGTGGGGATGTTTGCTGATGATTGCACAATGTTCAGCACCATTCGTGACTCCTCAGATACTGGAGCAGTCCGTGTAGAAATGCAGCAAGACCTGGACAATATCCAGGCTTGGGCTGATAAGTGGCAAGTAACATTCACACCACACAAGTGCCGGGCAATGACCATCTCCAACAAGAGAGGCTATAACCATCTCCCCTTGATATTCAATGCCATTACGATCACTGAAACCCCACTGTCAACAACCTGGGGGTTACCATTGACCAGAAACTGAACTGGAGTAGCCATATAAATACCGTGGCTACAAGAGCAGGTCAGAGGCTAGGAATCCTGCGGTGAGTAACTCACCTCTTGACTCCCCAAATCCTGTCCACCATCTACAAGGCACAAGTCAGGAGTGTGATGAAATACTCACCACTTGCCTGGATGGGTGCAATTCCAACAACACTCAAGAAGCTCAAAACCATCCAGGCAAAGCAACACGTTGATTGGCGCCCCATCCACAAAACATTCACTCCCTCCACCACCAACACACAATGGCAGCAGTGTGTATCATCCACAAGACGCACTGTAGCAACGCACCAAGGCTCCTTAGACGGCACCTTCCAAACACGCGACCTCTACCAGCTAGAAGGACAAGGGCAGCAAATGCATGGGAACACCACCACCTGCAAGTTCCCCTCCAAGTCACACACCATCCTGACTTGGAACTATATCGCCGTTCCTTCACTGTCGCTGGGTCAAAATCCTGGAACTCCCTTCCTAACAGCACTGTGGCTGTACCTACTCCACATGGACTGCAGCAGTTCAAAAAGGCAGCTCACCACCACCTCCTCAAGGGGAATTAGGGACAGGCAATAAATGCTAGTCTAGCCAATGACACCCACATCCCATGAATGAATAAAATCTGTTGGAGTTATGACAGAAGCCTGATAGAATCCCTGTGGAACTTAAGAGCCAACTTTTCCACTTATTTTTATATTGTGTTCTTTAATATGCACTGGCTTCATTAAATTACCCATAATATGAGCTAAATTTAAAATAATTTTAGTGAAAGTATGTAGCAACATAATCAAAATTAAACTGTTACTGGCTACAATTATTAGATAATTGAAAAATGTTCAGTTGGGTAATTTTATGTTTCAAAAATAACATAACTTGTTTGAAAAGACCAGCAATGATGGGCATTTAAATCTTAATCATTTTAAATAGCTTAATGCAGTGACCTTATTGGCAGAGATGGCAAAGATATTTGTGTTACAAGCCAACTAATTTTCAGTCATTCATTAATCTGAAGTTGCTGAATGAACCCACCTGAGACATCGCAGGCATTCCCATGGAAAGGTTCTGGAATGTAGACTCAACAAACTTTGGTGCCTCAGGCGTCCTGTTCATTAGGAACTACAGCAGCTCTAAAATCAGCCGACTTTGGTTGCCAATGTGTAGTGAAGTCTGTCCAAACTGCGGCAAACTGGAACAAAAGGAACCTGTGATACGTACTGATTTCTGTCCAATTGAAACAGCTGCAAGGGGATTCTGTTCTGAATTACTTGGCTCACACTGCATCATGTAATTAAGCATTTGATAGCACTGTCCTGCTGGATGGTAAGGTCACAGTGACATGTACATACTTTGTGAAATCATTGCTTCTTAGAGAGCAGAACAAATACAAATACAGTGAAATATCTGAACCTTGTCATTAAATATAAAGCCTGGATTAGATGCTCACTATAATGATAGGTCAGACCATGTTTGCTGTCCAACCAAATCTTAGAAATACAATTGGATTCAAATCCAGCCCAAACTGATGAAAGTTTCCTCTGTTTGCTGTGTATAAGAATTGATTGGAAAATGGGTTTTCCATCATAGTACAATACAATAATAATTGCCAGTTTTACTAAGAAAGGTACAGGATGGCTGGTATGAGAAATGGATTAAACACTGTTGCAGTAAGTTAAGGACAAAGTATGTTGTTGGCAGGGGGTAGGAGGACCTTTACTGTTTTTCCAACTGTTATATATTAGACCTGGGATGTTTAATGCTGACATTGGAACCTAAATTGTACTCTGCCATCAGAAGTGTAATGGGCAGACGCCATTACTGACTTGAGCAAATTTTCATGGGTTATCTTAATTTATGTATCTTAGCTGGACCCTTGCTGGTATGCCTGACCCAATTGGGAGTTTCAGATTTTTAGAGGGTGGGGTGGTAGCAGGAAATCTGTGCTCCTGCAGAATTTATAATTTCTGGCTGATAAAAATGTTATGCATGAGCAGAAGTATTTTTTTGTTTGGCGAGTACATTAGTAGCTCTGAAATGTCCATTGGTTTAGGTTCTGAGCTATCAAATGGCTGAGGTTTCCTTAGAAGCGCTGCTCAACCAAATTTGGAATGAGGAAGGAGTCCATGTTTGAGATAGAGGGGTGGAGGTGGGTGAAGGAAGCTGCCCAGGCACAATGGAAGGAAATGGCCCTAGAAGTAAATGCTACCTCTGTGATCCTCAACCTAGCTTGGTGCTGCAAGAAGTTAATTGGCCTTACCAGGTCAGTCAAAATAAGACATGCCAGTTGCACATTCCAAAAATAAGCATATTTACCACCTAAATCATATTATCACTCATTGTTAAAGGGTTTAAAGAGTCATAGAGATATACAGCACTGAAACAGGCCCTTCAGCCCACTGAGTCTGTGCCAACCATCAACCACCCATTTATACCAATCCTACATTAATCCCATATTTCCGACCACATCGCCACCTTCCCTCAATTCTCCTACCACCTACCTAAACTAGGGGCAATTTGCAATGGCCAATTTACCTATCAACCTGCAAGTCTTTGGCTGTGGGAGGAAACTGGAGCACCCGGTGGAAACCCACATGGTCACAGGGAGAACTTGCAAACTCTGCACAGGCAGAACCCAGAACCGAACCCAGGTTGCTGGGGCTGTGAGACTGTGGTGCTAACCACTGCACCAATAATGCGAAGACATTGCCATGGGGGACTTTACACATCAATGACATCGACAAGAGTTCCTTAATTTGTAGTCCTGAATGCATGTACCCAACTAAAAGCCTCATTTGGTATTATAACTTGTGTAATAATCATTCCCATTATGGTCTGCCTGCCTGGGATTGCTGCATCTCTCATGACAATCAAAAGATATCCTCACTTTTTGCATTCTTAAAGAGAAGATAGCAGTCAGCGCAGGAAGGGGATTGGCCATCGCCAAGGTTGCCTCCCCCAACCTTAGATTTCCCAACCACAATGAGCAGGAGTCCTTAAAGCTCCCCATCAGGTTAATAGGGTTGGCAACAGGGATGTTGGGTGCCAATTGTAATCATGACGGTCTGATCCCCTTCTTTATCATGCTTATAGGATCCCACATAACCTTTCAGCAAGATACATAATAGAATCACAGAAAGTCACGTTTGCTCTGCTCCTCTGCAACTTATTCCAATGTTTCTTCTTTTCCTTTAGCTGTAACAGAGCAAGCCATTGGGCTATCGAGATTACACATGCCATCACTCACCCTCTTCCTTCCAACTACCAGCTTGAAGATGAATTTTACCCCCTGGAATGTCTTGTCCTTTTAAGGTCTTCATGACCTATTTTCAAGGACCCCATTTTTGCAGGACATAATAATATGCAACTATGTTGGCCAACATCTTGGATGGGTGGCCAGAGCACCTGCCAATTACAAGCAGCAGTCCATTGTTATTACACAGATCAGGGTCAAAAATAGTCTGGGTGCTCGAGGGAATAGGAATGTTCTCCGAGTCTCACAAAAATACTTCAGTCGGTTGGTGGCCCATGTGCATGCCTTCCCCCCCCACCCACCCACCCCTTTCACCAACCCCGGGAAATCAGCACCCTACTCTCAGGCCTGGGTTGTCAGCTGTCTTCACATATAAGCTGATAGATTTCCTGCCCTCCCATCCTATGAGGTCCATCAGAGTTCTACTTTGACAAGCACGGCTTGCGAGACCCATGCATGTAAAGGCCCATTCCTCAAAATGCTTTGTCCTCATGGCAACCACGGCAGATGGGAGGTGATGTAACTCCATTTGCCGACTACCCATTTTGTTTCAAATGTTAAACTCATTGCCCTTTCCCCTGCCTACCTCCCCATTTCAGTATAATAGAACAGAACCGAATCGTTTCTTTACATTTTAATTACCAAGTGATCAAACTGTATTTTGATGTTGCCTTTCTTATTTATAAACATATACTAATTTTACTTTTAAACTAACGGTGCATTTCAACGTCTGATAGATGAAGCATGAAATGCTAAGTGCCTGAGCAATAATTATCTTCAATCTTCCATCACGAGGGTAATTGAGCATATCATCCTCAACTTCGAACAACCTTTAGCTAAAATCATTAAGAATCTCCAAAGACACTTAATCAATTGTTTTTGCTCTTTGTGTTATTGCAGTCACTGATATTATTACTGGGCTGCGAATTAGCATTTATTGATATCATTGATCTGGCATGTTAAATTAACAGCAAAGCTACCTGTAAAGCAATACTCTCTCTATACAACCAAGCAGAATTCCCATCAAAGAATATCAGACTTTCTGGATGTGTTGTGATAGTTCCTTGATGTAAACTGTACATCTTAATTCCTCTTGATATTGGTGTGTTGCTGGAGCATTTGTGCATGCCTTTAATTATCTTGCCATTTTTTTTATTGGAAGTCCAGTTTTACTTGTTAGTATTTTTAATGCATATTCTCATTCTTTTTTTCCTTTTTCAACCTTAATCCTGTTATTTTTTCTTCTCTACTGCCAGTCAATATTGTCGATCTATTGAATGAGTAAATTTGCCAACAGTCACAAAGAGATGGACAAACACCAATCCTGCATACTGATGGAGCTAGGGTCGATGATGCAAAGCAAAGAAAACAAAAAAGAAATTCGGGATATTGAGAAAAGCAAACAAACATTCCCATACTATTGTTTGAATTTATATTTAGAAACATATTTTCAAACTGTTCAAAAGAGGCAAAAGGGCTGCATTGGACCAATTAGACTCACATGGGCAGTAGAAAATCTGCGAGAGCAGATAACATTAGTAAACACTTAGAGAGGTATGAGCTAATCAGTGGCAGTCAACAAAGATTTGTGAAGATTACACTTGACTAATTTAATTAAAATGTCCAAGGCAATTAAGGAGTGTATAGGCAAAGGTGATGCAGTGTATTTATATTCTCTGTTCTTTTTCCAAAATATCATTTTACCATTCAACTGTAGTTACCGCACATCTGCCTATTCCACTGAATTGATCGTATTTTCCAGCAGTCTCCCAAATTATTCCTCACAGATTGTCGTACCCCTTGAGTAAGTATAATTGTTACATTTTGATACGCCCTCTGTGCTTGTGTTCCTATCATATGTATACACAGAACGAGCAGGGAGTTTTAAAACCATTTATTATTATGACACTTGTTGCAAAGAATAAGGTTCTTGCTATTAAAAGTAAAGTGACAGCTAGCCTGGATAAAAGGATTGCTGAAGCATGAAAGGTCATCGACCTGAAACACTGGGCTGAATTTTCCAGGTCCCACGGAAATGGGTTTGGAGGCAGAACTGGGAGTAAAATTAGAGAAATCTCATGTCGGGGCAGCTCCCCGATGCAATCCTGCTTCGGAGTGATCTTGCTGGAGGCAGGGTCTGCCCAGCATCAGATACCTGCCTGGCAGCAGTTAATTAGGCTCAATTAAGTGCGCACTTGGGGTCAAATTGATGATGCTGCTGGCATCTTCCCAATGGTGGACGGGCCCCCCGCTGAGGCTAATGGCTGGCTATCGCATGGGGGTGGCCTCACGGCAGCAGGCCAGGGAATCAAAGAGGCCTCCTGTTATGAAAGTGATTCTGTTTTTGTTAAAAATATTTTTAAAGGAATTTATAGTTAAACTGAATAAATGTTGGACCAGTTTTTTTTTAGAAAGAGAGCCATCAAGGGGGCACTGAAGGAACTGGGTTGGCAACAATGTTACTGGTTGTCACATGACTCAAGTTAAAGATAGAACAGAAACCCTGGTAACAGGGCAGAGAAGTGACAAGCATCCCTTGATTGGGCAAGCCCAGTAGCAGCAGAGCACACCTGGGATGGGCAGAAATCTCACAAGCTTTGGTTGTGGGTCAGTGTGTATTTTACCTTCTGGAGTGAGTGGCTGATAAAGTCAAGTCTACTGAAGGAGTGTAAAAAGGAGAGAAGACCACAACCCAGCTCACTTTCCAGCATCTCTGAATGACCCTAAGAAGTCCACTGTATCAATTCATCTCATTTCCTGTCTTTGAAGAAAGCCTGCTAAATTACTTTTCAATGCTGCCTGAAAAGAACTGTTCTAAAAGACCTCAGTGACCTGTCTACGTGTACTCAGAAGTTAGACTGTATGCCAATTTTGCAACAACATATCTCATCTGCTGTTTTCTTCAAAAACCAGCAAGTAATCTGCCCAAGTTTTTTTGTCTGCAACCGAGCCCTGAATTTATAAAAATCCCTTTTATTTTTTCTGTTAACCAGTGTGTGTGTGTGTGTGAGTGAGTGAATGTGAAGAGGCTGAAGTAAAAAAAAGGAACTTTAAAATTTAATGTTGGGACTTTAAAATTTTAATCTGTGTGTTTATGATTTACTTCATTACTAATTAAGACTTGTTCTATAATAAACTGTTAATTTTGTTATTCATTAAAGAATCCTGGTTAGTATGTTCTATTCTGGGAAAAATAGACTTTATGATTGACCGTATTGATAAGTGGAAAAATTTAAAATAATATGTTGTGACCTGTGGAGAAGTGGGACTACAATAAACAGTACACGCCTCCCGCCTCGGTCGTAACACTCCTTTAAATCCCCCACCCTCCACAGAGCCGCGGGTGCCAAAAGATCAAGGCTGTGGTCGGAGGCCACCCTCTGGACGGGTCCCCCTCTTCAATAAAAGCAAAATACTGCAGATGCTGGAAATCTGAAATAAAAACAAGAAATGCTGGAATCACTCAGCAGGTCTGGCAGCATCTGTGGAAAGAGAAGCAGAGTTAACAGAGAACAGTTCCGATGAAGGGTCACTGACCCGAAACGTTAACTCTGCTTCTCTTTCCACAGATGCTGCCAGACCTGCTGAGTGATTCCAGCATTTCTTGTTTTTATCCCCCTCTTCAATGATGGGCTGAAAGCTGTGGCCACAGTTATTTTTTACACTTTTATAATTCTTCAGAGGGTGCCTCCATCTTGAAGTGCCCTCACATTCTGCTACCTACACCAGCAGTGGCTACGTCTCCCAGTGAGGCTGCCGGCCAGACATTGCTCTCTGATTGGACCTGCTGGTACCCTGGTCCACCCACTGCCCTTAATTGGATGGGGCTCCTGGAGGCGGCTTCTTAATTGGCCACCTCTGGGAAGATCATGACCAGTGTCCTGCCATGTCCACTTGCCAGTTCCCAACCCAGAATTGAGCCCGATGTCGGGGTCCCAACTAGCTTGGCAAAAATCGAGCTGGTTAGCTCTGTTTCTCTCTCCACAGATGCTGCCAGACTTGCTGAGTATTTCCAGCATTGTCCTTTTTTATTTCAGATTTCCAGTATCTGCAGTATTTTGCTTTTGCATTAACTTACCACATTTTACTTACCAGAAAGCGCAAAAGAGAGGATGCTCCTTCAGGGAGGCAGGGCTTCTGCCTACACCAGCCTGTCACTCAGTACACCAGTGTGGGAGGCACCCCGCTTTGCTAAAGGCCCTCAAATTAATTAACAATGTGTAAGCCTCTTATGTGATTCTAGACTTAGGTATCTAGAACACTAAACTGTCTGTCATTATGTGACCTGCCTTGTACATTTCCTTCCATCATGATGGCTTCAGTTTAGTTTAAATGGTACATTAAATATTTTGCTCACTCTCTGCATTTGAATGTGACTTGGATGTGAATGTAAGGGGCATGATTAGTAAGTTTGCAAATGACACCAAAATTGGTGGTATAGTGGACAGTGAAGAAGGTTGTCTAAGGTTACAACAGGATATAGATCAACTGGGAAACTGGGCAAGGGATTGACAAATGGAATTTAATGCAGATAAGTGTGAAGTGATGCATTTTGGGAAGTTAATCCAGGGCAGGACATATACAGTGAATGGCAGGGCCCTGGGGAGTGTTGTTGAGCAGAGAGACCTTGGGGTGCAAGTGCATAGTTCCCTGAAAGTGACAACACAGGTAGACAGGGTGGAGAAGAAGGCATATGGCATGCTTGTCTTCATCGGCCGAGGCACTGAGTACAAGAGTTGGGATGTCATGTTACAGTTGTACACAATGTTGGTGAGGCCGCATTTGGAGTACTGTGTGCAGTTCTGGTTGCCGCACTACAGGAAAGGTGTGATTAAGCTAGAGAAGGTGCAGAAAAGATTCACAAGGATGTTGCCTGGTTTGGAGGGCTTGAGTTATAAAGAGAGATTGGATAGGCTGGGTCTGTTTTCCCTGGAGCGAAGGAGGCTGAGAGGGGACATGATAGAGGTATATAAAATTATGAGAGGCATAGATAGGGTAGCTAGCCAGAATCTGTTTCCCATGGTAGGGGTGACTAAAACTAGAGGGCATAGATTTAAGGTGAGAGGGAGGAGGTTTAAAGGGGATCAAAGGGGTAATTTTTTCACACAAAGAATAGTGGGTATTTGGAATGAGCTGCCTGAGGAGGTGGTGGAGGCAGGAACAGTAGCGACATTTAAGAGGCATCTGGACAGGTACTTGAATGAGCAAGGCATAGAGGGATATGGAATTAATGCAGGCAGGTGGGATTAGTATAGATAGGCATTATGGCCGGCATGGACACAGTGGGCCGAAGGGCCTGTTTCTATGCTGTATGAATCTATGACTCTATGAACAAAAAGGGATAGATTTGGGGTGGATTTACCAGTTTGCAATCCTGGCATGAAAAATCATAGAAAGAATGTGACTGAAAATTCCCGGTGGGCAAAGCTCTATGCTGGGAGTGAAAACTCATTATCACTTGCTCTTTATGTGTTAGGTTAGTAGAAGCCAGGAAATTATTGTTGTCATAAAGGTTAGTGGTATTTCAGGGAAATGTGCCATGTAGGGAACCTTTGCTGGACCAGTCTGCATACCATTCATATTGTTGACCATGCAGGGAGTTTTCTGTGAGTTAAACTTGTCATGCTAGGCCCCCACCTGCCAATAATGAGGCACATCAATTTTGTCATGAACATTGATTTTTAACTGTTGCTGGAGAGAGAAAGTGATTTGTTAAACAGATCAGCCGTGGCTGGAATTTTCTTTTTACATACTAACAGACATCAAAGGTGAGGAAGCGCATTCCAGGGCCTGCTAAGGAGGATACAATCCACAAGGGCCAGGACTGATTGGACCAGCTAGTCACACGACTGCCTGATTGTTCCAGGGTTTTCTTTTGAACTGGCCACAGGGAGTTTGAACTCAGAAAGACTGTTTGCTCCTGGACTGAGAAGATCTCTCCTGTCTGTTCCCATCTCTTTCTCACAAGCCTCTGAATCCACTGAAGACACATGAACCCCAAGAGAGAAAAGTCTCCTACAGCGAACAAGGTTTAAGAAGAATACTGGGCCCCAACAAAAAGCAAGATCTACCTACAATCAAGGACTCTACAGTGAGCTCGAAGAACCATCACAAAAACTCTTCAGATATTGCCTCAAACTTTTCCACTTTATTTCTTATGCTCTTTTCTGTCTCT
Organism: Heterodontus francisci; assembly: GCF_036365525.1. Classification (NCBI taxonomy): domain Eukaryota; kingdom Metazoa; phylum Chordata; class Chondrichthyes; order Heterodontiformes; family Heterodontidae; genus Heterodontus; species Heterodontus francisci. The sequence goes on along the minus strand of NC_090373.1, from coordinate 149,374,581 downwards.
ATTTGCATGTGTGTATCGCGTATGCATGCTAGCATGGGCACGTCTTGTATCCGTAGGTGTCAACTGAATTAGAGTTTGAGTTCAAGTTTAATAAATTTCAACTTTTCTTCTTTAAACTAAGAAAACCTGTTTGTGCTGGTTTCTTTGGAAAGCAGTGAACAAGGATTCACCAAGGGGAGCTAAAAACATGGTGTGCTTAAAAATAAAACCCTGTTACGGTAAGACCAGGTGAAGGCTGAGAGGGAACCCTAGACTTCTTTATCACCTAGTCGTAACAAACTACGCCATGTAGGTATTGAGTCAATTGAGAAAGGAAGAAAGATAGAACTTGCATTTATGTAGAAGTTTTCATGATATCTGGATACCTCAAAGCATTTCACAGCCAATAAAATATTTTTTGAAGTGTAGTCACTGTTGCAATGTAGGGAACTGCAGCAGGCATTCTGTGCACAAGGTCCTACAAACACACAAGCAGCAATAACATAAATGACCAGTTCATTTCGTTTTTGATGATGTTTGTTGAAGAATGAATGTTGGCTAGCACTGCAAGAGAACTCCCTGTTCTTCTTTGACTACGTCCACTTAAGAGGGCAGGTGGGAGGTTAAGGGCATGAAATTTGGATCCGCAGCACTACTGGAGACAGTGCCACAGAAGCCGAATGTTTTCTGGGGGTGTGCGCTGCATTGTTGGCTGCTTCTGGTGCAGCCCCTGCGCTGCACCATCTTGAGAAGGGCATTTGCATGGGCGCCTCCTGTGAGTGCCAGAAGCAACTGAACTGGTCCTATCATGATGTAACGCAGCCACACCTGCTAATGTGACACCTAACTGACAAATTTGGACCACGCAGGTTCATCAATGAGCCAGGCATCCAACTAATTTTGAATAAGTTCTGCTATTACAGAGTCTCTGGAAGTACTGTGGAGTGTTGTGATGAGTTCCTGGATTTGGCAGGGTGTGTTGCTGCATCCTCACAGGGAGGGCAGAGGATCTGGTGACCTGCCTACACAAAGGCTGCAACAGGTGTGGGGTCAGCAGTGGCAGTGCCTCTAGGGGTGCAGAACGATAGGGAGATAGAGCAAAAGCTGCAGAGAGAGGAAGCTTTGCATGATGCACTCTGCTACCTTGGAGCCAGACTCCTCCAGGCTGTCTGGCAAGCCAGCCAATGCACCCAGCATCTCGATGTGCATGCCCATCAGCGATCTCCTGTATTCTGCCCCATACAGGTCCTCATCTCAGACCCCTGCAGCAGAACCTGACAGTGGCCTCGCCCTCCTGGTGATCTGGCAAATGAACTCTCCTTTACTATGATAAAAGATCATCAACCTGAAACATTAACTCTTTTGCTCTCTCCACAGATGCTGCCAGACCTGTTGAGTATTTCCAGCATTTCCTGTTTTTATTTCAGATTTCCAGCATCTGCAGTATTTCGTGTTTGAATCATCCTTTACCCCTGGCCTGGTTGTAGCCCACATATGCTTGGTGACTCACCATATGCTGAACCCAACTCTATGCTAGTCTTTCAGGTACTTACGGTGTCAGTACCTGAGCTGCTGGCTGTGAGTTTCAGATCAAGTGACAGGGCCTCTTCATCAGTGCTGTACTGTTGGTCTGTCTCTTTCTCTTGGGGCTCTTGTGGCTGGGCAGGCAGCAATTCTTGGGTGTTTGAAACTAGAAAATCAGAAGAGCAAAGTTGGTGTGAGGGAAGGGGGATAGGATGGAGAGCAAGAGGTCATGGTCACACCATCTGCAGCTTGCTCAACCTGACAGATAGCAGGATGAGAGTTAGCTGCGAGTTGATAAGGTGCATAAGGCAGGAACATGCCGTCATCCTCAATATTTTCAGCGAAGCCGGATGTCACCAGCTCTGTGGCAGCTGGCCCCATGACGCTGAAGGCCATTTCCTCCATACTCAGGAGATGCAGCATCCTTGTCTCTTGCTGGTTCTGCTCTGCTCCCTTCTATTGTGTGCCACCTTGTCCTGTAAGAGAGAGGGCAGAATGTCAGTGATTGTGTGGAACTGTGTTTGTGTGATGAGCCTGCCATAGCTGAACAGAAGGAGGTTGTGGAGGCAGCGAGAGATAGGTGAGGCTAGCAACAGAGGTAGGTGTGTGAGGATGAGGTGAAGTATCTGGATATTAAGTGTAAGTCCTGATTGTCAGGAAGTGCTGCAGGGTAAGTGATGGGAATGTGATGCACATTGAACAGTGTGAGAGGCCGGTGGAGCGATGGGTAGGAGATGCCATGTGAAGATGCATTTACTGACTATGACCACCCACCTGAGGTCATTAGACTTCTTGTGACACTCCTGCCAACTTTTGAGATAATGGTCTGTACACAAGTAATGGAGTTCGTATTCAGTGCACTCCTAGCACTTGACCTGGCTGAGGAAGATCATCATGACTGGAAATGAGCTAGATAGAATTCTAAATTGGCATACTGAAGACATACAATTGAGAATCGCCACTAAACTACCCTCTGTTTTATTATCCCAGGCATAGCTATCCAAGTTAGAATGAAGACTACTACATCAGTGACTAAATTTGGCAGGGGAGTAGTAACCACACTGTGCCATATTCTACACAATATTTTCAGATGTACACAATCCAAATAGTATTGACAATAGCTGTCAAGACACTTAATCCTTACGGTTTTGACTCTTCCAGCCTAGCACTGGGAAATCGACAATGTCAACAAGTTTTCTGCCTACAGTTACATCAATGAAGTGACTGATGCTTCCTACAAGAGAGCCAGCACCATTGTAACATTCACTACTGAGCTGCAGTAGCAGAGTGAGAGCCTGCACTGTTGGCTTTCCACAAGTTCAAGGGGTGATTGATTGCCCCCAAGTAACCTTCCTCTGTCAGCTTCCATGATGCATCTGTTTTAAATAAATCACCTGTGCTAGGATTACTTAAAGAGGAAAGTAGAGTGGAAGGATGGTTTCTTGGGAGATCAAGGCAACCACTGTCCCCTACACTCCCTCCCCGCCTCACAGCTGGGGCTGATGAATCCATCTTAGCATCAAGGACAGAACATGCATATCAATGTAATGAGCCCAATCTCTACCACCAAGCAGCCTAGAAAAATTGGAGTTAATGGGAATCAGGGGGAAAACTCCCCACTGGCTGGAATCATACCTAGCACAAAGGAAGATGGTTGTGGTTGTTGGTGGCCAATCATCTCAACTCCAGGACATCACTGCAGGAGTTCCTCAGGGTGTGTCGTAGGCTCAACCATCTTCAGCTGATTCATCAATGTCCTTCCTTCCATCATAAGGTCAGAAGTATTCGCTGATGATTGCACAGAGTTCACTATCATTCACAACTCCTCAGATACTGAAGCAGTCCATGCCTGAGTGCATCAAGACCTGGACAACATTCAGCCTTGAGCTGATAAGTGTCATATAACATTTGTGCCATGCAAGTGCCAGTCAATGACCGTCTCTAACAAGACAAAATCTAACCAACTTCCCTTGACATTCAATGTTATTGACAAGGGGGAAGGTCTGTGATAGGGTGAATGGTATGAGTGATTAAATGACAAAAGGAATGATGGTGCAAGGCAAAAAGGGGCTGGAATGGGATAAGTAACAAAAGGTGGGTCCAGAAGAGGTGCAAATGGTCCAGAGCAGATTCGAATTAAACCTATGAAGGTGGAAAGAGAAATAGCAAGACAAAGTGTTCGGTGAGAGAATTTCAAAGTGCAGAAGCAAAATACTTGAAAGTTTTGTTGCTTATGATGGGTGGTGGGTGGTGGGTGGTTGGGGGTGAAGCGCTGGGGGAGGAGCACAGAGTAGCCTAGAATTGGAAGAGGTGTTAGTGGGAACAGGACCATTGATGCAGGAGGTTACAGAAGGGGCAAGGTCTTGAAGAGATTTAAAGATTAAGAAAAAGATTTTGAAGCCAATGAGCTGGGGCCTTCTGAGGCCAGTGAAGGTCAGCAAGAATAGGAAGAGTGGAGCTTTGTGTTTGAAGGAGTGTTGGCAGTGGGGCTCTGGATGGATCGGACATAATGGAGGGTGGCATTCAGGACACCAGTGAGGAGAGTCTTGATACAGCTGGGTCTTGAAATGGCAAGGGTGTGAAAGAGAGTATCAGCAGGAGTATGAATGAGGCAGGGATAAATACAGGTGATATTTCTAATATTTAATTCAATACTAGAAAGCTGTATTATGCCCATCTATCTAAAATAAATTACAAATCAGGAAAAAAACAACACACTGAAAATGCAATGACCCAATAAGGAGGAATTGCTGGATGTAGTTCTGGGGAATGAGGTTGGTCAAGTGGATCAAGTGTCAGTATAGGAACATTTAGGGGACAGTGTTCTTATTATCATAAGCTTTAAATTACTATGTAAAAGGACAAGGAGCAATCCAGAGTAAAAATAATTAATTGGGGGAGGGCCAATTTCAGTGGGGTGAGAATGGATCTGGCCCAAGTAAACTGGAATCAAAGAATGACTGGAAAAACTGTAATGGAATTGCAATGGGTTGCCTTTAAAGGTTTAGGTACAGTTGAGCTACATTCCCACAAGGGGGGAAGGTAGGACAAACAAAGTCAGAGCTCCCTGGATGATGAAAGAAAGAGAGAGAAAGATGAAGCAGAAAAAATGGCCATAGGACAGATATCAGGGTGATAATACAAGTGAGAACCAGGCTGAATACAGAAAGTTCAAAGGGAAGGTGAGAAAAGTAATAAGAGAAGCAAAGAGTGAGTATGAGAAGAGATTGTCAGCTAACATAAAAGGAAATCCAAAAGTCTTCTAGTTGCAAAGAAAAAATAGTAAAAGGCTAGGAAAAGTAGGGATGGAATCATACAAACAAACAAATTAAGAGCAGAAGTAGTCCATTCGGCCCCTCTAGCCTGCTCTGCCATTCAATAAGATCATGGCTGATCTATTTGTGTCTTGAATTCCACACTTCCTTCTACCCCGATAACCTTTGATTCCCTTGCCTAACAAGAATCTATCTACCCCTGCCTTAAAATTATTCAATGACCACACCGCCATCATCTTCTGAGGCAGAGTGTTCCAAATTCGCACAATCCTCTGAGAGAAAAAAATTTCTCCTCATCTTTGTCCTAAAAGAGCGACCCCTAATTTGAAAAAGGTGCCCCCTAGTTCTGGACACACCCACAAGAGGAAACATCCTTTCTACATCCACCTTGTCAAGACTGTTCAGGATCTTATATACTTCAATCAAGTCTCCCTTCACTCTTCTAAACTCCAGTGAAAACAAGCCCAGTCTGTCCAACCTTCCCTCATAAGACAAAATGCTCATTCCAGGTATCAATCTCGTAAACCTCCTCTGAACCTCCTCCAACGCATTCACATCCTTCCTTAAATAAGGAGACCAAAGCTGCACACAGTGAGCTGAATTTTATCGGGGCGCCGCCGTCCGTGGCAGTGCCCTTTGAACTCAGTGTGGTGCCCACATTTAGCGGCCGCTGCAGAGCCCCCGCAATATTACGCACAGGGGCTCATTAGCATCAATGCGCTGAGCCTCCTCCCCCCCCCAATATTACATGGAGAGAGGCGGGACATTCGGCGCAGTGAGGAATCCTTTGACAATTGTGCAGCAGGTGCTGGGGCCCTATTTAAAGGGCCCCAGCACCTGCTTCCTGACAGCTGTCAAAGAAATACTTACCGGACTGCTGAAGAGTGGGGCTGCTGTCAATCTGGCAGCAAAGCAGCAAGTCCTGCAGAAATCCAGCAGGTCAGGCAGCATCTGTGGAGAGAGAAGCAGAGTTAACTTGTCCAAGTTCACAGACCTGAAAGTTAACTCTGCTTCTCTCTCCACAGATGCTGCCTGACCTGCTGAGTGACTCTAGCACTTTCCGCTTTGCTAACACATACTTACCCTGCTGTATCCTTGCTGTGAAGTTGCAAACCTCTTCTACCACTCAAGTGTAACGTTCCTTCTTGTAGGCGTGCTGCACCTGCTGAATAATCTTAAATTGCACATGCCAGGACGTGAGACTTAAATAGACCATAAAAGGTATTACAGAGGTTTACAGAGAACACACTGACACAAATGCGAATGCACAGGTGTCAACAGCAATGTAAATACATCTTTCACTAAATGTTCCTCAACAACATGTGTGTCCTTTTCTCTGTGTGAATGATGTGTGCCAGCATGTAACGCCAATGTCACATCCCTTTGCACCGTTGGTCCTTCAGAAGAGCCAACGTATGCGATAACATCATTGCCATGCCAGCATTACACATGAGCGTCTCCACGGATGCAGTGACATGGACATTGGCTCAGTCAGCTGCTCCCTCTCATGGTTTACACAGGGATGCTGCAGATGTTGACTGGTGCACAGCAGGTAAGTGAGGGTGATGTGTGGCTTGCAGAGCTCATGTCGGTTCCTATGGAGCAGAGAGCCTTTGTCTGATAAGCCACTGCCATACATCCCTAGCTCACTGCTAGCCCTGCGTGTAGAGCCTGGGTGCCATCTGCCCTCCCATGTATCTTTCATACTGTAGGTCCTCAGCATCCTCATAGTTCGAGGAGGAATTCTCTCCTCATCATGCCAGGCCTATTGGGTGCATAGTTGTGCAGAGCAGCAAAGAAAGCAGCTGGCCTTTTTGGCCCATAGTACAGGGCATCACCCTATCCATACAGGCATTGGAGGCGCTCTTTCAGCACGCCGATCTCCAGCTCACTGGTGGCTCACATAGCTCAGTGGCTGGCGTTGTATCTCTCCTCTGCAGCAGTGGTGGAGTCTCTCACCAGTATCTGCAAAGGATAGCCCTCATCTCCAAGAAGCCACCCCTCTATCTGAGCCAGTTCAGTGAACAGCGGTGGCAGCCGGGACTGGCGCAAGACCCAGGTATCGTGGCAGCTGCCTAAGAAGCGGTCACACATTTGCTGCAAGCATCTACGGTGCTCACATAACAGCTTCCCCTAGATTGAGAGGGCTCCTTTAATGGTGACGCCTGCAGTTGGTCGCCTGGCAGTAGGCCTGATGTCCACATGGTGCAGTCTATGAACATTACAACCTATGGTTCTCTGGCAATGGTGCCAGAACCAATGGCCCTCTGGGCCTGGCTGTGAGAGTCTGTCCTGAAGTGGACATACTCACTGGCCCTCCGGTGCAGGGCATTAGTGACCTCCCTGATGCAGCGGTGCACTGCTGACTGTGTGACCTCACAAAGGTCTCTGGTGGGCCCCTAAAAGGCTGCAGAGGCGTCAGGCTTGAGAACCGCTGCCACCATGAGGAACAAAGGCATGGGATGTCCACTGGAGCCCATGGGACTGCAGGTCATCCTTGAGCAACACACAGAGACATGTCACCACCCTCTCTATATGCGCAATCTCCTCTGACACTGGTGCTCTGACATCCAATGGCATGTCATGTGGAGTCTGTAGGTGCACTGCAACCATAATGGCGGGCTCCCCTTAGGGGAGCTGCTGCTCACGATCGGGGGCCTCTACATGGATCGCACCTGCCTGTTGGTATTGCCTCTGTCGCATACGGATCCTCACGTGCAGAGGATTACACAATGTAGGATGAGCCAGACCTATTTCCATGTGATAAATAAAGTTAAACCCTGCATGTATTCGAAGATTCCTAACAGGGTATGGATTGATGTTGATGGGTACATCAGCTGCTTTCCTGGATCAGCTATGTGGCGTGCCATGGCATTGCCCATCTTGGCCAACACTCAGAGTGGCACAGTATGACCAAAGTGAATTATTTTCCCACATTATACTCCATCTGCCAGATTTTTGCCCACTCACTCAACTTATCTATATCGGTCTGCAAACTCCTTATGTCCTTTTCACAACATACTTTCCTACCTATCTTTGTGCTATCTGCAAATTTAGCTACCATGCCATCACTCCCCTCTAAGTCAATGATATAAATTGTAAAAAGTTGACGCCCCAGCACGGACCCCTGCCGGACTCCACTCATCCCATCTTGCCAATCAGAAAAGGACCCATTTATGCATATGCTCTGTTTTCTGCCAGGGAACCAATCCTCTATTCACGCTAATATGTTGCCCACTATCCCATGAGCTCCTACTTTGCGCAATAACCTTTTATGTGGTACTTTTATAAATGCCTTCTGGAAATCCAAGGATAGTACGTCAATGGGCTCCCCTTTATCCACGGCACATGTTACTCCTTCCAAGAACTCCAATAAATTGGTCAAACCCAATCTCTCTTTCACAAAGCCTTGCTGACTATTCCCGATTACCTTGAGTTTTTCTAAGTGCCCAGCTATAGCCTCTTTAATGATCGATTCTAACACCTTCCCCATGACAGATGTCAAGCTAACTGGCCTATAGTTACCTGGTTTCTGCCTCTCCACCTTCTTGAATAGAGGGGTTATATTTGCTATTTTTCAGTATGATGGAACCTTTCCAGAATCTAGCAAATTTTGAAAAATTAACACCAATGCATCGATTACCTCATTAGCCACCTCTTTTAAGACCTTAGGATGAAGCCCAACAAGACCTGGGGACTTGTCGGCCCGCAGCTCTATCTGTTAGCTCGGTACCGCTTCCTTGGTGACTGTAATTTCATTAAGTTCCTCTCTTTCTTCCACTTCCTGATTTACAGTTATTACTGGAATGTTTTTATTATTTTATTATTTATTATTTTATTATTACTGGAAGCTTTTCTTTATCTACCTTATCTAAGCCTGTCAAAATCTTGTACACCTCTATCAAATCTCCCCTCAATCTCCTTTGCTCCAAGGAGAATAACCCCAGCTTCTCCAACCTAACCTTTGTAGGAACTAAGGGGTTCACAACATCCATGTTTAATCTGTTGGATGAATCTATGTAATTTATGACCTGATACAATTCACAATGGTGTGCTATGTTTTAAAGTAGAACGATTTTAAGTGGTGCTGCAATTATGCTTGGGAATAGTTATACTTTGTTTACCTATTATGTGAGAATTAAGTTATGGGCCTTTTGTTTGGAATCATGTTGTTATGTGAAATGTATATTTGTACGCTGTACTAGAGAGATAGTGGAAGATGGTGTTTACTATAACAACAACAGCAGAAATGGATTTGCTATGAGACAGGATGTCTTGATAACTCCCCTTCTGCATTTTAATTAAGACAGATTTAAAGTCAAAATAAGTGATAGACTTGTAGGCTGCATGAGAATGGAAATGCAAGTAAAGGTATTCGGAGACCATTCATGACTGAAATGTTGATGGGGATAGCAAACATTCTCCAACATCCTCCACCATCCTCCAGTCTTAAAAACCATTTGCACGACTTGTTTATCCAAGTTGACACTGATCCTCCTATTCCATGAGCCACAATTTGTTTAACCAGCCTTTTATGTGGTACTTTGTCAAATGCTTTCTTAAAGTTTAAATAGACACCATCCATTGCTCTCCCTTCATCAACCTTCTCTGTTACTTCATCAAAACATTCAATTAGATTAGTCAAGCACAATCTACCTTTTACAAATCCGTGGTGGCTATCCTTAATTAACTCAAACATCTCCAAGTGCCTGTTGATTTTTTTCCCCTGCTTACTGTTTCTAAATATTTTTATTCATTCATGGGATGTGGGCATCACTGGCTAGGACAACATTTATTGCCCATCCCTAATTGCCCTTGAGAAGGTGGTGGTGAGCTGCCTTCTTGAACCGCTGCAGTCCATATGGGGTAGGTACACCCAAAGTGCTGTTAGGAAGGAAGTTCCAGGATTTTGACCCAGCGACAGTGAAGGAACAGCGATATAGTTCCAAGTCAGGATGGTGTGTGGCTTTCTATGCTTCTATTATAGCTCTTGGGTCAAAATGGATCAAAGGGTATGGGGCAAAAGCGGGAACAGGTTACTGAGTTGGATGATCAGCCATGATCGTAATGAATGGCGGAGCAGGCTCGAAGGGCTGAATGGCCTACTCCTGCTCCTATTTTTCTATTTCTATGTTTCTATGAAGGGGAACTTGCAGGTGGTGGTGTTCTCCTGGATGTAATATTTAATATTTTCTCAGTCATCAAACTTCAATTTTAGACACTTTTCTAGACAGTTTAGACAAGAGTTCTTTCAAGCAGCAAGTGCAGATCTGTGAAATGCTGTGCCTCCTGCTGCATAGTTATCTGTGTAACTATCAGTAAAGTTAGAAAATGCTGCCATCTTGTGATAGTCTATGGTATCTGACCGATACAACTTTTAGACGGATTCACAATATATTTATATTTGGTAAAGTTGGCATGACGCCAGTTGGTGTCAACATGAAGTAGATTATGACCTGGCATGACGGACAATAAGCCATTCAGCCCCTTGAGCCCATGCTACTATTCGATTAGATAATGGCTGATCTGTACATGAACTCCATTTATCTGCCTTTGTTCTGCCTTATCCAAGAAAAAGCTATCGATCTCAGTCTTGAAAATTTATTTCAACCCTGTGCTCACAGCCTTTTACATAGAACTACATAGAAAATACAATACAAAAACTGGCCATTCTAACCAGACAGTCCTTCCTTATCTAACTTTATCAGCATAACCTTCTATTCCCTTCACACTCATATGCTTATCTCACTTCTCCTTTGAATGTATCTGGACTATTTGCCTCAGCTACTGCCTTTGGGAGGGAGTTTCACGTTCTCATCACTTGCTTGGTAAAGAAGTTTCTTTTGTTTTCCCAATTTGATTTCTTGGTGACTATCTTATAATTGATAGTCTCTAATTTTGTATTTGGTGGAGTGAGTTACAGATTTTCACTGTACTTTGTGTGAAAAAAGTGCTTCCTGACTTCACCCCTTAGCTCTAAATTTAAAATTATGCCCCTTTTGTTCTGGATTCCCACACCTGTTGAATCCCTTTATGATTTTAAGCACCTCAATTAGATCATCCCTTAACCTTCTAGGGATACAAACTAAGTTTATGCAACCTGTCCTCATAATTTAACCCTTTAAGTCCTTGTATCATTCTGCACTATACCTCTTCCAGGGCCAATGTATCCTTTCTGAGGTACGATGTCCAAACTGAGCACAGTACCAACAGATGCCATCTGACCAAGGCTTTGAACAACTGAAGCAACCCTCCTCACTTTTGAATTCCAACACCCTTGAGCAGAATAGCAAAGTTCCATATATTGATTTCTCTGAGATTAACAGGCAGAAGGGACCCACATTTGATAAACTTTGTATTGAAATACTGGATATTACAGTGGTCATTTTATGAATTTGCAATGTGAGTTCAATGTAAGCTTCATCTTTACATTTACTGTTTAGTTTTACTTGAAAACAAACCAGATTAAAAGCCATGGATCATAATGCAGCACTAAGACTGAAAACAATAGGACAGAAGACAATATAAATCAAGAAATAACTGCCAAAGCTGTGTTTTAAAAGCCTGTAGATTATTGGAAGATGGAAAGAGTAAGGAGGGTAAGAAGATCCAGGGAAAGCATGAGTTAGAGGTATGGTGATTTTATCTTGATTTCAATACAGGGAGAATGAAGAATGCATAAGATAGCAAACTTGCAGCTGAGGAGGAACAAAAGTGAAAAATTCAGAGGAGCAATGGCCACAGCAACATCAACAGAACAGGTAGAAAAAGGAAGTGTTATGACAGCGAGGGAGAGAGAGATAAATAAAGGCATTGGATGCAAGAGTAATAAAAGAAATAGGCAAATAAATTAGAGATGCATTAGTTCCCATCTTCCATGAGATTTATGGATGGTCCAAAGGATTCGAAGATATTACGATTATCCAAGAAAAGAGGAAGGGACAAATCAAATATCTCCAAATTAGATACTTTTCAGCCTGCAAGTTTGCAGGGCAATCAGTACCTTACAGAGTTGGCTTGTTAGGTTATTGTTTCACCTGCTAATACTTTTCATTCAATGAGTGCCAAAATAAAGATGAAAAGGTGCAGGTGGTTCATTTAAAAATGTTGCAAAGGATTTCTATTGATGTGGAGATTTTTTTAAGCACAAGAATGAAGCTGTGATGTTCTAGAGCCTGTAAGTGGGATTGTCGGCATTTGTCTGGTGATCGCTTCATAATGCACTGTAGAGCTATGGAATTTAAATAAATTCTATTTAGGAGAGATTATAAGCAATAATCTCATTGAAGGATTCAGATAGCATTATCAGCCATTAGAAGGATTGAAGCTCAAGCAGTTTATACATTTGACTGAACCCCAAGATAAGACTACTGACCTGTACTTATTTCTGTGGCACTTATTATTTGTAACTGCGATGTTCGTGAGGGTGTATGCTTTCTTAGCAGTAGCTGTGATGGTGGGTGCAAGTGAATAATATGTTATGTCATTGTCAGTACACTAATGATTATAACATGCTCATTATGCAGTGAGTTGTTATGATCTGGATCTGATCTGATAAGGACAGATGACCAAAAGCTTGGTCAAAAAGATGGGATTTAAGGAGCATTTTAAAGGAGGATAGCGAGGGGGAGAGGTTTAGGGAGAGAATTCCAGAGCTTATGGCCTAGGCAGCTGAAGGCACAGTCGCTAATGGCGAAGAGAATAAAATTGGGGATACACAAGAGGCCAGAATTGGAGGAGCACAGGGAAAATATTTCCATGGCTATGGGGAAAGAGTAGGGCAGTGGGAATAATTAGATATCTCTTTCAAAGAGCCAGCACAGGCACAATGGGCCGAATGACCACCTTCCATGTTTTATCATTCTACAATTCTATCAACTGCTCATCTCCTGACAAGAAAATACTGCCAATGTATTTCTTAATCATTTCCCTCCCTGAGCTAGATTCCATTCTAAATCTTTCATTATGCTCCTCTGCTACCCTACTTTAGAATAGTTAACATGCCACCAAGGTGAGAAATTCCCCTAGAGGGGATCATTCAGCCTCGAATGTTTGGAGAGCATTACCTGACAGAGCTGGATTTTAGATTATTTATTTGACTGTATTGGGGGCAGGGTGGGTGGAGGGGGACACTTTTCAGCTCCAGCCCATTGCCCGCCTGATGCAATTTTCAAATTGTCCTCAAAATGGGCAGCCGGCATTCCTGCTTGAAGGAGGTGGAAGCCTAATTGCCTCGCAAAACACGATCCTACACCGGTTTTAGGATCCCATTGGCAATTTTCAGCACGTTCTACCGAGTGGTAGCTGGTGTGAAGCAGCCTAATTCTGCACTTTAAAGGGACCACTGCAGGTCACTCAACATCAGATAGGTTTCAGTTGCAGAAATGAACTTTAAAGGGTCAGGAGTTACATTAATGCTCATTCTAGCCTCTCAAAGATCGCCCCCCCACCATGATGCCTAACCTTCTACTGCCTTCCCACTGCACCAGCTGGGCTCCACACTGGAGCCTGTGGATTTCTGTTCTTCTCCAATCAGCAAGCTGTTCAAAATATTCCCAAGCAACTTTTCATTGTGCCTTGTCCTTTGAGCTGCTTACTGCAGGCATTTAAATGGTGCAGCAGCAAGCTGTTTCCTTCTCTAAAATGGGTGAGCTCCCAATAAGTGCCTGGCTCCAGGAGCTCACTCTCAGAACTGGCCCTGAAATTCCTCAGAGCTTTTACTATTCTCCCACCGTAACTCCCCCCAGGCAAATGGCAAAATTTTCCACATTGACATGTAAAAGGCAGAACTTGCCCCCACTCCTTACAAGGTTAAAAATGGGCTGTAGGTGGAACTTTAGTGCAGGGATTCCCTAACCTGGGACTTCCTGCTCCAGGCCCTGGTTGGAAATCTGCCATTGTAGGTAGCAACCAGTAAGCCCCCATGAAGTCAGGCATAGCAGCTTCCACAAGAGCACATGTGAACGCCACAGGTGGGCTCCAGGTCAGGCCTAAAGAGCCTAAAAAAAAAATTCCAGGATTGATCCACTTGCTTGGTGGTCAGCTGGAACCGTGCCGCAGTAGGGGGTGGGGGCAGTAGTTTGCGGGTATCTCTCCCCAAGGACAGACAAAGGGAAAATTCTGGAGTAGGGAGCAGAGGGAGCCAGAGATGTATGTCCACTTGTCCATGCGAATGACGTATCCTCCCACTGGACATCAGCTGGGTTGTTGCTGGTGGGTACATGCAAGCTCGATCCACAATAATGCTCCGTAATCCAACAGAATTCAAAGCCTTTATAATTAAGCTGCACCAGAAACCTCAGAAGGGGCAGGTATCCAATCCAGTGGGGAGCAGGGATTTTCTAAATTTGACTGTTCTTGAGCTTCTTTGTACTTGTAAGTAATACTGCCACAAAAACGTTCTGGGCTGCATTCACATTGGAGAGGTGTTTTAGATGCATGTCAATGAAAATGTGGCATTATAACTCAGGAGACTATAGAGGGCAGTAATGCTAAACATTCAGTACGGATCCAGATTATAAAATATCTTTACGCCCAGCAATCCAAAAACAGGCTTCTAAATTACAAACTTGAGAAGTAAAAAAATTTAATTCCAAAATGACATTAGTCAAGTTAAGTGAGCAGTTTTGCTCTTTAAAAACATAACCGTTTGGAATGTGAATAGCTGTTGATAAATTAAACACATTATAGTAAAAAAAAACCTTGCTGTTGACATTTATTAGGGTTCATTTAGTGAGAAAATGATCGCAATTCTAATTCGTGCAAGCACACACCTGTTCAGCAATCTTCTTAAAACAATGCAACAAATCAGGTTCGATTAACATTAAACTTTAATATTGCTTCTATTCACATACATTTTAAAAATGCACTCCATCCAAAACAACTTGTAACGGGAGTACTTTTCATATATATGTAATTTGTTTTTGAATTCTATGAGTAATGCGTGGCACAAGTACGTTTCTCAGAATATATGAATGCACAGAACTCTGTGACTTTGCATCCATCCACTATGAAAGCAATGACCGCAGTAAGGTGTTGGATGCTGTATCAGTGGTGTCAAATGGGCACGAAATCAGTCCGGCCAAACGGGCACGAAATAAGTGGTACACTGGCAGCAATGCCTAGCGTGGCAATTGGGGGACCCAAACTATTTCCAGGTTTGGGCCTCATTAACATTTTCTCACTGACCTCCGGGCACAAAACCAGCACCCCCTATGCAGCTCACCACTTTCATCGGGAGGAATATCATCTGGTCACTAACTGCAACTAGTTGACGGTGAGGCCTGTTGGTGAGGTGGGTGTGTGCCAATGCGAGGAGAAGTGGAACAAGGTCAGCAGCAGGCCAGAAGATTTTCAGGGGCCGGGAGGCCCATTCATGCTCCGCCTAGCCACATTTTTTTTTAAAATGTACTTTTTGGGAGAGGTCTCCAATGGCCACTTTAAAGATCGTTCGTGAGGCCTCTCAGCACCTGGAGAATTGGAACTGTCATGCACCATGCAGATCTCACCCATTTCTCCTTGAAAGTTGCACTCGGGATCCTAAAACCAAGCAGGAACCCCATTTGTATATCCAAACAGCCTGCTGTCTGTTTTAGGTGGTAGTGCTTGCACCGATTTGAAATCCAGAAACTTGATTCAGGTAGGCAAATGGATGCACAAGGTCCCTACCAGACATTTCGACTACTGGTCGCCCATTTTCCAGGCTAGAACCAGGCAATAGGCTGTTGAAAATCTCCCCCGAAAGGTGAAACAATGTTTAGCTCACTGTACTTTGGATATGGGTTTCAGTCCAGCCAACAGCCTCTTTTATGATCCTCTATGAAATTAATTTTGAAGAAATAAAATACTATTCCCAGTAGATGAAATTTTGCAGCACAGACTTAACATAACTTTGGACAAATTGGTACTAAATTGACAGATTCAGAGGTCATAAGGAAATGCAGTAATCAAAGATCTAACCCTAGGAGTATTTACTGGCAAAATAGTTGAGATGAGGCTGGAAAATTAAGATTTCATCAACTCTCTTTTTCTTCTCCCTCTGCACGTCGCACTACATTCCTATTCCTGGTTGTAACAACCCTCCTTACACAGAATATGCAAGGGCTTCGTGATATATTTCAAATTAGGGAGCCTGTGATTTTCCTGGTTTTACATGTCCCTTGTTGAATGCACCAACCATGCTCATTTCAGTGATGGTTGAAGACCAGCCATGTTTTTGCCCATGGAGAAATCCTGTCTTGAAGCTGCATTGTTCATTTTGTTTTGCTGCCAAGTTCTGGGGATTGCTTTCAGTGCTCCACTATCGCTGTATTTAATGGAAGAGACAAAAGAGAGCATGAACGGATATCAAGGAATAGCAGATGACAGCTGAGGTGGGTTGGCCACAGCTGCTGTTTTGTCAACTATAGCTACAGGCCCACACAAGGCTACAAGGGAGGAGAATTGCCTCTGCGTGTTCAGATTCAGCAAGAATACAGTTATAGAGCAATGCCAAGTACTTCAAGGAGACCTGTAGCCAAACTCCACCACATGAATGGTACTGTTAGTAGCAGTCAAGGTGGCCAGAAGCACTCAATTGTTATGCCTCTGACTCCATCCAAACTGACACAGGGAAAATCTATACTATTAGTCAATTTGTTGTACACAGATCTATCAAACAAGTGACTGATCATTGTTCGTCATGCCCAACATTTTTATAATTTTTCCACTGACTAGCAACAGCAGCAGGACAAGGCTGTTCAATTAAAGAATACAATTTATCAGCAAAACAATAAACTGGATGCAGAAATGAAATCAAACCAATTCAATTTTGGGCAGAATTGCCAAGATACGGAAAAGTCATTTTTTTAAGGAAAGGAGATTGTCAGCCATTGATTAGAGTCAGAAAACATCTGGATATACATAAAATACAAAAATAATTATGTATCCATAAGTCTGATTCTTTTTGGTGACCATGAAATTTACTGGCTGTCATTGAGAAATAGCTTCACTGAGTTATGGCTAGCTGCTGTGGAATTCATTTCTAATTTATAATTTTTATTTTGTTTTAACCATTTAAAACTTCACTGACTGGAAATTTAAAATAAGCATTAATCAAGTCATACTTAGTTATGACTTAAGAGGGTTAGTATTCCTTAAATTATATTTTTACCATATAATTTTATAAAATTGCCAGTCTCCATTCCTGCCTCAGCTCATCTGTTGCTGAAACCTTCATCTGTGCTTTAGTTACCTCTAGGATTAACTATTCCAATGGTCTCCTGATTGGCCTCCCATTTTGCACCCTTCTGTAAATTGAGCTCATACAGAACTATGCTGCTCCTATCCTAACTTGCACCAAGTCCCGTTCGCCCATCATTGCTGTGCTCGCTGATACATAGACTCTACTTCCACCACCCTTTCAGGCATTGCATTCCAAATCACAATAATTCGTTGTGTAAAAAATGTTTCCTCATGTCACCTCTGGTTCTTTTGCCCATCACCTTAAATCTGTGTCCTCTGGTTACCGACCCTTCTGCCATTGGAAACTGTTTGTCCTTATTAGTCACATCAAAGCCAGTAATGATTTTGAACACCTCTATCAAATGTCCTCTTAACCTTCTATGCTCTAAGCTTCTCCAGATACCTGACGTCCCTCATCCCTGGTACCATTCCAGTAAATCTCTTCCGCATCCTATCCAAGGTCTTAACATCCTTTTGAGGTTGCCCAGAAATGAACGCAATTCTCCAGCTGAGGCCTAACCAGTGTTTTATAAAGGCTTAGTGTCAGACAAACCCCCCCCACCTGCCAAGACTGAGGCACACATTATTTTGCCACATGAACAAAAACTTAAAGGACATTTGCATAGTACCAAACGATGTTGAAACAATGGAGACCTAGTAGTTGCTTCCCCAATACACAGAAGTGGTCAGACCAGTTTT
Organism: Heterodontus francisci; assembly: GCF_036365525.1. Lineage (NCBI taxonomy): Eukaryota > Metazoa > Chordata > Chondrichthyes > Heterodontiformes > Heterodontidae > Heterodontus > Heterodontus francisci. The sequence continues at coordinate 149,356,882 of NC_090373.1, read as the reverse complement.
AATCACATGACTAACTGGCTGTTGCAGAGGTTTGAACTGAGAGAAAACAGGATTGGAATTCAAACAAAGCTGTGTGCTCATGGAGCAAAGATCTCTCCTGGAACTGAAGCAAGAAGACCTCTCTCCTGCCTGCTTCCATCTCCTTCCCACGGAACTGAATCTTGTGAAAAAACATGAAACTCAAAGAAAGAAAAGTTTCCTGCGTGAACAAGGTTTTAAGAAACTACTGAGTCCCAATGAAAAGCAAGACTACTTACAAAAGGACTACAGTGAGCTCGAGGCACCATAACAAGATATTGCCCCAAACTGTTCCACCTTACCTTTTCTTTTCTGACCCTATTTGCATGTATCGCTTGTGCATGCTAGCGTGGGCGTGTTGTATATCCGTATACGTGAACCATTGTAGAATTTAAGTTTTAATAAAATTTCATCTTTCTTCTTTAAACCTCAGAAAGCCTGTGTGAATTGGTTTCTTTGTCTTATAATTGGAAAGTTGTGAACAAGGATTCACAAAACAGGAGCTCAAATCAAAGTGTTTAAAATTAAACCCTGTTACAATAAAACCAGGTGAAGATAGTAACAGATCCCAAGACACCTTTCGCACCTGGTCGTAACACTTAACATAACTTCCTTGCTTTTATACTCTGTTCCTCTATTAATAAAGTCAAGTATCCCATATGTTTTTAAATAGTCTTTGCAACTTGTCCTGGCACCTGTAAAGGTTTTTTAAATTCTTACATGGGATGTGGCGTCGCTGACAAAGCCAGCATTTGTTGCCCATCCCTAACTGCCTTTGAACTGAGCGGCTTTTAGAGGGCAGTTAAGAGCCAATCACATTTCTGTAGATCTGAAGTCACATGCAGGCCAGACCAGGTAAGAATGGCAAATTTCCTTCCTAAAGGACATTAGTGAACCAGATGGGTTTTACGACAATCGATGATAGTTTCATGGCAACATTACTGATACTAGTTTTGAATTCCAGATTTTAATTAATTAATTAATTAATTGAATTTAAATCCCATCAGCTGCCATTGTGGGATTTGAACTCATGCCTCAGGACAATAGCCTGTGCCTTTGGATTACTGGCCCAATGATTTGTGTATGTACACCCTCCACGCCCCCCCCCACTTCCCCAGGTCTCTCTGTTTGTACACTGCCCTCAGAATTGCACCAATTAGTTTATATTGCCTCTTCTCATTGTTCCTACCAAAATAGATCTTGCTCTACGATAAGTATTAATAGTGGCAGCCATTATCTCCATGATGTCAATAGAAGTATTTCTATCAGTTATTCTTTCCCTATATTTCTTATACATTTTCGACTCCTGTGTTTCTCTAACTCTCTCCCCATGACTGAAATTCTTAATTTTATGAATTTTAGCAAAAAGGATGAGTAGGCCTCCATTCCTGTTACTCTGTCTCTCTTTCTCTGTGTTTTGTTTTCCGCTTTATTACTATCCCTCTTTCGCTCCGTGGTTCTGTCTCTTGCTCTTCCTTTCTATTGATCTCAGGTTACTCCTGGTGCTCTTCCTGCTACTCGTGATCTCTATACTTGGCCAACTCCTGTCTTATCCTCCAGTGATCTTGTCTACTCCATATTCTCATTAGCAGACACACAGTATAAAGGCTCACACTCCCTTGAACAATTGACCAATGTGCTATGTAAATTGTTCCTCCTGTATTCCTGATTAGTCCATTGTTCCATTAGTAAATTGTTTCTCCACTCCACAGACTGTCTGAAAGGTGCGGTTCGATCCAGAATGAAAAGACAAATCAGAGCTCAATAACACGCTGTATATGCTACACCATAAATATACTAATGCTAGCCAGACTCAAAAATGTAAAAAAAATCACCACCTAATGCAGCACGACATGAACTGAGCAGGCAACGTGCTAATGGTTTCAAGTCTGCATATGGAATTGATTTGGAAAATATATAACTGTCACTCAGATATAGCTTGATTTCAGATGGTAGGACATCAGATGTTGGAGAAACTCTCAAAATAGAAAAATCTCAAAGCTCAAGTCTGTGACGCTCACGGGAAGTGCAGCGATTGAAAATACATGAACTCAAAATAAGAGTTATAAAAATTGACTTTTCTTTGAAAATGGAAAATGTGCAAGAAACAATGGACGTCAAAGGTCAAACCTGTATACTCAAACTGTTTTACTGTCTGGTAAGAACAAAAGGATACATTCAAAGCTAAGAGGTGTCAATTACATGCATCAAGAGACATTTTTGAATTGAATGGGTTCTTCTGAAACAAAGAAGGTGTGAAGTAGACACATCTTGGGCCATTATTGGTCACCACAGGGAGGAAGATCTATGTCTCCCAACAGACTGTCATGCTAGACCCCCACCTGCCAAGAATGTGACATATTAATTTCACTATACGGACATTAAATTTCAAACTGTTGCTGAAGTGAAGAAAGGACTTGTTCAAAAAAGTTACCAGGCCCTTGGCTGGAAAAACATTTTTGCATACTAACAGCCACTGCTTGGGAGGACAAAGGGGCTATTCCCTGCTCCAATTTAACCCACAATGGACTTTCAGCACCAGGTATTGTGTCTAGGAAAAGACATTCCAGGGTAGGCTAAGACCAGAGAATCCACAAACAGATGTGGTCAGACCAGCTAGTCACATGACTAACATGCTTGCCAACCTGGGTTTTTCTGAATTGTCGAAACAGTTTGAACTCAGAGTGTCTGCTTGCTCCTGGACTGAAAAGACCTCTCCTGGCTGGCTCGCCACAGCCTCTCCTGTCTGCTCTCATCTCTTTCTCACGGAACTCCAAATCCACTGAAGACACATAAGCCCCAAGACAGAAAAGCCTCCTACAGCGAACAAAGTTTAAGAAGAATACTGGGCCCCAATGAAGAGCAAGATCCACCTTCAATCAACGACTCTACAGTGAGCTCAAAGAACCGTAACAAAAACCCTCTTTAGAGATTGCCTCAAACTTTTCCATTTTATTTTTCTTCTGCTCTTTTCTGTCTCTATCTGCATATGTGTATCGTGTATGCATGCTCGCGAGGGTGTGTCGTGTATCCGTAGGCATTGATCTAATTGGGTGCAGCTCCAACAACACTCAAGAAGCTCGACAATAAATGCTGGCCTAGCCAGCGACGCCCACATCCCATGAATGAATAAAAAAAAATTCGAGTTTAAGTTTAAATAAAGTTCAAACTTTTTTCTTTAAACCGAAGAAAACTTGTTTGGCTAGTTTCTTTGCCTTATAATTGGAAGTTAGTGAACAAGGATTCACTAAAGGGGAGCTAAAGAAATGGTGTGTTTAAAATTAAACCCTGTTACGGTAAGACCAGGTGAAGACTGAGAGAGAACCCTAGACCTCTTTCTCACCTGGTCGTAACAAGAAGCAAGATGTGAGACCATTTTGACCTTAAAAGTAGCTCTCTGGAGAGAAAGAGAACCAGGACAAAGATTATGAAAGTCTGTCCAGCTGAGAGCTGGGAGAAATTGCAACAAGCCAAAGAAGGCACCCTGCTGTGAGCTCTACACTTCAACTTGTACAGCAGAAACCTGAAAGTGATTTCCCATCTCCAGATTAAAGATTCAGCTACCAAAGAAATCTAAAAAGGCCTGCAACTTTAAAGGAGAAATTCACCCGATAAGATTCAACAGGTGACCCCGAACCCCAAAAATCGACTTCACTTCAAATCCCTTACCCCTTTTCCTTTCTATCTGTCTCTTCTTGTGCGGGTGTAGTTGCGACCATTTCTGGAGTGAATATTGCTCAATAAATAGTTAATCTTCTGTTTTAAATCTAGAAGAAAACTTGTCGCTGTCTGTTTATTTGACAAATAAAATACAAAGGGGCTTAATACCCTAGTAACAAAAACATTTGCTGCGGTCAGTTGGGAGTTGAACAGTGGGAACCACCCACACCCCTAACTATGTGGTCGTAACAAGATTAATAGACTGCATAAATCACCTTGACTTGATATGGTTGGAACACTGAGTGAAAAGCTTTCAAGAAACCATTAACGAAGCCAATAACAGAGTTGAGAGATCATTATTTAAGAAATATGACTTCTCTATTACCTGATGATCAACTGCACGGAGGTTAGGTATAGTGGAAAATCTTGGTGTTCAGAAGGATTTGGCTGTCTTTGTACACAAATCAGAAAGACATGCGGGTACAGCAAGCAACGAGGAAGGCAAATGGTATGTTGGCCTTTATTGCAAAGGGGTCATAGAGTTATACAGCACATAAACAGGCCCGTTGGCTCATCGTGTCCATGCTGGCCATCAAGCACCTAACCTAATCCCATAATCCAGCACTTGGCCCGTAGCCTTGTATGCTATGGCGTTTCAAGTGCTCATCCAAATACTTCTTAAATATTGTGAGGGTTCCTGCCTCTACCACCTCTTCAGGCAGTGCGTTCCAGATTTCAACCACCATCTGGGTGAAATTTTTTTTCCTCAAATCCCCTCTAAACCTCCTGCCCCTTACCTTAAATCTATGTCCCCTGGTTACTGACTCCTCCGCTAAAGGAAAAAGTTTCTTCCTATCTAACCTATCAATGCCCCTCATAATTTTGTATACTTCAATCAGGTCCCCCCTCAGCCTTCTCTGTTCTAAGGAAAACAACCTTAGCCTTTTCAGTCTCTCTTCATAGCTGAAATGCTCCAGCCCAGGCAACACCCTGGTGAATCTCCTCTGCACCCTCTCCAGTACAATCACATCATTCCTATAGGACCCAGAACTGTACACAGTTCTTCAGCTGTGGCCTAACTAGCGTTTTATACAGCTCCAACATAACCTCCCGGCTCTTATATTCTATGCCTTGGCTGATAAAGGCAAGTATCCCATATGCCTTCCTAACCACCTTATCAACCTGTGCTGCCGCCTTCAGTAATCCATGGACAGGTACACCAAGGTCCCTCTGACCCTCTGGTCTTACCATCCATTGTATATTCCCTTGCCTTGTTAGTCCTCCCAAAATGCATTACCTCACACTTCTCAGGATTAAATTCCATTTGCCACTGCTCTGCCCATCTTACCAGCCCATATCTATCGGCCTGTAATCTAAGGCTTTCCTCCTCACTATTTACGACACCACCAATTTTCGTGTCATCTGCAAACTTACTTATTATACCTCCTATATTCACGTCTAAATCATTAATGTACACTACAAACAGCAAGGGTTCCAGCACTGATCCCTGTGGTACACCACTGGTCACAGGCTTCCACTTGCAAAAACAACCCTCGACCATCACCCTCTGCCTCCTGCCACTAAGCCAATTTTGGATCTATTTTGCCAAATTGTCCTGGATCCCATGGGCTCTTACCTTCTTAACCAATCTCTCATGCAGGACCTTATCAAAAGCCTTACTGAAGTCCAAGTAGACGACATCAACTGTTTTACCCTCATCTACACATTTCATCGACTCGAAAAATTCAAACAAGTTAGTTAGACATGATCTCCCCCTGACAAAGCCATACTGACTATCCCTGTCTCTCCAAGTGGAGATTAATCCTGTCCCTCAGAATTTTTGCCAATACTTTCCCTACCACTGATGTTAGACTCTCCGGCCTGTAATTATCTGGTTTACCCTGCTACCCTTCTTGAATAATGGCACCACATTCGCTGTCCTCCAATCTTCTGGTACCTCTCCTGTGGCCTGAGAGGATTTGAAAATTCCTAAAGGCCTGCTACCCGACATGAACCCGACGGGACCCAATGACATGTGTCGGGTTCGGGTCGGGTCAGGCCCCTATTCCTGGTCTGGCTTTCAGGCTCGGGTCGGGATGGGCCAAGTCCCCAGGTTGGGCCAGGTCTGGACACACACGGTAAGTGCCCTGCTGGTAAGTATTGATACTAAAAAACCTCTCTGAGCTCTGAGTCCCGGACGAAACCGAGTCTGCGCAGTGAGCGAGTGACGTCACTATGACTTCATCACGCATGTGCTGCAGCTCCTGCAGGTGCGGTGTCAGGAAGGTATGTAAAGGGATGGTCAGGTCGGGGATGGGAAAAAATTGGAGGTACTCGGGCTGGGTCGGGCTCTGGCCCGCTGTGGTTCGGTTGGGTTCTTTTTCCTGACCTAAGCAGACCTTTACCGCGCCACCCGCCCCCAACTGTGGTTGACATGACCCTCAACTGTATCCGACTCATCTCCCACACTTCTGCCCTCACCCCTTCCCCTCCCTCCCAGAACTCTGACAGGGTTCCCATTGGCCTCACTTTCCACCCCACCAGCCTCTGCCATTTTCGCCACCTCCAGCTTGATGCCACCACCAAACATATCTTCCCTTCCTTTGTCAGCATTCCAAAGGGATCGTTCCCTCTGTGACACCTTGGTCCACCATCATGGCTGAACTTATTTCCCCACATTACCACCTACCCCCGATAACCTTTCACCCCCTTGCTTATCAAGAATCTATCTACCTCTGCCTTAAACATATTCAAAGACTCTGCTTCCACCGCCTTTTGAGGAAGAGAGTTCCAGAGACTCACAACCCTCTAAGAGAAAAAATTTCTCCTCATCTCTGTGGGCAAGTATGACCCTGAGCTTCCGGTTGCTTGTCATTTTAAATTACCACCCTGCTCTCATGCCAACATTTCTATCCTTGACCTGCTGCATTGTTCCAGTCAACCTCAACGCAAGCTCAAGAAATAGCACTTCATCTTCCGATTAGGCACTTTACAGCCTTCTGGACTCAACACTGAGGTTCAACAATTTCAGAGCATGCCTGCGCTTTTTATTTTATTTTTTAACCATGTGCCAGTTTTAAACTTGTTTTTCATGTTTTTGCTTTTGAACACAGCTTTTCAATTTTCTGCCATTAACATTCTCTCTGGACTAATGCTTTGCCTTTTAATATATCTATTAGCACTCTCTTTGCCTTGGTTGCGTGACATCTTCGTCATTTAATCTCTCCTGCCCTCTGCTCTACCACACACTTCCCTTTTGTTCTTCTTCCCCCACTTTTCACTTGTGCAAAGCCTCTTACATTTCTACACTTAGCCAGTTCTGATGAAAGGTCACAGACCTGACCTGAAATGTTAACTCTGTTTCTCTCTACACCGATGCTGCCTGACCTGCTGAGTATTTCCAGCACTTGCTGCTTTTATTTCAGTCTCACTTGGCAGTTTCACGTGCAGCACTAGCGGCAGAACCGCACAGATGCTGCCAGACCTGCTGAGTCATTCCAGCATTTCTTGTTTTTGTTTCTGCCTCTCAAGGATTGGCCTTCGCAGTCATCAGCAAAGATGCACCAGGAGAAGACACTCCAGCTAAATGGATTGTTTGCTACGTGTCCACCATCCTTCGAAGATAGAAAGATGCCAACCCCCCTGTGCTGGAACCATTCGAAGAGTGTGTGTGGAAAACGACAACCCCCATAATGCCATTCTCCGAGACGCATGCTCAGTGATCCCTGGGCCTAGCAGAGCTTTGAGCGCCGGCCCCGCGCTGGAGTGAGCGGGGACTCGGCTGACCAGCTGGGGCTGCTTGGACGCCAAACCCAGGGGGGCTTCCTCCCACCGCTTTAGTACATCCGAAGGTGCTGCTGAAAGGGTCGGAAATGTCGAACACTCCGTTTCAGTTCCCTGCGCCCAGTTCTCAGCAGCGGGTCTCCACAGCAAGCGGCAGGAAGGTGAGAAATCGGGGCCGGGGTCGGGTCTGAGTGACGTGGCCTCCCCCACCCCCGGGATCCGCAGACGCCTTCACTGTCAATCAAGCGGGGCCATTCTGTCACGTGATGCTCATTCAGGGGCTCGCGCGTGTTCAAGGGGTTTGCAAACATCCGCCTTACTGGTGACAGCTCCATTCAGGCAGCTTTTCACACCAGTGCGCAGGAGTGATGTTAATGCGAAATTACAATGTTACTTGTTTTTTTAAACAGGAAGGTCCTATCAAAGCAGTGTCCTCCAGTTAAGGAGCGTAGTTTTGCCCTGTTATAAATTTGGGGTTTGTTCTGTTTAAACTGTACTCTGCTCCATCCTGGGCAAACTGCTGGAAGTTTCATTTAGCATCTTCAGGTGGCGTCATGCTTAAAATATTTACCCTCTTTCAAGAGTATGAACATTAATCAGCTTTGTTTTCTATTAAAGCTGAAAAAGTTCTGTGCAGAAGCAATGAATAATGCAGTGATATTGTCACAAATTTAAGACGGTGAGAGAATTGGGGCCGGGGTCGGATCTGAGTGATGGGGCCTCCCCCACCCCTGGGATCCGCAGCCGCCTCACAAGCGGGGCCACGCTGTCGTGTGACGCTCATTCAGGGGCTCGCGCGTGTTCAAGGGGTTTGCAAACTTCCGCCTCACTGGAGGAAAGAACTCAATTGTATGCTGGTGATATAAGAAGTTTCTGTGAAGCACTAAATTCTCTCTATTGACCAGCACATCAAACCCAAAACCCTTTGAGGAACGCCGATGGCAAGACCCTACACACCGACAGGGACTCAGTCCTGGATCGTAGCTCAGAGCACTTTGAAACTTTCTTCAGTGTAAAGTGCACAGTACATGATACTGCCATCAATCGCATCCAACAACAACCCGTCAAAGAAGAACGGGATGAGTGCCCAACTCTGGAGGAAACTGTGATCGCCATCAACCAGATGAAGAACAACAAAGCTCCTGGAGCTGATGGAATTCCACCCAAAGACTTGAAGCATGGTGGCCCTGCCTTATGCACCAAGCTCCATGAGTTTTTCACAGCCTGCTGGGAACAGGGTAGGATTCAACGGGATCTTAGTGATGCCGTTATCATCACCTGTACAAAAACAATGGAGAAAAACCAGACTGCTCCAACTACCGTGGGATCACCCTCCTTTCTATTGCTGGGAAGATCCTGGCTAGAATACTTCTGAACAGGCTTGTGCCTTCCATTGTGGAAGAAAGCCTCCCAGAGAGCCAGAGTGGTTTCAGAGCAACCAGAGACACCACAGACATGGTATTTGCACTTAGGCAATTACAAGAAAAGTGTCGTGAGCAGAACAAAGGCCTGTATGTCACTTTCGTAGACCTCACCAAGGCATTCAACACTGTGAGCAGAGATGGACTTCGGAAAATCCTTGAAAAACTTGGATGCCCACCCAGGTTCCTGGCTATGGTGAAGCGGTTTCATGAAAATCAGTATGAACAAGTCAAACAAAACAGTGACCTCTTGAGTTCCTTCCGAATCTCCAATGGTGTGAAGCAGGGATGTGTGCTGGCCCCGACCATATTCTCCATCTTTTTCAGCATGATGCTGCAGCAAGCAACGAAAGACCTTAAGGAAGGAGTTTACATACACTTCTGGACTGATGGAGGCCTTTTCAACCTGTAGGGTGGCGCAGTGGTTAGCACCGCAGCCTCACAGCTCCAGCGACCCGGGTTCAATTCTGGGTACTGCCTGTGTGGAGTTTGCAAGTTCTCCCTGTGTCTGCGTGGGTTTCCTCCGGGTGCTCTGGTTTCCTCCCACATGCCAAAGACTTGCAGGTTGATAGGTAAATTGGCCATTATAAATTGCCCCTAGTATAGGTAGGTGGTAGGGAAATATAGGGACAGGTGGGGGTGTGGTAGGAATTTGGAATTAGTGTAGGGTTAGTATAAATGGGTGGTTGATGGTCGGCACAGACTCGGTGGGCCGAAGGGCCTGTTTCAGTGCTGTATCTCTAAACTAAACTAAACATCAGGCGTCTTCAGGCTCACACAAAGACACAAGAAAAACTTTTCGCCGATGACTGTGCTCTCCTGCCCCACAGTCATTCAGACCTGCAACATATAACAACATGTTTTCCCGAGGTGGCACAACTGTTCGGAATAAAAATCAGTCCTGTATCAGCCTGCACCCCAAGAATAATATGAACCACCAAGCATTGTCATCGAAGGAACTGAGCTGAATGCCGTCAAGCAAGTTACTTATTTGGGGAGCATCATCTCATTTGATGCCACCATAGACAAGGAACTGGACAGTAGGCTCTCAAAATTAAACAATACATTCGGCAGACTACAAATGAGTGTGGAGCAACCACAGCCTCAGAGCACAGTCCAAACTTAAAGTGGACAAAGCCATAGTCCTCGCCACCCTTCTGTATGGTGCTGAGTCATGGGTCCTATACCGCCGTCATGTACGTCTTCTAGAGCGCTCCATCAGCGCTGTTTCCACAGTATCCTCAAGATCCGCTGGCAGGACCACATCACAAACATTGAAGTCCTGTAAACAGCCAACATCGCCAGCACGAGGCCATCCTCCTGCAAAGCCAACTGTGTTGAGCAGGTCACGCCTGGATGAATGACAGTCACCTGCCCAAGATCGTGTTGTTTGGGGAGCTGATCACAGGTAAAAGGAACTGAGGGACCCCCTGCAAACGTTTCAAGGACTCCCTGAAGAAGTCCCTCTCTGTGTGCCACATCGACCATTGCCAGTGCGAATCGCAGGCCATAGATCGTGATGTCTGGTGATGCTACATCAGGAGGGCTACTGACACCTTTGAGTCTGAACGAAGAACTAGCATGAAAGAGAAAAGGAGGAGAAGGATAGATTCATTTGCCCCAAGCAGCGACTACACCTTCACTTGTACCCGCAGTGGGAGGATCTGCCGGTCACGGGTAGGCCTGACTAGCCACCAGCGGGCCTGCAATCTATTTATTTATTTATTTAGAGATACAGCACTGAAACAGGCCCTTCGGCCCACCGAGTCTGTGCCGACCATCAACCACCCATTTATACTAATCTTACACTAATCCCATATTCCTACCACATCCCCACCTGTCCCTATATTTCCCTACCACCTACCTATACTAGGGGCAATTTATAATGGCCAATTAACCTATCAACCTGGAAGTCTTTTGGCTGTGGGAGGAAACCGGAGCACCCGGAGGAAACCCACGCAGACACAGGGAGAACTTGCAAACTCCACACAGGCAGTACCCAGAATTGAACCCGGGTCGCTGGAGCTGTGAGGCTGCAGTGCTAACCACTGCGCCACTGTGCAGTACAACAGATGAGTACAACCTTCCTAAAATCTTCATCTGCGAAGAAATGCCAAGAGAATGTTTTGCAAATTAGCCAAGTGGCAGTTCCTCTTTAAGGGCAGCATTGTTATGCATATTAGCCGTTGCTGGCGAGGTCATGGGAAGCGCATGGGAAAGGCGTCCGCTGCTATATCCAGACTGGCCAAGAGAGTGTGGGAAAATGGCGCACTGACACGGAACACAAAAGTCCGAGTGTATCAAGTCTGTGTCCTCAGTACCTTGCTCTACAGCAGTGAGGCCTGGACAATGTATGTCAGCCAAGAGCGACGTCTCAATTCATTCCATCTTCACTGCCTCTGAAGAATCCTTGGCATCAGTTGGCAGGAGCGTATCTCCAACGCAGAAGTCCTTGAGGCGGCCAACATCCCCAGCATATACACCGTACTGAGCCAGTGGTGCTTGAGATGGCTTGGCCATGTGAGCCACATGGAAGATGGCAGGATCCCTAAGGACACATTGTACAGCGAGCTCGTCACTGGTATCAGACCCACCGGCCAGCCATGTCTCCGCTTTAAAAACGTCTGCAAACGCGACATGAAGTCCTGTGACATTGATCACAAGTCGTGGGAGTCAGTTGCCAGTGATCGCCAGAGCTGGCGGACAACCATAAAGGCGGGGCTAAAGAGTGACGAGTCGAAGAGACTTAGTAGTTGGCAGGAAAAAAGACAGAAGCGCAAGGGAGAACCAACTGTGTAATAGCCCCGACAACCAATTTTAACTGCAGCACCTGTGGAAGAGTCTGTCACTCTAGAATTGGCCTTTATAGCCACTCCAGGCGCTGCTTCACAAACCACTGACCACCTGCAGGCGCTTACCCATTGTCTCTCGAGACAAGGAGGCCAAAGAAGAAGAAGTGGCAAGGTCAGCATTTATTGCCCGTCCCTAGATCATGGCCTGGATTTTGTGGTCTTAATAACAGCAATTCAGTCAGCATTCACTGTTATTACTTCTCTGAAACTGACTTCTGGAGTCTGTACTTGCACAGTTAAACGTGGAAAGCCAGAAGTTGCTCTCACTGTTTCTATGCTTGATTGTATTGAACGGCAGACCAGGCTCGATGGGCCGTGTGGTCTATTCCAGTTCCTGTTTCTATGTTCTTATGCTTCTCAATGGAGTGCTTTGAAGTCCCCACAGATGGCAATATTTAGAAATTGCTAAGCTAATAAGAACTTCTCCTTTTACACTGTAATATCACTGTTGAAAACCCCTGAAAAAGTTACGTATTGTTAGCGAGGTGTAACTGGGTTTTTGACAGCATACTAAGTCATAACTAATACTGAACAACCTCTCTGTCTCTGAAAAACTCATTTTCTGTTTCTGTGTCAAATCTTTCCATTATAAATATTCCATAGTTTTAATATTTTTTAAAACATTTCTTATTGATATGTCAGCTTCTATTGTGTATGTCCTAACCTCTCTTTCAGTCTCTGCAAAATTTATAAAAGGAAGGATAATCAGGACATTTTCCTGGTTTACTTCCTGGTTTGTTATGTGTGGGAATTTTTCAATGTGATGGGCTGCTTACTCTGCTTGACAATATCATTGTTGTTGGACGCCTGGAGATCCGCTTGACTTAGTGTCACATTAAAATTAATGTCAGGAAAGGTGAAATTTGCCCCACAAAGATTGCTAGATCTTTGTGGGCAGCTTTCTTCAAATTCAGTGGCCAGAAAACCATTGTTTTGCTACTGACAGCAAAATTCGGGCTAATAAGATTATCCTGCTGCTTCCACTGATGCCAAAACCCATTTGAAGTGGTTTTCATTGCCAGTTCCAGAGGCAGCAGTGCCCAGTGACAAATGTGAATGCTGCAGACTGCTGCTTTTGGCTGCTATAGAGAGAAGCTGCCCAAGAAAAACAATGCAAAGAGGAGCACTGTGTTTTTTTTCCTTTGGAAATCTGAGTATTTTGTTGTATATTTGTGACCGGATGTCTAGCTTGGATTGTGTTTGGAATCCCATGCCTTATATTGGCTCCTGTTTGTGTTTACCTTTTGTTAATATGAACCACTTTATTCTACAGTTATGATTTAATTTGAAGTAGTTGGATTTCGCTTTTCTATACCATTTATTTAATATCTTGCATATCTTCATTAAGTTACCTTTCGGTTGCCTCCTTTGAAGGCTGAAAGCTCAGGTTTCTGCTGGCTTTTCTTAGAATGCAGTCCTTTGACAGTAGGGATCAATTTATTGAGATTCTTCTCTGCACTGCAAGCACGACTTACAAGCAAATGAAATTGACAGAAAAAATAGCTGGTCTATCAATCCTGCCATTCACCATGGTGGCTGGAGCATCATGTTGAGACATATCCTTTAACCCTGCTGTCCCAGCTGTGTAATCTGCTAAGAGAGGCAAAAAAGCCCAGGGCCAGTAGGGGAAAGGATATACTCTGGCAAATTCCTCCTTGACCTCATTGGGTGATCAAAACCCGTCCAGGAAATAGTCATTTATTTACGGCACAGAAGGAGGCCATTTGGCCCATTAAGTCCATGCCGGCTCTCCACAGAGCTATCCAGTCAGTCCCACTCCCTGTAGCCCTGCAAGTTTATTTCCTTCAAATCACATGGGCCAAATCCTATCTACAAAAACACTTACCTTCTACAAGATGAGATTGCTGGTCCCGCTTCCTCTTGAAGGCATGCAGTGACTTAGCACTCAAACCAGCAATGCATTTTCCAGTGATTAAAAACAGAAAATGCTGGAAATACTAAGGAGGTGAGACAGCATCTGTGGAGAGAAAAAGTGAGTTACCATTTCAGGTTGATGACCTTCCGTCAGAACTGGAAAACGTTAGAGATGTAACGGTTATTCCAGTGGCTTATTACTATCTGGGAAAAGAAAATATACCTAACAATCCATCTACCCCTGCTTGTACATAGTTCTAGTTCAAATTCCTCTTCCTGGGTCCTTCCCATTCTGTTAAACTGGAATAATTTATCAGCTCTCCAGCCTTTTAATTACACTATGGATCTCTAGTGGGGGACCTCTATTGGGTCACCTCTAAGTTTATACTTCTCTAATTACCAAGGTCCTTGAGCCTATCTGAGTAGCTGAGTTTATTTAATCCTGGAATTATTCTTGTAGCTCTCTTGTGGACTTTTTCCAAGGACACTTTGCACAGGATTTTATCCTGCCTTTGGAGACGGGAATGGAGGCCGGCGGCACACAAAATGGCAAGGAGTGGCGCGGGCCGTGTGCTTAATGTTGTCCCGGCCCCATGCCATTTTGTCCGGGGCAGGGAAGGCTGGGGGCGGCCTTCCTGCCCCAGGTCAATTGAGGCCCAATTAATGGCCATTTAAGGGCAACTTGCAGCCTCTGCTCCAATTTTACTGAAGTCACAGAGGCCTGCTGCTGTGTGGAGGCACTGCCAGGTGAAACCTGACGGCCTCCTGGGAGGCTCATTGCGGGGGGGGGGTGGCGGGGGTTGTCCCTCCTCTGGAGGCAATCCATGGATCCCAGAGGGGCCCCCCCCTCCTGCCCCACTGATGGCTGTGGCTGCCCCTACAGCTAGAAACCCCCACCCCCTCACCAGGGTCTGCCTGACTGGCCCCAGTGACCCCGACCCCACTTAGCTGCATCCCAGGGTCTCTGACACCTTGTCCTCTGTAGGCCTCCTGCAATGGAGGCAGTGGCCACTACACCTGATGGCGCTGCAGCTTTCTGATTGGCTGGCAGCTCTGGAGGCGGGAGTCCGCTGTGAAATTGCAATGGGGGCCCAAAAGAGAGCCAGGGTGGGGTCCATCATCGCTGGAATAAAATCCGCCCCTACATCACCTACCATATGAAGGGATCAAAACTAGGCACTGTCCTCCAGATGTGGTTTGACCAGTGACTTGTTTAGTGATAAAAAAAATTCTTTTGATTTGTACTGAATGGTTCTATTAGTACAATTAAATATCTTTTTGGTTTTAGCTACACATTTTCTACATTGGTCATGATTTGAATATCTCTTGAGATCTCTGCACTCCTCCACTTCTAGCCTCTTGTGTATCCTTGATTTTAATCGCTCCACCATTGGAGACTGTGCCTTCAGTTGCCGAGGCCCTAAGTTATGGAATTCCCTTCCTAAATCTCTTTCCTTCTCTACCTCTCTTTCCTCCTTTTAAGACACACTTGTTACGACCAGGTGAGGAGGGGATCTCAGGCTCCCCTTTCGCTCCTTCTCTGATTTGACCGCAACAGGGTTTATCCTTTTTTAACACAGTGATTGAACTTACCACCTCAGTGAGCGCTTGCTCCTGTTCCTCTTATGTAATTGCAAATGAACCAATCAGACAGGTTTTCTTGAGTTTAAACAAGAAGGATATAAGTTTATTATCCTTAACATTCTAAACCCGTTAACATTACTAAAATATGCAATGCATTCATGCCCACATTCACACGAGAGATACACATACAAATAGATTACAGAGGGAAAATAGAGTTGGGTGGTTGGAGTAGAGTCTGAAATAAATGGAATTTAAATATAGTTCATCAGTCCCAGAGTCCTTATTGAAATTGTAATCCTGAAATTCTCACTGGATCACGTGCACGGTGCAGGCTGAGGAGGGGGTTTTGACCCTTGTATCCTATTTGTTGGTTGTGGTGGTCTGTAGACTTGGCTTTACCAGCTACAGCCAGGCCTTCTCTGGATCTGTACAAGAGAGAGGGAGAGAGAGAGGGGGTGCTACTCCCTTGATGGCTTATAGTTACTGTTTGCTCTCTGAGTCACAACTTGCAATCTCCCCTGAGTTGCACAAACAGTCACATGACATTACCACCTTTTTGTGTTTTAATGAGGTTCTTCTGGAATTTTCTCTGAGATTCAAGGCTTTACCCCCCTCAGGCTATTCAGTCACAATTGATGGGGATTGGCTCTTTCAAAGTCAATGGGTGTCAATGGCTGTTGATTACCATGTTGAGAAAGCCATCTCAGTTAATTTAATCAGAGTGCACCCTATTGTTCTGGCTAGGTTGCCTCAGTCATGTTGTCTCCGGTCAACTCTGTTGCTGTTTCATGTGCAAATTGCTGTGGCCATCTTGGCTGCCAGATTACTATTTTTAAAAGATGTTATTTTAAGAATTTCCAGTAAAAGTCTTAGGCAAAGTTCCAGTCAATATTTCCCATTTGGCATGTGGGGTTTTCATACCACACTTCTGATCAAACTTTTCGTCCTCTGTCCTAATGTCTCCTTTGTGGTTTGGTGTCAAATTTTGTTCAATAATGCTCCTGTGAAACCCCTTGGGATTTTCTTTTATTCTTTCATGGTATGTGAGCGTCGCTGGCAAGGCCAGCATTTGTTGCCCATCCTAATTGCCCTTGAGAAAGTGGTAGTAAGCCGCCACCCTGCACCGTTGCAGTCCACCTACAGTGCTGTTAGGAAGGGAGTTCTAGGATTTTGACCCAGTGATAGTGAGACTTGGAGTGGAACTTGCAGGTGGTGGTGTTCCCATGCATCTGTTGCCCTTGTCCTTCTGCATGGTAGAGGTCGCATGTTTGGAAGGTACTGTTGAAGGAGACTTGTTGAGTTGCTACATTAGGTAGGTGGGAAATTAAGCTGTGAGGAGGATGCAGAGAGGCTTCAAAGGGGTATAGGTGGAAGAAATTCATTTGCATAGCGGCACTTCTAGCGATATTATTGAAGAGCGCTGTGTGGGCCAGGCAGGTAGTGGCCCGTGGTGTGCCTGCCCCCAGGGAATCGAGGTTCTCTTCTATAGACAGGTTAAGTGAGTGGGCAAGAACATGGCATAAAGGAAAAATTGAAAAGCAGCAAATGGTGAGAAACTGGGAAATGGTATCCAGCGGGACCTGGGTGTCCTTGTACTTGAATCACGGAAAGTTAACATGCAGGTACAGCAAGCAATTAGGAAAGCAAGTTGTATTTATTACAAAGGGAATAGAACATAGGAGCAGGAGTAGGCCATTCTGCCCTTCGAGCCGGCTCTGCCATTCTAGGTTATGGCTGATGGTCTACCTAAATGCCATATTCCTGCACTATCCTCAATATGAGAGTGAAGAAGTCTTAGTACAATTGTATAGGGCCTTAGTGAGGCGACACCTGGACAGAAAGGATATACTTGACTTGGAGGGAGTGCAACAAAGGTTCACTAGATTCCTGCGATGAGGGGATTGCCTGATGAGCAGAGATTGAGGAAATTTGGCTATATTCCTTGGAATTTACAAGAATGAGAGGTGATCTTATTGAAACATAAAATTCTTAAGGGGCTTGACAGAGTAGATGGGGGAAGGATGTTTCACCTGGCCTGGGAGTCTAGAACTATGGCTCATAGTCTCAGAGTAAGGCATCAGTCATTTAGAAATGAGATGAAGAGAAATTTCTTCACTCAGAGGGTTGTGAATCTTTGGAATTCTCTACCCCAGAGAGCTAGGATGCTCAGTTATTGAGTATATTCAAGACAGAGGTTGATAGATTTTTTTGATGCTAAGGGGATATTAAGGGAATTTGGGGACAGTGAGGGAAGGTGGAGTTGAGCTATAAGATCAGCCATGATCATATTGAATGGCGGAGCAGGCTTAAAGGGCCAAATGGCCTACTCCAGCTTCTGTTTCTTCTGTTTTCAATGAAAGTTGTTGTTATTATCTCCCCTGACTCTCATTGACCAGAATTGGATGCTCTGGAAGGAGTGGTATAGTCTAACCAGAGTACTATACAGTATAAATTTGGTTTCCTCAGGCTTACACTGTAATGATTTGAGTCCATAATAACCAAAGATAAATGTTTGGGAATAAATGAAAAGGTTGTAATTAAATCAGAGTTGAATTTTAAGAGCAGACTCAAACTGTATGAACATTGTAGTCTCAAGGTTTACATATAGTAAGTGATGCATATGATTCAGCAAATGAGCTGTAACTTATTTGCAATATCATTATTGCCGATTTCTTGAGACACTGCCACTGTTTACAGGGAAGTTACATTCCTGTAAATATCAAATTAATTAAATCCCATGGGGTGTGCTCTTTGTAATTATCAGAATTTTCATGTGAACCAAAGTACCATTTCGAAGATGTCTTCATTAAATTGTTCTTTTCATCCCCTTAAGGTGCAGCTAAAGCCAGGTCGAAGTCTGATGAACTGGATCCGTCTAACAAAGAGTGGAAAGGACATGACAGGGCTGAGTGGAAGACTTCTTGTGGTAACAGAAGAAGAACTTGCTCAACACAATAAGAAGACTGACTGCTGGATGTGTATCAGAGGTAGGGCAGGAGGATTGACAGCTAAAAGAAGTGGATGCCAATTTAAGTAGTGATTTTAAGAGATGTGGAAGAAAGAAAAATGAAGCGATATGAAGACTCTTGAGGAGAAATTCTCAATTTTAATTCTCGGCCAGTTTCACTGAGTGGTGATTCAGCATAAGTGGATATCTTGGCAGGACAATGACTGTTTTGGCAGATAGTAGGTCCAAGAGCTGGCAGGCATTCACTATTCTAAGTGGGTATTGACATATGGTCAGATTTTCAAAGTTAATGCCAATAATTCAGTGCTATTGGAAAGTTCTTCATTAACCCAATTAATCAATTTTATTTTGGATTATGGATTCTAAGAGTTTCATTATACTAACTATTATCTGCGTTGCCATTCTCTCCTTTATGGTAGGATGTTACCTCAGCAAACTGTCAGCCTGATGGCAAGATTTGGCTATTTGAAGATAAAATTAGTACACTGCCAGTGTCATGTTTCTTTGAGTCCTACTTCCTGTGTTTGTATACCTTTTGAGTGTTTCTGATTTTAAGGGTAGATTTGTTTCTGTTTCCATTTCACTCCCGTTTTTTCATTTTAGTCCGATTCTGCATTTGTATTATTAATTTAGGGGTTGGTTAGTTCAGTTGGGCTAGATGGCGAGAGTAAAGGCCTGCTCGGGTCTGCAAAAAAAACCCGACCCGGGCCCGACAGAACTACAACCTACCCGAGCCCGACCCGGCCCGAGTCCTTCCATTGTTTTCCTGTGCCTAACCCGACCCGACTATCAGTTAGCTTACCTTCCGTTTTTCACTTTGTTGCTGATCTGCACATGCTTAAAATAACTGTAACAAAACCACCTTTCTAGTCCAAAAGTTAAATTAACAGTGGAGCCACTGACCTGTGATCGAACGTGCCGGACACGGAAGTGCAACCCGATCCGACTCGAACCCGACACATGTCGTTGGGTCCTGTTGGGTTCGGGTCAGGTAGCAGGCCTTTAGGCTAGAGTGTAGTGCAGAATAACGCCAACAGCATGAGTTCAATTCCCTTACCGACTGAGGTAGTTAGAAACATAGAAAATAGGAGCAGGAGTAGGCCATTCGGCCCTTCGGGCCTGCTCCGCCATTCAAAAAATATCATGGCTAATCGTCTAATTCAGTACTCTGTTCCCGCTTTCTCCCCATATCCCTTGATCCCTTTGGCATTAAGAAATAAATATATCTCCTTCTTGAATATATTTAATGACTTGGCCTCCACTGCCTTCTGCGGTAGAGAATTCCACAGGCTCACCACCCTCTGAGTGAAGAAATTTCTCCTCATCTCTGTTCTAAATGGCATACTCCGTATCCTGAGACTGTGACCCCTGGTCCTGGACTCCCCAGCCAACGGGAACATCCTCCCTTCATCTAGCCTGTCTAGTCCTGTTAGAATTTTATAGGTTTCTATGAGATCCTCTTTCATTCTTCTAAACTCTAGTGAATATAGGCCTAGTTGACCCAATCTCTCCTCATACATCAATCCTGCCATCCCAGGAATCAGCCTAGTAAATCTTCTTTGCACTCCCTCCCTGGCAAGAACATCCTTCCTCAGCTAAGGAGACCAAAACTGCACACAATACTCCAGATGTGGTCTTACCAAGGCCCTGTATAACTGCAGTAAGACATCTTTCCTTCTGTACTCAAATCCTCTTGCAACGTCGGTGACGAATTCCCTTCCGCCTAAGGTAAAATCCAGCCCAACTACTTTACTCTCCATTTTAATGAAGAATTCTATCATGTTAGGGTCGCTGCTCCCCTTGGGACCCCCACACAACAAGATTGTTAATTAATCCTTTCTCGTTGCACAATACCCAGTGTAGGATATCCTGTTCTCTAGTTAGTTCCTCAACATATAGGTCTAAAAAACCATCGCGTACACACTCCAGGAAATTCTCCTCCACCTAATCATTGCTAATTTGGTTTGACCAAACTATAAGTAAATTAAACTCACCCATGATTACAATTGTACCCTTTTTGCATGCTTCTCTAATTTCCTGTTTAATGCTATCCCTTACATCTCCACTACTGTTTGGAGGCCTATGGATAACCCCCACCAACGCTTTCTGCCCCTTGGTGTTTCTTAGCTCCACCCATACAGATTCCACATGATGATTTTCCGAGCCAATATCCTTCCTAACTATTGCATTGACTTCCTCCTTTGCTAACAATGCTACTCCACCTCCTTTCCCTTTTTGCCTGTCCTTCCTAAATATTGAATACCCCTGGATGTTCAGTTCCCATCCTGGGTCATCCTGCAGCCGTGTCTCTGTAATCGCATATCATTACCGTTTATATCTATTTGTGCTGTTAATTCATCTACCTTATTGCGAATGCTACGTGCATTGAGACACAATGTCTTTGGACTTGTCTTTTTAACATTGTTAGTCATCGTAGCTTTATTTTGCACAATGGCCCCATTTGTTTCTCACCCTTGTTTTCTCTGTCTTCCACTTTTGCTTCTTACCTTTCTGTCTTCCCTTTCTATCCTTGTTTCCCCCTCCTCTGTTTCCCTTCTCAGATTCCCATCCTCCTGCCATTCTAGTTTAAACCCTCCCCAACACCACTAGCAAACACCTATTGATCCCGGTCCTGCCCAGATGCAACCCGTCCAACTTGCACTGGTCCCACCTTCCCCAGAACCGGTCCCAATATCCCAGGAATCTGAATCCCTCCCCGCTGCAGCATTTCACCAACCACGTATTCATCTGATATATCCTGCTATTTCTGCTCTCGCTAGCACGTGGCACTGGTAGTAATCCTGAGATTGCTGCCTTTGAGGTCCTACTTTTTAATTTACATCCTAACTCCCTATATTCAGCTTGTAGGACCTCATCCCTTTTTTTTACCTATGTTGTTGGTACCAATATGTACCATGATAACTGGCTGCTTGCCCTCCCCCCTCAGAATGCCCTACAGCTGCTCAGAGGCATCCTTGACCCGAGCACCAGGGAGGCAACATACCATCCTGGAGTCTCTTGCGGCCTCCCACCTTGCCTTGCCCCATAGCGATGTTATGGCATCAGACAATGAGGATGCTACATAGAAAGATAGATTATTAATTTACTGCCACTTCCAGTATGTATTTTTCGTGCCATTTGGAGTATATCTGTTTTTAACATATCTGTACTGCTTCCTTTTAATCCCAGCTCCCAATATTTTTTCAATCCCACTCCCAATTTGGAATTTCTTTTTCACTTCCAAATTTGTATTTTTCACTTCCACTCCCAGTTATTTTTCTCTTCCGTTCAATGCCACTCTACCTTTTCATTGCTGCTCTTCACTTTTTCATCCTGCTCCTGACATTTTTAAAACTTTTGTTTCATTCTCATCCTTGGGTGCCTCGCAGAAATGGTGGTGGGTTGCCTTCTCTGTTTGATACAACTGAGAGGCTTGCTAGGTCACTTCAGAGGGAAGTTAAGAGTGATCTAGTTTGGAGTGGGACTGGAGTCATATATAGGCCAAACTAGGTAAGGACGACAAGTCTCCTTCCCTAAAGGATAGCAGTGAATTAGTTATGTGTTTTGGACAATCCAACAGACTCATGGGACTGAATTTTACAGCCCCCCCACCCTGGCATCAGGGGTCGTAGCGGGGGAACCGGAAAATGTCTCCGGCAGAGGCGGCCATGGGCCTCGATGCCAGGAAGGCCCGGCCTGATACTGCCGGCAGCAGCGAGGCCTCATGGTGGCCTCCTCGCACTCAGTGACGGGATCAAAATTTACATATTTAAATAAATTTAAGGCATTCATTACCTTTCCGCCTTCCATCCTGCTCTGATATAGGTGCCCGTGGCCGGCACTTCCACGCCTTCAGGTCCCCGTCCGGGGATCCGAGGTGGAGAACTGTTGGGGATGGGGAAGCAGGTAAGGTTTTCAGTGCGGGGTGGGGGGCAGGGGTGGTGGGGAGTGAGGTCAAACTCATCCGATTGGTGTAGGGGATGGTGGGAAGGGGTAAAGTGCATAGTTTATGAATCTGGCGGGTGGGGAAGTTCAGGTGCAGAAGCCAAGTATTTTGGAGTGGGGGGGGGCAGAGGGCAAGGAATTAATTATATGGTTATTGGGGGGATGTGAGAGGGGCTAGAAACATTTATTTAATTTTTTCAAATCAATTTTAAATCACTATTTCTTTAAATATTACATTGAAATGTAGTGCTCAAAGCCCTTTAAAAATGGCGTCAACGCCTGTGCAAAGGCTGCTGACGCCATTGCGGGGGACGGATAACCTACCCCCTACACGTCGTCGGGGTGTGCGGTCTGCGCCAGCCATTTAAATGATCTGCCGCGCTGAGTATCGCGGCGGCTGCATGATGTGTGGTCCACGCGGACGGACTGCCATTGTTTACGTCCTCTGCCAATTTCAGTGGCAAACATGTAAAATCCAGCCCCTGGTCACTGTTACTAATACAGTCCTCACCACTTAAGATGTCCACTTTTAAAATGGCCTGTCATTTATGTTGCCCAAAACCAATAACCGTCATCATTTGCATTAGTGACAGTTTCAAAGCTACCGCTTATTGCGTCTTAAGAGCTCTATTTATTTTGGGCAGACTGACCAATGAAAAGAGAGAACTCTTTTACCTTTCCACTAAATTTGTGCTACAGTCCATCAGCTTAAATGAATCAGGTTAAACCACTTGTTAAATCAGTGCTGTTTGTAATAAAGTCAGTAATGCCCAGATGCATAGTTCTCCGAAACATGAATTTGTCTGTTCCCACTCAGGTACTGCCAGACTTCTTGTCTTTTTTCAATGTTTTTGTTTTTATTAATGTTTCAGTTTATCATTACCACATGCTGCAGTGTGGATTTTAACTGCCCTCTCCCTGGCTGGCTTTGAAACTGTAATTGAAATGATTTGAGCATTTTTAATGCTGCCCCATAACATGGTGTTACACCAGACATAGCTTCTGTTTCCAGATTTTTAAAACTCTATTCAGATTTTCAAAATGTTATGTTGGGGTCTGAATTTGTGTTCTCTGGATTACTAGTCCAGTAGTATAACTACTAACAGTATCATACCCATGTAAACTTCACACAACATAAATCTTTCCATGACTCCTACCCTGAGTATATATAATGTTTTACGTTTCTCCAGTGTTTTCATTCCACATTCACTTGATTGTAACAGCCGTAGCTCCTTCTTTCCTGTGTGGACCTCATGCCATTAATTTGCACTCACCAGTATTAAATTCTTTGGTGCACCTTAACTTTTTCCTTCTGAAACTTTTCAACACTTAATTGATCATTAAACCTTTATCACTTACTCACTTTAATTTGCTTTAATTGACTCGCTTACACCGAGTTTTTATATATAATTTCTGCATTGATCTTGTTACGGCCACGTAGTCCGACGTGGGTAGTTCCCACTGTTCAACTCCCCACCTGACCACCGCAAGTGTATTTGTATTAGAGTTTAGCCACTTGGTGTTTTATTTTTCAAATAAACAGACAGCGACAAGTTTTCTTATAGGTTTTAAAAGCAGCAAGTCAATTATTTATTCATCAATATTCCGAAGAAGGGTCACTGACCCGAAACGTTAACTCTGCTTCTCTTTCCACAGATGCTGCCAGACCTGCTGAGTGATTCCAGCATTTCTTGTTTTTGTTTCAGATTTCCAGCATCCGCAGTATTTTGCTTTTATTTATTCATCAATATGCCTTATCCCGAAATTGTCGCAACCGCCTCCACTCATGAGTTCGCTTTCACACACACGCGCAAGATGAAACAGATAGAGAAGGAAAAGAGGAAGGTGGTTTTTAGTGGGAGAGAAAGGTTACGATAAACCTGTTGAATTCTCTTGGTAATCAAGTTCTAGATGGTTGTAGGCCGGAAATGATTGTAGATTTCTCTCTTGATTGAAGGTTCTGTTGAAGATGGTGGGTCACCTCCAGTTCTCTCTGCTGTATAATGTGGATGTCGGATTTTTTCAGCAGGGCGTGTGCTTTTTGGCTGACTGGAATGTCAGCTGTTACAAGTAGCTTCACCTTCTGGGTCACTGTCTCTCTTTCTTTCTCCCTGGCTGTCTTTTTCTTAAGGGAAAAATGCCACATCTCACCTTTTTTTTTTATTATTCATTCATGGGATGTGGGCGACGCTGGCCTAGCCAGCATTTATTGCCCATCCCTAATTGCCCTTGAGAAGGTGGTGGTGAGCTGCCTTCTTGAACCGCTGCAGTCCATGTGGGGTAGGTACACCTACTGCTGTTTGGAAGGGAGTTCCAGGATTTTGACCCAGCGACAGTGAAGGAACGGCGATATAGTTCCAAGTCAGGATGGTGTGTGACTTGGAGGGGAACTTGCAGGTGGTGGTGTTCCCATGTGTTTGCTGCCCTTGTCCTCCTAGTTGGTAAAGGTCGCGGGTTTGGAAGGTGCTGTCTGAGGAGCCTTGGTGCATTGCTGCAGTGCATCTTGTGGATGGTACACACTGCTGCCACTGTGCGTTGGTGGTGGAGGGAGTGAATGTTTGTAGATGGGGTGCCAATCAAGCGGGCTGCTTTGTCCTGGATGGTGTCGAGCTTCTTGAATGTTGTTGGAGCTGCACCCATCCGGGCAAGTGGAGAGTATTCCATCACACTCCTGACTTGTGCCTTGTAGATGGTGGACAGGCTTTGGGGAGTCAGGAGGTGAGTTGCTCGCCTCAGGATTCCTAGCCTCTGACCTGCTCTTGTAGCCACGGTATTTATTTAGCTACTCCAGTTCAGTTTCTGGTCAATGGTAGCCCCTAGGATGTTGATAGTGGGGCATTCAGCGATGGTAATGCTGTTGAATGTCAAGGGGAGATGGTTAGATTCTCTCTTGTTGGAGATGGTCATTGCCTGGCACTTGTGTGGCGCGAATGTTACTTGCCACTTATCAGCCCAAGCCTGGATATTGTCCAGGTCTTGCTGCATTTCTACACGGACTGCTTCAGTATCTGAGGAGTCACGAATGGTGCTGAACATTGTGCAACCATCAGCGAACATTCCCACTTCTAACCTTATGATTGAAGGAAGGTCTTTGATGAAGCTGCTGAAGATGGTTGGGCCCAGGACATTACCCTGAGGAACTCCTGCAGTGATGTCCTGGAGCTCAGATTATTGACCGCCAACAACCACAACCATCTTCCTTTGCGCTAGGTATGACTCCAGCCAGCAGAAAGTTTTCCCCCTGATTCCCATTGACCTCAGTTTTGCTAGGGCTCCTTGATGCCATACTCGGTCAAATGCTGCCTTGATGTCAAGGGCAGTCACTCTCAACTCACCTCTTGATTTCAGCACTTTTGTCCATGTTTGAAGCAAGGCTGTAATGAGGTCAGGAGCTGAGTGGCCCTGGCAGAACCCAAACTGAGCATCATTGAGCAGGTTATTGCTAAGCAAGAGCTGCTTGATGGCACAGTTGATGACACCTTCCATCACTTTACTGATGATTGAGAGTAGGCTGATGGGGCGGTAATTGGCCGGGTTGGACTTGTCCTGCTTTTTGTGTACAGGACATACCTGGGCAATTTTCCACATTGCAGGGTAGATGCCAGTGTTGTAGCTGTACTGGAACAGCTTGGCTAGGGGCGTGGCAAGTTCTGGAGCACAGGTCTTCGGTACTATTGCCGGAATATTGTCAGATCCCATTGCTTTTGCAGTATCCAGTGCCTTCAGTCGTTTCTTGATATCACGCGGAGTGAATCGAATTGGCTGAAGACTGGCATCTATGATGCTGGGGACTTCAGGAGGAGGCCGAGATGGATCATCAACTCGGCACTTCTGGCTGAAGATTGTTGAAAATGCTTCAGCCTTATCTTTCGCACTGATGTGCTGGGCTCCCCCATCATTGAGGATGGGGATATTTGTGGAGCCACCTCCTCCAGTTAGTTGTTTAATTGTCCACCACCATTCACGGCTGGATGTGGCAGGACTGTAGAGCTTCGATCTGATCCGTTGGTTATGGGATTGCTTAGCTCTGTCTATCGCATGCTGCTTACACAGTTTGGTACGAAGATAGTCCTGTGTTGTAGCTTCACCAGGTTGACACCTCATTTTGAGGTATGCCTGGTGCTGCTCCTGGCATGCCCTCTTGCACTCTTCATTGAACCAGGGTTGGTCTCCTGGCTTGATGGTAATGGTAGAGTGGGGGATATGCCGGGCCATGAGGTTACAGATTGTGGTTGAGTACAATTCTGCTGCTGCTGATGGCCCACAGCGCCTCATGGATGCCCAGTTTTGCATTGCAATATCTGTTCGAAATCTATCCCATTTAGCACGGTGTTAGTGCCACACAACACGACGGACAGTTTCCTCAATGATGTGAAGGCGGGACATCATCTCCACAAGGACTGTGCGGTGGTCAATCCTACCAATACAGTCATGGACAGAAGCATCTGCAGCAGGCAGATTGGTGAGGACGAGGTCAAGTATGTTTTTCCCTCGTGTTGGTTTCCCCACCACCTGCCGCAGATCCAGTCCAGCAGCTATGTCCTTTAGGACTCGGCCAGCTCGGTCACTAGTGGTGCTACCGAGCCACTCTTGGTGATGGACATTGAAGTCCCTCACCCAGAGTACATTTTGTGCCCTTGCCACCCTCAGTGCTTCCTCCAAGTGGTGTTCAACATGGAGGTGTACTGAGTCATCAGCTGAGGGAGGGCGGTAGGTGGTAATCAGTAGGAGGTTACCTTGCCCATGTTTGACCTGATGCCATGAGACTTCATGGGGTCCGAAGTCGATGTTGAGGACTCCCAGGGCAACTCCCTCCCTACTGTATACCACTGTCCCGCCACCTTTGGTGGGTCTGTCCTCCCTGTTCGGAGACATTCTGGTTTCTTACCCATGGAGATCGCACAATGGCCCAGGGCATGGCTACACCTGCTTAGTTTTAGAAGTAGACATTCAATTCTGGAAAGTTTTTCGGATAGGTATAAGAAGGGTTTCATTGACACCTTTTGGCTTTGTCCTTTGTCAGATGGTTTGGATACACAAAAGGCCAATCCCCTTTTTCTTCAGTGGCCATTTTGGACCATTGTTCACTTTTTAAAATAAAGATTAAGTTCTTAAAGACAAAGTCCATTTTTTCTTAACTCTTCAGAGCTAGTCCGTGAATGTTGTATCATTGCACTTACAACGTGCGTGACAATCTGTAATGCCACATTTCCATTATGCCATTTGATCCTCCTGTCGTTATCCACCAATATATGCTTTGACTTTATGGCAAGATTTGACCGGCCCCCAGGTAGTGGGCTCGGAGGTGGGCGGGTGGGGGGGGTGGTCATTAAAGTACTGGAGAGCTGCGTCAGGAGGGGTCCCTGATGCAGTTCCACCGCCAGGCCATTTTATCAGCAGTGGGATTGGCAGCGGCTTAGCAGCAGGCAGCCAATTTAGCCAATGAAAGGTCCACTTAAAGGCCATATTGCCGCTGGCAAAGTGGCCCACACTGCCCACCCCCCACCACGTGGGGAGGCTGCCAGCTGCTTGGTGGTAGCTTCCCTGTAGCTTCCTGGGTGGGCCATCACATCCAGAGGCTCACGGCAAAGGCTGCCCTGCATCTTGGCGCTACCGGTGGAGGGATTAGCCCTTGGATCGCCTGGGCCTGCTTGCCAGGCCCTGGCAGAGAAAACAAATTTGTAACTCCCTTGCGAGGGAGCCTCAAAATGGAGATGACCTCTCGTTTTCCTTGCAGCCTCAGCAGCGGCCACCTCTCTGATTGGGCCAGTAGCATGGAGAGCCACCCAGCGACAGCCAATTAAAAGGCCACCATCAGGAAGATTGCCACCGTAGTCATGCTGCCCACCCGCGTGGACTTGGGACCTGCATTTGGTCTCAACATTGGGACTTACCCCGCCAGCAACGTCCCAGCCAGTGTGTGTAATGCCACAAAAGATCACTTTTTTTCTTCACTTTTGCTAAATTTGGTAGAAAAGTAGTGATTTGCCAATGCAAGTTAGAAAGATTTTGAAACAGAATTGAGGTACTTCTGAAATATAAATGTCAGGTGTCGGCTTCACGAGAGTGGGCTGCACTGTCACTTTATTGTCAATATGAAACTGTGTTCTTTGTTGTGAACACAAGGGGGCATTTGCAGTCTGCATTATAATTTGTCAGAAGCTTTTTTAATTAATTTATTTATTGACCATTTTACAATTGGTTTACAAAGTGATGGCAGAAGAGCTTAAGCATGTTCATCATTTTACTCAGATACAGACCATAGTCCATTGAAAAATAATATTTAGTAATGAATATGTAATTTTGTTCTAAAAGGTTTTTCTATTGAAAACAATTCAAATTTTCGCTGACTATACAATTAGTAAACCATCTCGAAAATCATTGTCTCAATAACTTTTTAGTTGATTAACAAAGCCTTCGGAAGAAGTGGACAAAATAAATGGTTTGAAATATTTGTGAGAAAAATGTTTGAAAGGAGAAAAACATTTTGAAATGGAATAGAAAGTGGATGTGAGCAAGATCTGGCATGTTTGTCAGATAACATCTTAGGAGTGGTATCATTATTTCCTAGTTTTAGATTAGCTTCTTAGAAGCCTTCAGTAGGAGAGAAAACGCAGTGTATAGTGTTAGATTGAAAACAAGTTGATGCACAAGCTGCGACTTTGACTGCAGTGTTTTGTTCCAGTGGATGATTTTGTTTGTCTGAAGTTGAAAAATGCAATGCATTGTATGCAACAAGTTGCTGTGATCAGTCTCAGTAATAGTCCTGTTAATTATCCCATGCAATTTGGAGCATTCTGCACTGATTTTGAGCAACATATACCCCACATTCAGAATTACTTTGCTTTCTCTCTGCCCCATTCTTTGAAAAGTATTTTAGTTGATGTTGGGTCAGATGTAGATATGTTTTTGTGAAAGCTGAAGTCTTTTTTAATAACTGATGACAAGCAATCCTTATGAGTGTCAGTTTTGTCTAATTACATTCCTGTGAAGCTCCTTGGGATGTTTTACTGCATGTAAAGGTTCTCTATAAATGCAAGTCATAGAGTCATTTATGGCATAGAAGGAGGCCATTCGGCCCATCAAGTCCATGCTGCCTCTCTACGAAGCTATTCAGTCAGTCCTACTTGCCTGCTTGATCCCTGTAACCCTGCAAGTCTATTTCCTTCAAGTGGCCATCCAATTTCCTTTTGAAATGCAAGTTGAATGAGGTATTATTTTGATTTTTAATTTCAAGAAGTACCTTGAAATATAATTCTGGTCAGCTTGTAATATTGAACTGTTACTTTAAATATTTGTTTCGCAATTATCCTGCTGAACTTTTTTTATTCTTTCATGGGATATGGGCGTCGCTGGCAAGGCCAGCATTTTTTGCCCATCCTTAATTTCCCTTAACAACTGAGAGGCTTTCTAGGCCATTTCAGAGGGCAGTTAAGAGTCAACCACAATGCTGTGGGTCTGGAATCACATGTAGGCCAGACCAGGTATGGATGGCAGATTTCCTTCCCTGACGGTCATTAGTGAACCAGTTGGTTCTTTTACAACAATAGTTTCATGGCACCATTACTGAGACTAGCCCTTTCAATTCCAGATTTTTATTTATTAATTGAATTTAAATTCCACCAGCTGCCATGGTGGGATTTGAACCTGTGTCCCCAGGCCATTAGCTTGGGCCTTGGATTACTAGTTCTGTGACATTACCACTATACCACCATCTCCACATCTATTTATGTGCAGAGTCGAAATACATAACAGAGTAGCGTGCAATATTTTGACCAAACATTACCAAGGCAGAGTTGTTTTTGCTTGTTTTTGAAGCAGCGATAGTGCGAGCGAGGTGGCAGCTGGGAAGGTGAGTTTCAGTTTAAATTAACTTACCTTTTGTTTCGGCGGACACGGGGACTGCTGGGTAAGTAAACCTATATATTCGGGCAGTGGCTAAACCCGAAACACTACACGTGTAGTGTCTCCCAACCATCCTCCTCCTCTAACCAATAAAAAGGACTCTTGTGTGGAGGGTTTGGTAAGGTAAGGTTTTCCTTTTTTTTAAAAACCTCTGTTGTCAATTTAGTGCGGAGGGGATGGAAGCTAGGGCAGTTGCATGCTCCTCTTGTGGGAGGTGAGGGTCACCACTTGTGTCCCTGCTGACTTCACCTGTGAGAAGTGCACCCAACTCCAGCTCCTCGCAGACCGCGTTAGGGAACTGGAGTTGGAGCTGGATGAACTTCGGATCATTCAGGATGCTGAGGGGGTGATAGAGAGCAGTTATAGGGAAGTAGTGACACCTAAGTTACAGGATAAAGATAGCTGGGTGACCGTCAGGGGAGGGAAAGGGAATAGGCGCACAGTGCAGGGATGTCCTGTGGCCGTTCCCCTCAATAATACGTATACCGTTTTGGATACGGTTGGGGGGGGGACCTACCAGAGGAAAGCCACAGTGGCCAGGTCTCTGGCACTGAGCCTGGCTCTGTGGCTCAGAAGGGAAGGGGGGGGAATAGGAGAGCGATAGTGATAGGAGATTCAATAGTTAGAGGAACAGACAGGAGATTCTGTGGTCGCGAACGAGACTCCCGGATGGTATGTTGCCTCCCGGGTGCCAGGGTCAGGGATGTCTCGGATCAAGTCCACAGGATTCTTAAGGGGGAGGGGGAGCAGCCAGAGGTCGTGGTACATATCGGTACCAATGACATAGCTAGGAAAAGGGATGAGGACCTGAAAAGCGAATATAGGGAGTTAGGTTGGAAGCTGAAAGGCAGGACGAGCAGAGTAGTAATCTCAGGATTGTTACCGGTGCCACGTGCTAGTGAGGCTAGAAACAGGGAGCGAATGCAGCTGAACACGTGGCTACAGACTTGGTGTAGGAGGGAGGGATTCAGATATGTGGATCATTGGGATACCTTCTGGGGAAGGTGGGACCTGTACAAGAAGGACGGGTTGCATCTGAACTGGAGGGGCACCAATATCCTGGGCGGGAGGTTTGCTAGAGCTCTTTGGGAGGGTTTAAACTAGTTTGGCAGGGGGATGGGAACTGGAGCTACGGATCAGTGGATGGGGTAGCTGTTGAACAGGCAGATACAGAGTGCAGAGAGTCTGTGAGGAAGGTTAGACAGTTGACACGACAAAGTTGCAGCCAGTATGATGGATTGAAGTGTGTCTATTTTAACGCAAGAAGTGTCAGAAATAAGGATGATGAACTTAGAGCATGGATCAGTACTTGGAGCTACGATGTTGTGGCCATTACGGAGACGTGGATATCACAGGGGCAGGAATAGATGTTGGATGTTCCTGGGTTTAGATGTTTCAAAAGGAATAGGGAGGGAGGTAAAAGAGGTGGGGGAGTGGCATTGCTAATCAGGGATAGTATCACAGCTGCAGAAAGGGAGGTCGTCGAGGGGGGTTTGTCAACTGAGTCATTATGGGTGGAAGTCAGAAACAGGAAAGGAGCAGTCATTTTGTTGGGAGTTTTCTATAGACCCCCAAATAGCAACAGAGACACGGAGGAACAGATTGGGAGGCAGATTTTGGAAAGGTGCAGAAGTAACAGGGTTGTTGTCATGGGTGACTTCAACTTCCCTAATATTGATTGGAACCTCCTTAGTGCAAATAGTTTGGATGGAGCAGTTTTTGTCAGGTGTGCCCAGGAAGGTTTCCTGACTCAATATGTAGACAGGCCGACTAGAGGGGAGGCTATGTTGGACTTGGTGCTTAGCCTCCCCTCTAGTCGGCCTGTCTACATATTGAGTTGCAACTTGGTGCTTGGCAACGAACCAGGCCAGGTGGCAGATCTCTCGGTGGGAGAGCATTTCGGTGATAGTGATCACAACTCCCTGACCTTTACTATAGTCATGGAGAGGGACAGGAGCAGACGGGATGGGAAAATATTTAATTGGGGGAGGGGGAATTACAATGCTATTAGGCAGGAACTGGGGAGCATAAACTGGGAACAGATGTTCTCAGGGAAATGCACGACAGAAATGTGGAGGTTGTTTAGGGAGCACTTGCTGCGACTGCTGGATAGGTTTGTCCCGATGAGGCAAGGAAGGGATGGTAGGGTGAAGGAACCTTGGATGACAAGAGATGTGGAACAGCTAGTCAAGAGGAAGGAGGAAGCTTACTTAAGGTTGAGGAAGCAAGGATCAGACAGGGCTCTAGAGGGTTACAAGGTAGCCAGGAAGGAACTGAAGAATGGACTTAGGAGAGCTAGAAGGGGACATGAAAAAGTCTTGGCGGGTAGGATTAAGGAAAATCCCAAGGCGTGAGGAACAAGAGGATGGCCAGAGTGAGAGTAGGGCCGATCAGGGATAGTAGAGGGAACTTGTGCCTGGAGTCGGAGGAGGTAGGGGAGGTCCTAAATGAATACTTTGCTTCAATATTCACTAGTGAGAGGGACCTGGTCGTTTGTGAGGACAGCGTGGAACAGGCTGATATGCTCGAACAGGTTGATGTTAAGAGGGAGGATGTGCTGGAAATTTTGAAAGACATGAGGACAGATAAGACCCCGGGGCCAGACGGGATATACCCAAGGATATTATGGGAAGCGAGGGAAGAGATTGCTGCGCCTTTGGCGATGATCTTTGCGTCCTCACTGTCCACTGGAGTAGTACCGGATGATTGGAGGGTGGCAAATGTTGTTCCCTTGTTCAAGAAAGGGAATAGGGATAACCCTGGGAATTATAGACCAGTCAGTCTTGCGTCGGTAGTGGGCAAATTATTGGAGAGGATTCTGAGAGACAGGATTTATGATTATTTGGAAAAGCATGGTTTGATTAGAGACAGTCAGCATGGCTTTGTGAGGGGCAGGTCATGCCTCACAAGCCTTATTGAATTCTTTGAAGATGTGACAAAACACATTGATGAAGGAAGAGCAGTGGATGTGGTGCATATGGATTTTAGCAAGGCGTTTGATAAGGTTCCCCATGGTAGGCTCATTCAGAAAGTAAGGAGGCATGGGATACAGAGGAAGTTGGCTGTCTGGATACAAAATTGGCTGGCCCATAGAAGTCAGAGGGTGGTAGTAGATGGAAAGTATTCAGCATGGAGCTCGGTGACCAGTGGTGTTCCGCAGGGATCTGTTCTGGGACCTCTGCTCTTTGTTATTTTTATAAATGACTTGGATGAGTAAGTGGAAGGCTGGGTTAGCAAGTTTGCCGATGACACGCAGGTTGCTGGAGTTGTGGATAGTGTGGAAGACTGTTGTAGGTTGCAACGGGACATTGACAGGATGCAGAGCTGGGCTGAGAAGTGGCAGATGGAGTTCAACCTGGAAAAGTGTGAAGTGATTCATTTTGGAAGGTCGAATTTGAATGCAGAATACAGGCTTAAAGACAGGATTCTTGGTTTTGTGGAGGAACAGAGGGATCTTGGGGTCCATGTCCATAGATCGCTCAAAGTTGCCACCCAAGTTGATAGTGTTGTTAAGAAGGCGTATGGTGTGTTGGCTTTCATTAACAGGGGGATTGAGTTCAAGAGCCGCGAGGTTATGCTGCAGCTCTATAAGGCCCTGGTTCGACCACACTTGGAATATTGTGTTCAGTTCTGGTCGCCTCATTATAGGAAGGATGTGGAAGCTTTAGAGAGGGTGCAGAGGAGATTTACCAGGATGCAGCCTGGACTGGAGGGCATGTCTTACGAAGAAAGATTGAGGGAGCTAGGGCTTTTCTCATTGGAGCGAAGAAGGATGAGAGGTGACTTGATAGAGGGGTACAAGATGATGAGAGGCATAGATAGAGTGGATAGCCAGAGACTTTTTCCCAGGGTGGAAAGGGCTATCACCAGGGGGCATAATTTTAAGGTGATTGGAGGAAGGTTTCGGGGAGATGTCAGAGGTAGGTTCTTTACACAGAGAGTGGTGGGTGCGTGGAATGCGCTGCCAGCGGTGGTAGTAGAAGCAGATACATTAGGGACATTTAAGCGACTCTTGGATAGGTACATGGATGATAGTAGAATGAAGGGTAGGTAGTTAGTTTGATCTTAGAGTAGGTTAAAGGTTCGGCACAACATCGTGGGCCGAAGGGCCTGTACTGTGCTGTGCAGTTCTGTGTTCTATGTTAGATCTGGAATGCACTGCCTCAAAGGATGGTGGAAGCAGATTCAATAATAGCTTTCAAAGGAAGATTGGATATATATTTGAAAAGGAAGAATTGGCAGGGCTCTGGGGAAAGAGCAGGAGAGTGGGACTAATTGAACAACTCTTCTAAAAAGAACTGGCACAGGTGTGATAGGCTCCGTGCCCCACTTCTGTGCTGTATAATTCTATACCCTAACACGTAAAGAAAAATTAAACCTTTTTTGTTGACTCTGATGTAAAAGGGAGATGGGGAATACATTATACATCTGTGAAAAATCAGTAATATCAGTAATATAAAAAGATTATATCAGTAATTATATCAGTAAAAAGGTTAAATCAGTAATATAAAAAGATTAAATAATCCATTGAAAGAGATAGCTTGCTTGAAAATATTACTTTGCAGAAGGCAATTATTAACAGAGTAATGTGTGTCTCATGTACCAACTCTTAATTCACAATATTTGCCTTTGTAGGCATGGTTTACAATGTGACACCGTATTTGGAATATCACCCTGGAGGAGAGGAGGAGCTTATGAGAGGTGCAGGAGCTGATGGAACAGAATTATTTAATCAGGTGAATTTGTTAACCAAAAGATTATTTCAGAGTAATTTCTCAAATTTTGGGGTGAAATGGAACCTGAATTATGTTTTTCTCAGTCAATGGAACCATTTGTTGCAAACAGAATTTGAAATCACATCTTTTAAGGAAACTTTTCATACAGCAGTTTGATTTATCACTGTTATTATGTTTGTAATTAAAGTACTGTTCAATTGATGTAATGATGGTTACTGTTCTGGAGAATCTATATCTATATCCTCTCCTGAGCATGTTCTCATGTCGGCAAGGCACATTTTTTATTAAGTGAGCTTGTGCAGTGTAATGAAGCAATCTGTTCCTGTCATAATCTTCAATGAGCAGGAGTTGCCATTTGCACATTAAAAGTGTTTCTTGACAGTCCAGTGCTGATCACTTTTGAATTGCTCATTACCTAGGGAATGAAAAATACTATTTAAAAAAGTTAGCATATATAAATATAAGAATGTAAATAGCCATGATTTTATGAATCTACTGCAGTTAACCTGATTATGAAGCCTTTTTTCCTTTAGTTTTGCCATTCTTCTAGTAATGCAATTACAGTTGATGAGTGAGCCTTTGGCTTAGTGGTAGCATTACAGTCTCTTGAGTCAGAAGGTGCAGATTTCAGACTTTCCCGGTGAAGGCAGACTGGAGCTCCAGCTCTGAATTGTGGGTTGACATTCAGTGATAACGCACCCAATGGATTTGGGTGGCCCACTCTTTACTGTATGTGTTGTGAGAGAGCCCATATTACCATCCTGTTGTGTTGGAATAACTAAGTTGCTACAAAGATGGTTATGACTATGGAAGGAGCATACATGCCATGGCTTGTCAGTCTATGAATCAGCCTGCGAATCCTTCCAGTGCTTCACACTTTTCTCCAAAGGAAGAGTGTGCAGATACAAAAATAACAATAAATCCATAAACCCATTTTTTCATTTTGAAATGCTTAAAAACATTTTTATTTCTTAACAATCAAACAGCAGTGTGACAAAATCAGAATTTCTGTACTCTGTTTTGATAACTTTAGATTAATTTTGACTTCAAAGGCAAGTCTATAATTTGAAAGGTTTCTCATGGTTCTAGTCACTCAGCTTCAGTTCCATCTGGAGATCTAAATTCTTTTAGATGTTTGCATTGTCAGTGCATTGTGAACCTGTACAGAAGTGTGTTTTAAGCAAGAGCCCTGTTGCTACAAAGCTGCCTAAGAATACATTCTAAAAAGGGATTAGTTTCCTTTTTAAATTGTTTTATGTGTTAAGTTTTAAATAACTTGCCATATCTTATAGCTCCTATGTATTCAATTTGTAAATGAATCTGGAGTAGGGAGGACTAAAATGCGATTTAATACTTTAGAAGTTTTTTAAATTATGAAAGATTTTGATAAGATATAGAAGGAGGGAATGCTTTCCTGTGGTTGGGGAGTCAGTGTTAAAGAGTCCGCAATTTAAAATTGTCACATAATATTTCTTTACGTGGAGTTGTTAGAGCATGGAATATGGTTTAGTTGGGGCAGAGACCATTGCTTTTTTTTAAGAGAAGATAGTGTAGTCACTGTTGCAATGTGGGAAACGTGGCAGCCAATTTGCGCACAGCAAGCTCCCAAAAACAGCAATGTGATAATGACCAGATAATCTGTTTTTGGTGATGTTGATTGAGGGATAACTATTCGCCAGGATACCGGGGATAACTCCCTTGCTCGTCTTTGAAATAGTGCCATGGGATCTTTTACATCCACTGTGGAGAATAGGTGGGGCCTCGGTTTCATGTCTCATCCGAAAGACGGCACCTCCGAAAATGGAGCGCTCTCTCAGTACTTAATTGAAGTATCAGTGGCGCAGTGGTTAGCACTGCAGCCTCACAGCTCCAGTGACCCGGGTTCAGTTCTGGGTACTGCCTGTGTGGAGTTTGCAAGTTCTCCCTGTGACTGCGTGGGTTTTCGTCGGGTGCTCCAGTTTCCTCCCACAGCCAAAGACTTGCAGGTTGATAGATAAATTGACCATTATAAATTGCCCCTAGTATAGGTAGGTGGTAGGGGAATATAGGGAAGGTGGGGATGTGGTAGGAATATGGTATTAGTGTAGGATTAGTATAAATGGTTGATAGTCGGCACAGACTCGGTGGGCCGAAGGGCCTGTTTCAGTGCTGTATCTCTAAATAAATAAAATTTTTGAAGATCAAAAATTAACATTTTGAAGCAGAGCAAGATAGAGGGTTATAGAGAGAGAGATCAGGAACGTGCAATTAGCTTTGAATTGCTGTACCAAAAAGAACTGGTGCAGGTCAAACAGGAATCCTATGCTGTAAACCTCTGTCATTAATAGTTTTAGCCTACATGCTTTAGTTTGAAGCTGTGATGTTTTTCTCCTTTTTGAAATATAAAATGTGGTGGGTAACTGCTATGAATTTCGATGCTCGATATCAAAGTAACAGGGTAATTAATTATTAATCCTGGGCACACTATCTCAACATGACATGTTAAAGCTGCAGATTTCAGATCATGGGAAACTCAAGCTGTTTATGTCCCTTTGATGTGAACACTAGGGAAGTAAATGTTTGAAGAAAGACAGAACTGTGACATGCCTTTGTGTTTGAGCCTCAATAAATTTAACAAACAAAATGCTTGTTCTTACATTGTGAATTCAGCTTGTTTCGTCCTGTTGCAAACCTCTTGTACCAGAGAATGATACAGGGCACTTTGTTCTGATCAAATATCACCTTGTGGAAAAAGTCCCAATGTCATTTTTAAACTCCAGCTTTTAGATATAGTGCATTTCATGACCTCAGGACATCCCAAAAAACGTCATAGTCAATTAAGTGCTTTCAAAGTGTAGGCTGGAATTTTCTGGGCCCTTTGGTGATGGGCTGGGAGGCAGAAAGGCTGGCAAAATGACGCAGGAAGCCATACCGGGGTGGGGGGGGGGGGGGCGTGGGTGGGGGAGTGGTGTAGCAGCAGGAATGTTGACAGATTGGCTGCCCACTGGGAGGCCAATTAAAGGCCACATAAGCAGCCAATTAAGGGCTACTTCCCAACTCTATGGGCATTTCCCTGCGTGGGGGGTGCCCTGCTGCCACATAGGGAGACCGCATAGTAAAATCTGGCCCCCTCCCAGCAGGTTCCGGGAATGGACCCTCTTTTATAGCCACGCCATGGCCCATGGCGGGGCCCTCCCAGCGACAATGGCCATCCTAGCGGCAACGGCACCGAATGCTGGGGCTCTTCATAGCTTAAATGTTCCATCCCAGGCAACATCCTGGTGAATCGTCTGCTTGGGGGTGGGCCACTGTCCTTAATTGGATGGCAGCCTGGCAGCAGTCACTTAATTGGCCACCGCTGGCAATATGTCTCCCTGGGTCCTGCCACTGGCTGAAGTGGGGTCGCCTCCCGTTTTCAGCTCCAGCGGCGGAACCTCTGCCACTTGCACAAATTCAGCCCATAGTCAACTGTTGTTAATTCCTTAATTAGCAAAAATATTTACGGTAACTCCTCTGCAATTAATATTTCTCTCCTGTGAGAATGCTGCTTAATTCCCAGCCGTGAATAGTTCTTGAGAAAGAAAGCAATGATTCTTCCCTTTTGACTGAGTTAGGGATAATAATTCAGTTGGATTTCATTTTCGTTATAATGTGCTATAGCAGTCACCTTTGAAAATGTTGGTTCATTTTTTAATTATTGATTTTATGCATTGCAATTGCATTGTGAATTACTCGGATACTGTTTCAGATGACCAGCAACTACATCCTTCGCTACGGATGCTGACATTAAAATGAGCAACAGTCCAGCATGACTTTCTAATCCACCTACAGCCTTAAATGCAGCTTCTTTACCTCGACACCTGTGTCCTAATATTGCGCTGCTGTATGTATTTATTTGAGGACTGAGTTTCTTGTGCTATGCTACTTGTTATGGTCAGGTGAAGAAAGGTCGAATGGTTCCCCTTTTTTCCCTCTTGTTTGGCCGTAACAGGTTTTACAAAGGATGCATTTGCCAATTCAGTGAGTGTTTAACTGTTTATGTGCTATAATCATAAAGAAACAATTGGACAGGTTTTCTCGAGTTTAATAAAGAAAGAGGTTAGCTTTACTATACTTTAACCGATCTGAGTAAATTAATAAAATATACTCTGACCTTACATACACACACACTCAAAGTTCACACATGCGCATCAATAGATTACAGAGTGAGGAAGATAGATTGATCAAATTAGAGTCGGAGAGAAATAAAAGTGTGTGGAGATTGGTGACTTGGCTGGCTTCAGGCTGAATTTGGTGGTCGTGCAACTTTCCCTCGGTAGTCCCGATGCTTCTGATTTGCAGATGTAGACGGTTGATTTGACCATTCTCCTGGAGACTAGTGCAGGGTTGATCTCCTTTAAGGAGTCTTTGTCTGTAGGTGGGGCGTCCCTGGTGGTCACAATCAGCAAACAGGGTTCGAAACTTACAAGGTAGTTTGGAGAGAGAGAGGGGGAGGAAGGAGGGACCTCACTTGGGTCTTGTCTCTTCAACGTATAGCTGCTTGTGTAGCTCTGCTCTACTGCAGAGAAAACAGAAGCTTAAGCACATGAAGGGGGGGGCCTATCACATGACCACCACCTAGTGATTCAAACATGGTTGTTACTAGTGTATTCCCCCTTGCAACTTAATTAGTCCATGTCTGGGAATCTCCTTCTCACAGCTCGGGTCCCATTGTTCAAATGATTAGGTTTAGTGGTTTCTCTCCACCAGTTGAATACCTCAGGTGATTGCCTTGATGCCTTGCTAATGGGAATAGGATATGTGATTCATTCAGATTCGCCAAGGACATGGGGCTGGATTTTACGCCGGGCGGACGGGAACTGGCCACCGACGATGTCATATACATGGACTTCAATAAGGCGTTTGATAAGGTTCCCCATGGTAGGCTGATGGAGAAAGTGAAGGCGCATGGGATCCAAGGTGTACTAGCTAGATGGATAAAGAACTGGCTGGGCAACAGGAGACAGAGAGTAGCAGTGGAAGGGAGTTTCTCAAAAATGGAGACGTGTGACCAGTGGTGTTCCACAGGGATCCATGCTGGGACCACTGTTGTTTGTGATATACATAAATGATTTGGAGGAAAGTATAGGTGGTCTGATTAGCAAGTTTGCAGACGACACTAAGATTGGTGGAGTAGCAGATAGTGAAGGGGACTGTCAGAGAATACAGCAAAATATAGATAGACTGGAGAGTTGGGCAGAGAAATGGCAGATGGAGTTCAATCAGGGCAAATGCGAGGTGATGCATTTTGGAAGATCCAATTTAAGAGTGAACTATACAGTAAATGGAAAAGTCCTGGGGAAAATTGATGCACAGAGAGATTTGGGTTTTCAGGTCCATTGTTCCCTGAAGGTGGCAACGCAGGTCAATAGAGTGGTCAAGAAGGCATACGGCATGCTTTCCTTCATCGGACGGGGTATTGAGTACAAGAGTTGGCAGGTCATGTTACAGTTGTATAGGACTTTGGTTCGGCCACATTTGGAATACTGCGTGCAGTTCTGGTCGCCACATTACCAAAAGGATGTGGATGCTTTGGAGAGGGTGCAGAGGAGGTTCACCAGGATGTTGCCTGGTATGGAGGGCGCTAGCTATGAAGAGAGGTTGAGTAGATTAAGATTATTTTCATTATAAAGACGGAGGTTGAGGGGGGACCTGATTGAGGTGTACAAAATCATGAGAGGTATAGACAGGTTGGATAGCAAGAAGCTTTTTCCCAGAGTGGGGGATTCAATTACTAGGGGTCACGAGTTCAAAGTGAAAGGGGAAATGTTTAGGGGGGATATGCGTGGAAAGTTCTTTACGCAGAGGGTGGTGGGTGCCTGGAACGCGTTGCCAGCAGAGGTGGTAGACGCGGGCACGAAAACGTCTTTTAAGATGTATCTAGACAGATACATGAATGGGCAGGAAGTAAAGAGATACAGACCCTCAGAAAATAGGCGTCATGTTTAGATAGAGGATCTGGATTGGCGCAGGCTTAGAGGGCCGAAGGGCCTGTTCCTGTGCTGTAATTTTCTTTGTTCTAACACAGAGAAGAGGCAATACAGTTTTTCACTCTGCATTAGACTGTTTCCTGAAGTGTAAATTCAGCATTTGAAAATAATTTAAATCTTAACCTTAACCCGAAAAATCTTTCAAAATTCAAATTAATTCTAAAACTGGTTGTCAAGTCATTTGGAGAAAAAAAGAAACTCAGAAATCTTGTTATATCATGAGGAAGGCACTTGCACTGATAGAATCACACTGACATACCCGTAGAAATATTCCGTGTTACGCGTATTCAGCCTACAGCATCCTGGGAATTAAATGCACAGGTGTAGTTGGTAACTTTTCAAATCTCAGAAAAATGTATTGACTCCAAGTCTCAACTTTTGAGCATAATGGAACCCAGAATGTTTTTGCTTTGTGGATTTAATTACTTGAAATGACCCGTTCTAATTAAAATATGTACATTTCAACAAAGATGTAGCATTTGACGATCTTGCTCATCATGCAAATATTCAATTGGCCATTTTCACAGTCTGGAATAGACAGACAATAGTGCAGCTGCCATCCACAATAATGTCTCTCCATTAGTCCCTTTTTGAAAACAATGATTTCCTTGAAACTGCACTGTCTGAATTATATTTCCATTAACATTTACAGTTTTTTGTCAGACTATTCAACTGCAGAACCTTTTACCATCTCTCAAGTCTCATTAATCCTTTATGTAACTGATGTCTATCAAGCTCCTTGTGTATTTTGTCAAGAATGAGTACAATAAGGATTTGTGAACTGTTGTGGTTTCAGCCAGCTGTCTAATTAATCTCTCAATGCGTGTTCCAGAAAGAGTACCACCTGAAATTTCCACTACCAAATACATTTTGGAGCATTCAGGCTATAGAATCATGGGATAATATAGCACAGAAGGAAGCTATTTGAAAGCAAAATACTGCTGATGCTGAAAACCTGAAATAAAAACAGAGAAAATGCTGGAAATTCTCATCAATTCAGGCAGCATCTGTGGAGAGAGAAACAGAGTTGACATTTCAGCTCAAAAACCTTTCATCAGAACTGGGCTTTTCAGGGGCTATTCGACCCATTGTGCTTGTGCCGGCTCTTTGGTTGAGCTATTCAATTAACCCTACTTCTCTGCTGTTTCCCCAAAGCCTATAAATTTTTCCCCTTCAAGTATTTATCCAACTCTCTTTTGAATATTGCTATTGAATCTGCTTCCACAAATGTTGTGGAGGACGAGTTGCTGGACTGTGTTAGGGATGGTTTTCTAGAGCAGTATGTTGAGGAACCGACTAGAGAACAGGCTATTTTAGATTTAGTATTATGTAATGAGAAAAGGCTAACTAATAATCTTCTTGCAAAAGAACCTTTATGGATGAGTGACCATAATATGATAGAATTTTACAATAATGTTTGAAAGTGAGGTAGTTCAATCTGAAGCCAGGGTGTTAAATTTGAACAAAGGAAATTATGAAGTTATGAGGGGCAAATTGGCTGAGGTGGATTGGGAAAATACATTAAAAGGTAAAACAGTCCATAGGCAATGGATAGTCTTTAAATAAATGTTACATAGTTTACAGCAACTACACATTCCTTCAAGGCATAAAAACCCCAAACGAAAAGGCAGTCAACCGTGGCTAACAAAGGAAGCTAAGGATTGTATAAGATTAAAGGAAAGGCCAATAAAGTTGCCAGAAATAGTACTAAGCCTGAGGATTTGGAGGATTTTAGAATACAGCAAAGGAGGACGAAGAAACTGATTTAAAAAAAAGGGGAGAATAGAATATGAATGTAAACTAGCAAAAAACATTAAAACAGACTGTAAAAGCTTCTATAGGTACATAGAAAGGAAACGTTTGGCTAAGCCAAATATGGGTCTATTACAGGCAGAATCAGGTGAATTTATAATGGGGAATAGAGAAATGGCAGAGAAGCTAATCTTCACTGAGGAAGATACAAGAAATCTCCCAGAATTAGAGATCCAAAGGACTAGGGAGAATGAGG
Organism: Heterodontus francisci; assembly: GCF_036365525.1. Taxonomy (NCBI): domain Eukaryota; kingdom Metazoa; phylum Chordata; class Chondrichthyes; order Heterodontiformes; family Heterodontidae; genus Heterodontus; species Heterodontus francisci. Next base: position 149,314,119 of record NC_090373.1, on the reverse strand, counting down.
AATTGAAGGAAATTAGTATTAGTAGGAAGGTTGTATTGGAGAAATTAATGGAGCTGAAGGCTGATATGTCCCCAGGACCTGATGTTCTACGTCCCAGAGTATTGAAAGAGGTAGCTATGGAGATAGTGGAGGCACTGGTGATCATCTTCCAAAATTCAATAGATTCTGGAACGGTTCCTGCAGATGGGAAGGTAGCAAATGTCACCCCATTATTTAAGAAGGGAGGGAGAGAGAAAACAGGGATCTACAGAACTATTAGCCTTACATAGTAGAAGGGAAAATTTGAAAATCTATTCTAAAGGATGTGATAAATGGACACTTGGATAATAATGATCTGATTGGGCATAGTCAATGTGGATTTATGAATGTGAAATCATGTTTGACGAACCTGTTGGAGTTTTTTGAGGATGTTACTAACAGAATTGCTAAAAGGGAGTTGGTTAGCAAAATTAAAGCACATGGGATAGGAGGTAACGTACTGGCATGGATTAAGGATTGGTTAACAGGCAGAAAACAGAGAGTAGGAATAAATGGGTGATGTAATACTCACCACTTGCCTGGATGGGTGCAGCTCCAACAACACTCAAGAAGCTTGACACCATCCAGGACAAAGCAGCCCGCTTGATTGGCACCCCATCTACAAACATTCACTCCCTCCACCACCGACGCACAGTGGCAGCAGTGTGTACCATCCACAAGATGCACTGCAGCAATGCACCAAGGCTCCTTAGACAGCACCTTCCAAACCCGTGACCTCTACCAACTAGAAGGACAAGGGCAGCAAATCTATGGGAACACCACCACCTGGAAGTTCCCCTCCAAGTCACGCACCATCCTGACTTGGAACTATATCGCCGTTCCTTCACTGTCGCTGGGTCAAAATCCTGGAACTCCCTTCCGAACAGCACTGTGGGTATACCCATCCCAAATGGACTGCAGCAGTTCAAGAAGGCAGCTCACCACCACCTTCTCAAGGGCAATTAGGGATGGGCAATAAATGCTGGCCTGGCCAGCGTCACCCACATCCCATGAATGAATTTTTAAAAATTATCGCATTGGCAGGTTGTGACGAATGGAGGTATCAGCCTGGTGAAGCTACAACGCAGGACTACTTGCATGCCAGACAGGGAAAGCAGCATGCGCTAGACAGAGCTAAGTGTGCCCACAACCAACGGATCAGATCTTAGCTCTGCAGTCCTGCCACATCCAGTCGTGAAGGGTGATGGACAATTAAACAACTAACAGGAGAAGGGGGCTCGACAAATATCCCCATCCTCAACAATGGGGGAACCCAACACATCAGTGCGAAAGTCAAAGCTGAAGCATTTGCATCCATCTTCAGCCAAAAGTGCCATGTGGATGATCCATCTCCACCTTCTCCGGAGGTCCTCAGCATCACAAATGCCAATCTTCAGCCAATCCGATTCACTCCATGTGATATGAAGAAACGGCTGAAGGCACTGGATACTGCAAAGGCTATGGGCCCTGACAACATTCCGGCAATAGTACTGAAGATTTGTGCTCCAGAAATGGACATGCCCCTAGGCAAGCTGTTCCAGTACAGCTACAACACTGGCATCTACCTGGCAATGTGGAAAATTGCCCAGGTATATCCTGTCGACAAAAGGCAGGACAAATCCAACCCGGCCAATTACCATCCTATCAATCTAATCTTGATCATCAGCAAAGTGATGGAAGGGGCCGTCGACAGTGCTATCAAGCGGCACATGCTCAGAAATAATCTGCTCACTGATGCTCAGTTTGGGTTCCGCCAGGGCCACTCAGCTCTTGACCTCATTACAACCTTGGTTCAAACATGGACAAAAGAGCTGAACTCAAGAGGTGAGGTGAGAGTGACTGCCCTTGACATCAAGGCAGCATTTGACCGGGTATGGCATCAATGAGCCCTAATAAAAGTGGAGTCAATGGGAATCAGGGGGAAAATCCTCCGCTGGTTGGAGTTAGAGGCCTGCATTAGGTCAGTAAAAAGAACCCGACCCGAACCACAGCAGACCCAAGCACAACCTGGCCCGAGTCCCTACGATTTTGCCCTGAGCCCGACCCGACCATCCCTTTACCAACCTTCCTGACACCGAACCTGCAAGAAGCTGCAACGCATGCGCGATGATGTCATGGTGACGCCACTCGCTCACTGCGCAGACTCAGTTTTGTCCTGGACTCACAGCTCAGGTAAGTTTTTTTTATTTTTAATACTTACCAGCAGAGCACTTACCATGTGTGTCTGGCCCGACCCGACCCGAGCCCGGAAGATGGGCCCGACCCAGCCCGAACCCGACATGTCATCGGGCCCCATCGGGTTCGGGTCAGGTAGCAGGCCTCTAGTTGGAGTCATACCTAGCGCAATGGAAGATGGTTGTGGTTGTTGGAGGTCAATCATCTCAGCTCCAGGACATCACTGCAGTAGTTCCTCAGGGTAGTGTCCTCGGCTCAACCATCTTCAGCTGCTTCATCAATGACATTCCTTCAGTCATAAGGTCAGAAGTGGGGATGTTCGCTGATAGCACAATATTCAGCACCATTCGTGACCCCTCAGATACTGTAGCAGTCCATGTGGAAGTGCAGCAAGACCTGGACAATATTCAGGCTTGGGCTCATAAGTGGCAAGTAACATTCGTGCCACACAAGTGCCAGGCAATGACCATCTCCAACAAGAGAAACTCTAACCATCTCCCCTTGACATTCAACGGCATTACCATTGCTGAATTACCCACTGTCAACATCCTAGGGGCTACCATTGACCAGAAACTGAACTGGAGTAGCCGTATAAATACCCTGGCTACAAGAGCAGGTCAGAGGCTAGGAATCCTGTGGCGAGTAACTCACCTCCAGCTCCCCAATTTCTGTCCACCGTGTACAAGGCACAATTCAGGAGTGTGATGGAAGACTCTCCACTTGCCCGGATGGGTGCAGCTCCAACAGCGCTTAAGAAACTCGACACCATCCAGGACAAAGCAGCCCACTTGATTGGCACCCCATCCACCACCTTAAACATTCACTCCCTCCACCACCGATGCACAGTGGCAGCAGTGTGTACCATGTACAAGATGCACTGCAGCAACTTACCAAGAGTCCTTCGACAGCACCTTCCAAACCAGTGATCTCTTCCACCTAGGAGGACAAGGGCAGCAGATGCATGGGAACACCACCATCTGCAAGTTCCCCTCCAAGCCACACACCATTCTGACTTATATCGCCATTCCTTCACTGTTGCTGGGTCAAAATCCTGGAACTCTCTTCCTAACAACACTCTTGGTGTACCTACACCCGAAGGATTGAAAGGGTTCAAGAGGCAGCTCACTGCCACCTTCTCGAGGGCAATTATGAATGGGCAATAAATGCTGGCTGAGCCATCGATGCTCACATCCTATGAACGAATTTTTAAAAACTCATCTAAACACTCCATTAAGTTAGTCAAACGCGATTTATCTTTAACAAATCTGTGCTGACTTTCATTTGTTAGCCTATACCTTTCCAAATACCAATTAATTTTGTCCCGGATTATTGTCTCTAAAAGTTTTCACACAACCAGTTTTAGGCTGAGTGGCTGTAGTGGCTGGGTTTATCCATCTCCCCTTTAATAAACAAAGATGTAACATTTGCACAGAGATTGCAAAATTTGATACCAGATATTTTTTAATTTGCAATAAGAGAATTTTCATAAAAGTTTTGAAAATTGGCCCTTTTAATTAACCCCTCCCCTCAGGTACTGTCTCCCTCTTTTTCAAACCAGTCTTCACCCCTCTCCACAAAAATCCCAAGGTTAACTCCTTTGTCCTTGCAAACTGCTGCCCCATCTCTTCCTTCTCAAAGTCCTTCAACATGTGGTCACCTCCCAAATTCAAGCCCATGATTTCCACAAGTCCATGTTTGAATTTCTCCAATTAGATTTCCGCACTTGCTACTAAAATGCCTTGATCAAAATCACAAATGATATCTTCTGTGACTGTCATAATGGTGCACTATCCCTAACTGACCTGCCCGACTTCTGCATCCTTTGCAATATTTCATCACACTATCCACCTCCAACTCCACCCCACCACTATCCATCTCCATGTGATTGCCCTTATTTGGTCCTGCCCTTCTTTATCTGATCTTAGTGAGAGCATCTCCTGCAATGGCTTTTCCCCCATCTTTGCACTATTACTCCCAGAATCAAGCAGTATTTATTCTTGATCCCCTGCTCTTCCTCATCTATGTGCTGCCCTTGGCAACATGACAGGAGGTAAGCTTTCCAATGAATACTCATAGCATCTAGCTCTACAACTATAGAGGCCTATAGTAGGGTCGTGGTTATATTACCCGAATAATCCTGAGAATGTGAGTTCAAGTCCCACCTCGGCAGCTTGTGAATTTGAATTCAGTTTAAAAATAAATAAAAATCTGGTATAAAAAAGCTCATACCATTGAAAGTGACCATGAAGCTGTTGAATTGAGTTGACTGACTTCTGGCCTAAGTCGCCATTTTCTATTTTTTTTAAACTATTTCTCCCATCCTCTACATTTGGCATTTACTTGCCACACTGCTTTACATGCATACTCAGCTATTTTAACATCCTCTTCTGTTTTAATGCCTTTGCTTATTTGAGTTCATCTGTCTACATCATTCATAGGTTTGCATAGTCTACAGCAGAGAAACAGGCCATTCAGTCCAACAGGTCTATGCTGGTGATTGTGTTGCACAGGAGCCTCTTCCCACCACTCTTCATTCAACCCCATCCACATATCCTTCCATTCCTTTCTCCCTCGTGCTAATCTAGCTTCCCTTTAAATGCAGCTATGCTATTTGCCTCAAATACTCTTTGTGATAGTGAGTACCAAATTCTTACCACTTTTTGGGTGAAAAAGTTGCTCTTGAATTCTCTATTGGATCTTTTGGTGGCTGACCTATATTTATGGACCCTAGTCTCCCCCACAGATGGGAACATTTTCTTTACATCTTATTAAATAACTTCATAATTTTAAAGTCCTCTATTAGGTCACTTCACAGCCTTCTATTTTCTGCGGAAAAGAACCCTAACCTTTTCAGCCTTTCCTGATGAGCATATTCTCTTAGTTCTGGTATCATCTTTGTGAATCTTTTTTCACTTTTTCCAGTGCTTCCATATCTTTTTCAAAATATAGATGTCCGTGATTTCTCATTCCTTCTAGCTTTAAGAAAAATCTGCTTGCGGGATATAAAACTTATTATTTGTCTCTTTGTGATAAGAGATGATTTTTGCACTTATCTGCACCCCCCCCCCCACCCCCTTTCATTTCATTGCATCCCATGTGGCTAATCTTCCAGTTTCCTTAAATGGTAATCTATCCTATTTCTTTATATTTGTGTGTATTTCCAGGATTTTTTGTGTATTTGCTGAAATATAGCGTGGAGAAATACATGCCTGTCTTAGCAAACTAGTTGATGTGACCATTTTCTTCAAATTTCAGATTCACAATTGGGTCAACTTTGAATCCATGCTGAAGGAGTGCCTTGTAGGAAGAATGGCTTCAAAGCCAAAAGCTGTTGCTAAAGGTAGTTTTCATTTTCTTATTGTTTCGGAACTGCAAGTTTATTTCCTTCCAGTTTATTTCGTTCAAGTGTATTTTCTTCAAGTGCTTATCCAATTTCCTTTTGAAATCATTGATTGTCTCTGCCTCCACCACCCTCGTGGGCAGCAAGTTCCAGGTCAACACCACTCGTTGCATAAAAAAAGTACTTCCTCACATTCCCCCTGCATCTCTTTCCCAGACCCTTCAATCTGTGTTCATTGGAACAGCTTTTCCTTGTCTAACTTTTCTAAGCCTGTCATAAAATGTGCATCTCTATCAAATCTCCCCTCAGTCTCCTTTGCTCCAGGGAGAACAACCCCAGCTTTTCCATGTAACTAAAATCCACCATCCATGGAACCATTCTGGTAAAATTCCTTTGCACTGTCTCAAGGGCCCTCACATCCTTTCCAAATTGTGACCAGAATTGGACACAATGCTCTAGTTGGGGCCTAACCAGAGCTTTATAAAGGTTCAAAATAACTTTCCTGCTTTTGTACTCTATGCCACTATTTACGTAGCCTACGTTCCCACATGCTTTGCTAATCAGTCTCTCAACATGTCCTGCCATCTTCAAAGATCGATGCCCATGTACCCCCAGGTCCCACTGCTTCTGTACACTCTTTAGAACTGTGCCATTAAGTCTATGTTGTCTCACCCTATCCCTCCTGCCAAAATGCATCACCTCACACTTGCCTGTAATAAATTCCATCTGTCTGCCCTTTCTGCTGGCCCAGGTTTGTCCAGCCTTTTCAAATGGGGTGGGGGGGGCACATTACAATTTTTGAGTTACATAGGGGGCCAGAGAAACAATTTCAGAAAGATAAAGATATTAAAAATTTATCTTACTATTATCAAAATAACAACAAATGTACATTTTTGTGAAGAGGCCTTAAATGAGAAGACTAATTTCTTGACTTATTTTCACTTCATTATGTTGGACACTGATTTAGTGAGATACCTGGCATTTTGCTGCTTGCACAAGTATTCAATGTTTGCCTGCACACTTTTTGTAGCGATGTGGAGTATTCCGAATAGATGTCGATTTGTCAGGAGTGATCTTGATCACTCTCTCTCCCTGTCTCTCTCTCTCTCTCCCTGTCTCTCTCTCTCTCTCCCTGTCTCTCTCTCTCTCTCCTTGTGTCCCCTCCCCCTTTCACTCTCTGTCTCTCTCTGTCCCCCTTTCTCTTTCTCTGACAGTTGCAGAGAGCAGGAATGCTCAGCATGGTCAGTTTTTAAAAAAGATCGCAACCCTGTTTCACAGCTGACAGTTGAAGCGAGTGAAAACAGCCATTTCCCAACTTTGCACAGTTTCGGGGTTTTCCCTCAGGTTCTGCTTTTTTTTGTAAAAAAGCCCACCCAAAAACCCTGAATCTGTCCGAAGTTGGGAAAGGGCTGTTCCCGCTCTCATACAGCACTTATCAGCTGTGAAATTGAAAGTGTGAATTTTTTTTAAACTTGATCGGCAAGAAGAAGTCAAAGGGAAATTTCTCATCTCCAGTCATGGACCCCTGGTGAGGATGAGGAACAGCACGAGTACAGTTTCCATCCGCAGGCCGGATAGAAATCTTTGGCAGGCCAGATGTTGGACCACTCTGTGCTAGCCTGTCTATGTCCTGTTGCAGGCACTTCGTATCATCCTCAATGTTTGCCACTCCTCCAAGTGTGGTGTCATTAGCAAATTTTGAAATTCTACTGTGTTCCAAGATCCAAATCACTTGTAGGTAGCAAAAAAAAATGTGGTGGTCCTAGCACTGACCCTTGGGGAACACCACTGTCTATCATCCTCCAGTCTGAAAAACAGCCATTTACCACGACTCACTGTTTTCTGTCTTTAAACCAATTTTTTAAACTAATAGGACCCTGACCATCCTATTCCATGATCCTCACCATTACTTCTGGGTCTTTATGCCAATAGCGATAGTGTGTTTTCTACATTACAACTTTGAGCATTTTTTTATTTGTTCGGGGGATGTGGGCGTTGCTGGTCAGGCCAGCATTGGCGGCACAGTGGCGCAGTGGTTAGCACCGCAGCCTCACAGCTCCAGGGACCCGGGTTCGATTCCGGGTACTGCCTGTGTGGAGTTTGCAAGTTCTCCCTGTGTCTGCGTGGGTTTTCTCCGGGTGCTCCGGTTTCCTCCCACAAGCCAAAAGACTTGCAGGTTGATAGGTAAATTGGCCATTATAAATTGTCACTAGTATAGGTAGGTGGTAGGGAAATATAGGGACAGGTGGGGATGTTTGGTAGGAATATGGGATTAGTGTAGGATTAGTATAAATGGGTGGTTGATGTTCGGCACAGACTCGGTGGGCCGAAGGGCCTGTTTCAGTGCTGTATCTCTAATCTAAAAAAAAAAAATTTATTGCTCATCCCTAATTGCCCTTGAGAAGGTGGTGGTGAGCTGCCTTCTTGAACCTCTGAAGTCCATCTGGTGTAGGTGCACCAACAGTGCTGTTAGGAAGGGAGTTCCAGGATTTTGACCCAGTGACAGTGAAGAAATGACGATTTAATTCCAAATCAGGAAGGTATGTGGCTTGGAGGGGAATGTGCAGGCGGTGGTGTTCCCATGCACCTGCTTCCCTTGTCCTTCTAGGTTTGGAAGGTGCTGTCAAAAGAGCCTTGGTGAGTTGCTGCAATGCTTCTTGTAGGTGGTACACACTGCTGCCACTGTGTGTCAGTGGTGGAGGAAGTGAATGTTGAAGGTGGTAAATAGAGTGCCAATGAAATGGGCTGCTTTGTCCTGGATGGTGTCTAGCTACTTGAGTGTTGTTGGAACTGCACCCATCCAGGCAAGTGGAGAGTATTCCATTGCACTCCTGACTTGTGCCTTGTGGATAGTGGGCAGACATTGGGGAGACAGGAGGTGAGTTCGAATTCTCAGTCTCTGACCTGCTCTTGTAGCCACAGCATTTACAAGGCTGGTCCAGTTCAGTTTCAGGTCAATGGTGATCCCTAGGATGTTGATAGTGGGGGATTCAGCGATTGTAATGCCATTGAATGTCAAGGGGAGATAGTTAGATTCTCTCTCGTTTGAGATGGTCATTGCCTGGCACTTGTGTGGCGGGAATGTTATTTACCACTTATCAGCCCAAGCCTGGATGTTGTGCAGGTCTTATTGCATCTGGACAGGGGCTGCTTCAGTATCTGAGGATTCACGAATGGTGCTGGACATTGTGCAATCAACAGTGACCATCCCCACTTCTGACCTTATGATGGAGGGAAGATCACTGATGAAGCAGCTGAAGATGGTTGAGCCTAGGACACTACCCTGAGGAATTCCTGTAGTGATGTCCTGGAACTGAGATGATTGGCCTCCAACAACCACAACAATCTTCCTTTGTGCTAGGTATGACTCTAACCAGCGGAGAGTTTTTCCCCTGATTCCCATTGACTCCAGTTTTGCATGGGGTTCCTTTATTCCATACTCAATCAAATGCTTCCTTGATGTCAAGGGCAGTCACTCTCACCTCACCTCTGGATTTCAGCTCTTTTGACCATGTTTGGACCAAGGCTGTAATGAGGTCAGGAGCTGAGTGTCGGAACCCAAACTGAGCGTCATTGAGCAGGTTATTTCTGAGCATGTGCTGCTTGATAGCACTGTCGACAAACCCTTCCATCATTTTACTGATGATCGGGAGGAGACTGATAGGGCAGTAATTGGCCGGGTTGGACGTGTCCTGCTTTTTGTGAGGACATACCTGGGCAATTTTCCACATTGCCAGTTAGTGCCAGTGTTGTAGCTGTACTGGAACAGCTTGGCTGGGGGCGCAGCTAATTCTGGAGCAAAGGTCTTCAGTACTATTGCCAGAATGTTGTCAAGGCCCACAGCCTTTGCAGTATCCAGTGCCTTCAGCCGTTGCTTGATATCACGTAGAGTGATTCGGATTGGCTGAAGACTAGCATCTGTGATGCTGGGGACCACAGGAGGAGGCCGAGATGGATCACCCACTTGGCAGTTCTGGCTGAAGGTGGGTGCAAATGCTTGTCTTTTGCACTGATGTGCTGGGCTCCACCATCGTTGAGGTTGGGGACGTTTGTGGAGGCTCCTCCTCCTGTCAGTTGTTTAATTGTCCACCACCATTCATGGCTGGATGTTGTAGGACTGCAGAGCTTAGATCTGATCCATTGGTTGTGGGATTGCTTAGCCCTGTCTGTTCCATGCTGCTTACACTGTTTGGCATGCAAGGAGTCTTGTGCTGTAGCTTCACCAGGCTGACACCTCATTTTGAGGTATGCCTGGTGCTGCCCTCCTGCACACTTCATTGAACCAGGGTTGGTCCCCTGGCTTGCTGGTAATGGTAGAGTGGGCCAGGCCATGAGATTACTGATTGTGGCTGAATACAATTCATGATATCAAGAAATGGCTGAAGGCACCGGATATGGGCCCTGACAACATTCTGGTTGTACTACTGAAGACTTCTGCTCCAGAACTGGCCGCGCCCCTAGCCAGGCTGTTCCAGTACAGCTACAACACTGACATCTACCCGGCAATATGGAAAATTGCCCAGGTATGTCCTGTCCACAAAAAGCAGAACAAATCCAATTCGGCCAATTACCACCCCATCAGTCTACTCGATCATCAGCAAAGTGATGGAAGGTGTCATCGACAGTGCTATCAAGCAGCACTTAATGTCACCACTGCTCAGTTTGGATTCCGCCAGTGCCACCTGGCTCCAGACCTCGTTACAACCTTGGTCCAAGCATGGACAAAAGAGCTGAATTCCAAAGGTGAGGTGAGAGTTAACGCCCTTGACATCAAGAAAGCATTTGACTGAGTGTGGCATCAAAGAGCCCTAGAAAAATTGATGTCAATGGGAATCAGGGGGAATATTCTCCGCTGGTTGGGGTCATATAACATAAAGAAAAATGGTTGTGGTTGTTGGAGGCCGATCATCTCAGTCCCAAGATATCGCTGCGGAAGCTCCTCAGGGTAGGCCCAACCATCTTGCCATTCTTCATCAATGTCTTCCCTACAACATAATGCCAGAAGTGGGGATGTTCACTGATGCTTGCACAATGTTCAGCAACATTTCTGCCTCCTCAGATACATATCCAGCAAGACCTGGGCAACATTCAGGCTTGGGCTGATAAGTGGCAAGTAACATTCGCACCACACAAGTGCCAGGCAATGGCCATCTCCAACAAAAGAGAATCTAATTATCTCCCTTGACATTTAGTGGCATTACTATCCCCCACCATCAACATCCTGGGGGTTACCATTGACCAAAAACATAACTGGACCAGCCATATAAATACTGTGGCAGGAGAGGCTGGGAATTCTGTGGCGAGTAACTCACCTCCTAACTCCCCAAAGCCTGTTTACCATCTATAAAGGCACATGTCAGGAGTGTGATGTAATACTATAATAAAAGCAAAACACTGAAGATGTTGGAAATCTGAAATAAAAACAAGAAATGCTGGAAATACCCTGGCAGCATCTGTGGAGAGAGAAGCAAAGTTAACGTTTCAGGTCAGTGACCTGTCATCAATACCCAGTTCGAATGAAGGGTCATTGACCTGAAACGTTAACTCTGCTTCTTTCTCCACAGATGCTGCCAAACCTGCTGAGTATTTCCAGCATTTCTTCTGATGTTTCTTTCTTTTGGGCCTCCTTATCTCGAGAGACAATGGATACGCGCCTGGAGGTGGTCAGTGGTTTGTGAAGCAGCGCCTGGAGTGGCTATAAAGGCCAATTCTGGAGTGACAGGCTCTTCCACAGGTGCTGCAGAGAAATTTGTTTGTTGGGGCTGTTGCACAGTTGGCTCTCCCCTTGCGCCTCTGTCTTTTTTCCTGCCAACTACTAAGTCTCTTCGACTCGCCACAATTTAGCCCTGTCTTTATGGCTGCCCGCCAGCTCTGGCGAATGCTGGCAACTGACTCCCACGACTTGTGATCAATGTCACACGATTTCATGTCGCGTTTGCAGACGTCTTTATAATGGAGACATGGACGGCCGGTGGGTCTGATACCAGTGGCGAGCTCGCTGTACAATGTGTCTTTGGGGATCCTGCCATCTTCCATGCGGCTCACATGGCCAAGCCATCTCAAGCGCCGCTGACTCAGTAGTGTGTATAAGCTGGGGATGTTGGCCGCTTCAAGGACTTCTGTGTTGGAGATATAGTCCTGCCACCTGATGCCAAGTATTCTCCGAAGGCAGCGAAGATGGAATGAATTGAGACGTCGCTCTTGGCTGGCATACGTTGTCCAGGCCTCGCTGCCGTAGAGCAAGGTACTGAGGACACAGGCCTGATACACTCGGACTTTTGTGTTCCGTGTCAGTGCGCCATTTTCCCACACTCTCTTGGCCAGTCTGAACATAGCAGTGGAAGCCTTACCCATGCGCTTGTTGATTTCTGCATCTAGAGACAGGTTACTGGTGATAGTTGAGCCTAGGTAGGTGAACTCTTGAACCACTTCCAGAGCGTGGTCGCCAATATTGATGGATGGAGCATTTCTGACATCCTGCCCCATGATGTTCGTTTTCTTGAGGCTGATGGTTAGGCCAAATTCATTGCAGGCAGACGCAAACCTGTCGATGAGACTCTGCAGGCATTCTTCAGTGTGAGATGTTAAAGCAGCATCGTCAGCAAAGAGGAGTTCTCTGATGAGGACTTTCTGTACTTTGGACTTCGCTCTTAGACGGGCAAGGTTGAACAACCTGCCCCCTGATCTTGTGTGGAGGAAAATTCCTTCTTCAGAGGATTTGAACGCATGTGAAAGCAGCAGGGAGAAGAAAATCCCAAAAAGTGTGGGTGCGAGAACACAGCCCTGTTTCACACCACTCAGGATAGGAAAGGGCTCTGATGAGGAGCCACCATGTTGAATTGTGCCTTTCATATTGTCATGGAATGAGGTGATGATACTTAGTAGCTTTGGTGGACATCCGATCTTTTCTAGTAGTCTGAAGAGACCACGTCTGCTGACGAGGTCAAAGGCTTTGGTGAGATCAATGAAAGCAATGTAGAGGGGCATCTGTTGTTCACGGCATTTCTCCTGTATCTGACGAAGGGAGAACAGCATGTCAATAGTCGATCTCTCTGCACGAAAGCCACACTGTGCCTCAGGGTAGACGCGCTCGGCCAGCTTCTGGAGCCTGTTCAGAGCGACTCGAGCAAAGACTTTCCCCACTATGCTGAGCAGGGAGATTCTTCTGATGTAATACTGTCCAATTGCCCGGATGAGTGAAGCCCCAACAACACTCAAGAAGCTTGACACCATCCAGAACAAAGCAGCCCTTTTGACTGGCGCCCCATCCACCACCTTCAACATTCACTCCCTCCAACACTGATGCGCAGTGGCAGCAGTGTGTACCATCTATAAGATGCACTGCAACAATTCGCCAAGCCTCCTTCAACAGCACCTTCCAAACCTGCAATCTTTACCACCTAGAAGAACAGCAACAGATGCATGGGAACACCACCGTCTGCAAGTTCCCCTCCAAGCCACATACTATCCTGACATGGAACTATATCGTTGTTCCTTTACTGCCACTGGGTCAAAATCCTGGAACTCCCCAACAGGACTGTGGGTGTACCTACACCTGATGGACTTCAGCAGTTCAAGAAGGCAGCTCACCACCACCTTCTCAAGGGCAATTAAGGATGGGCAACAATGCCCCTGAAAGAATTTAAAAACACCATATAGTGGCTTTCATACCCTTTACAATCAATTAAGTACTTTAGAACTGTAGCCGCTGTTGTAATGTAGGATATGTAGCTGCTAATTTGCGTACAGCAAACTCCCACAAGCAGCAATGTGATAATGACCATATAATCTGTTTTTTGTGATTTTGATTCAGGGATAAATATTGGCCAGGACACTGAATTATAGTTTGTTGTCAATAATGAGGTTTTTCACCTAAATACTGTCTACCTTCACCATTTTACTGGCAATAATCTGTTATATGGCTCGGTCAAAATACACTAGAGAAGGCATTAATCAAGAGTTCTGTTTACAGTGCTGTCCTCTGGGTTTGAATACTTTATATATGCATAAACAAAAATGAAATAATTAAACAGACCAAGTCGACTTTTGGAACGAAGTTGTGTTCATTGTCAAAAGTCCAATTACTTGATGATTGAATAGGCTACACAAAAGTCCGAGTGTATCAGGCCTGTGTCCTCAGTACCTTGCTCTATGGCAGCGAGGCCTGGACAGCGTATGCCAGCCAAGAGCGACGCCTCAATTCATTCCATCTTCGCTGCCTTCGGAGAATACTTGGCATCAGGTGGCAGGACTATATCTCCAACACAGAAGTCCTTGAAGCGGCCAACACCCCCAGCTTATACACACTACTGAGTCAGCGGCGCTTGAGATGGCTTGGCCATGTGAGCCGCATGGAAGATGGCAGGATCCCCAAAGACACATTGTACAGCGAGCTCGCCACTGGTATCAGACCCACCGACCGTCCATGTCTCCGCTATAAAGACGTCTGCAAACGCGACATGAAATCGTGTGACATTGATCACAAGTCGTGGGAGTCAGTTGCCAGCATTCGCCAGAGCTGGCGGGCAGCCATAAAGACAGGGCTAAATTGTGGCGAGTCGAAGAGACTTAGCAGTTGGCAGGAAAAAAGACAGAGGCGCAAGGGGAGAGCCAACTGTGCAACAGCCCCGACAAACAAATTTCTCTGCAGCACCTGTGGAAGAGCCTGTCACTCCAGAATTGGCCTTTATAGCCACTCCAGGCGCTGCTTCACAAACCACTGACCACCTCCAGGCGCATATCCATTGTCTCTCGAGATAAGGAGGCCCAAAGAAAGAATAGGCTACCTAAATAATTATAATTACAGATCTCGTCCATCTTCAGCAGTGCTGCATTCCCTCAGTTGGATTGTATGCCAAAGACCTGGCATGGGACTTTATCTCAAAACACTCTGACTGAGAGACAAGTATGACCCACTGAGCCACACCAAGGCTCGCTACAAAGAGTTAATAGCAATGTTTACCATTTTTACTCCTTAAGTTGATTTAATTAATATTTAAATATATGTGGAAAAATAATCAGGAGACGATGCAGAGAAATGGAGAGGAAACATGAGCAGTTTAATAAGAGTTTGCATCAATGCTGAAACTTAGACCTTCTTTAAACTAATTAAAGGTCACGTACTGCGTCCTTTCCTTCTATTTATATTTAGCAGAGCAGCCTATTACTGGAGGAACAGATTACATGGTTATGTACACAGCTATCTTTTTGCATAAAAGATGGTAATAAATACACATGCAGTTACCTGGGCCTGTAACAGATGTTTCTCATTAGCTGTTTAGTGTAAATTTTCAGTTTTGTAAATTTTGCACGTGCTTGCTCTCCAGATGACAACTGGTTCTTCTTTCCTTCACCATATTTTAAAATATTTTGAATCTTTTGACAAACCTCCACTTGCCCCTCCCCTTCCCCCCCCCCCCTTCCGTACCCCCATCTGTTTTTTTCTTTCCCCCCATCCCCCCAGTAATTTGGGATGGCTTCTACATTAAAGGGTCTGCAGATTGTTGCTTCCATAGGCATGCCAGGAGGTTAAACTGCTAAAACACTTAAGAACTTAACACTTTTAAGAACATTCAGTTATCTTCCAGTGTAAACTAAGGTGGCATTTACTATATTCAAAGATGAGAAAGATTGTAATTTTAGATACAAGTAATTTTTCTAATGACACATGTTAAAATTTGCTTGAGGGACACAAAATGTTATCAATTCTTGAGTGAGTAGATTCTTATTGTATTTGTATGGGTGAGTAGGGATGCCTTCTAAGGAAGTGTGTATAGTCTGCCTTCCATTCATTAATTTTAAAGATCTGAATCAGGCTGTGTCTTTCCTGGCCCACTCTCCTCCTGCTTTGGTTTCAATCTGAGCTCATTGTCCAACCATAATTCAACTGTTACAGTGCTGCAGCTATGCCTTTACGTTCATCCTTGCTGGGTGGTTTGCTAGTGCTGTTAGGGGAGTGGGGGGGGTGTTTAAACTAATTTGGTAGGGGGATGGGATACAGAATGGAGGTACCGTAGGGGGTGATGCACAGTCAAAGTCAGTCTGGAACGCAGACTGTTAAGGCACAAGCGAATGATGCAAGGCTGGATTGCATCTATTTTAACGCAAGAAATCTTACAAGTAAGGCAGATGAATTGAGGGCATTGATTAGCACATGGGAACATGATATTATTTGCTATCACAGAGACATGGTTGAGGGAAGGGCAAGACTGGCAGCTCAGTATTCCAGGGTATAGAATCTTCAGGCATGACATGGTGGTTGGGAGGGTGGGGTGGGGGTGGGGGGGGGGGGGGTGGAAAAGAGGAGGTGGCATTACACTGTTGATCAAGGAGTCAATTACTGCAGTAAGGAGAGATGATATCTTAGAAGGTTCCTCAAATGAGGCCAAATGGGTAGAACTTAAAAACAAAAAGGAGGCAATCACTTTGCTGGGAGAGTACTACAGGTCTCCAAATAGTCAGGGAAAGATAGAGGAGCAGATATGTAGGCAAATCTCAGAGAGGTGTAAAAATAATAGGGTAATAATAGTAGGGGATTTCAACTGCCCCAGTATTAACTTGGATAGTCTTAGTGCAAAAGGCTTAAAGAGGGTGGAATTCTTAATTGCATCCAAGAGAGCTTTTTGAGCCAGCGTGTAGAAAGTCCTACAAGAGAAGGGGCAGTACTGGACTTAATCTTCGGGAATTAAGCCAGACAAGTGGTAGAAGTGTCAGTGGGGGAGCGTTTCAGGAATAGTGACCACAACTCTGTAAGATTTAAAGTAGTTATGGAAAAGGACAAAGATGGAGCGGAAATGAAGGTACTGTATTGGGGGAAGGCCGATTTCAATATGATAAAACAGGATCTGGCCAAAGTGGACTAGGAGCAGCGACTTGTAGGAAAGTCTACATCAGACCAGTGGGAATCATTTAATCAATCAAAAAGGAAATAGAGAGAGTTCAGGATCAACATGTTCCCGTAAAGGTGAAGGGTAGGACCAACACGTCCAGGGAACCTTGGATGTCAAGGAATATAGAGGATTGGATAGGGGAAAAAAAGGAGGCTTATGGCACATTCAGAGTGCTGAAAACAGCGGAGGTCCTAGAGGAGTATAGAAAGTGTAGAAGGGTGCTTAAAAAAAGTAATTATGAGAGCGAAGAGGTGGCATGAAAAAGCACTGGCGGGCAAGATAAAGGAAAATCCCAAGGCTTTTAATGAGTATATTAAGGGCAAGAGGATAACCAGGGAAAGAGTAGGTCCCATGAGGGACCAGAGTGGCAATCTGTGCGTGGGGCTGGAGGACATAGGTGAGGTTTTAATGATTACGTTTCATCTGTCTTCACTGTGGAGAAGGACGATGTAAGTGTAGAGATCAGGGAGGGGGATTGTGATATAGTTGAACAAATTAGCATTGAAAGGGAGGAGGTATTAGCTGTTTTAGTGGGCTTAAAAGGCTCAGATGAGATGTATCCCAGGCTGTTATGTGAGGCAAGGGAGGAGATTGCAGGGGCTCTGACACAAACTTTCAAATCATGTCTGGCCACAGGAGAGGTGCCAGAGGACTGGAGGACAGCGAATGTGGTACCATTATTCAAGAAGGGTAGCAGGGATAAACCAGGTAATTATAGGCTGGTGAGTCTAAGATCAGTGGTGGGGAAACTATTGGAAAAAATTTGGAGGGACAGGATTAATCTCCACTTGGAGAGGCAGGGATTAATCAAGGATAGTCAACATGGCTTTGTCAGTTGGAGATCATGTCTAACAAATTTGATTGAGTTTTTCGAGGAGGTGTGTAGATGAGGGTAAAGCAGTGATGTAGTCGACATGGACTTCAGTAAGGCTTTTGATAAGGTCCCACATGGGAGATTGGTTAAGAAGGTAAGGGTCCATGGGATCCAGGGCAATTTGACAAATTGGATCCAAAATTGGCTTAGTGGCAGGAGGCAGAGGGTGATGGTCGAGGGTTGTTTTTGCGATCGGAAGCCTGTGACCAGTGGTGTACCGCAGGGATCGGTGCTGGGACCCTTGCTATTTGTAGTGTACATTAATGATTTAGTCATGAATATAGGAGGTATGATCAGTAAGTTTGCAGATGAAACGAAAATTGGTGGTGGTGTAAACAGTGAGGAGGAAAGCCTTAGATTACAGGCCGATAGAGATGGGCTGATAAGATGGGCAGAGCAGTGGCAAATGGAATTTAATCCTGAGAAGTGTGAGGTGATACATTTTGGGAGAACTAACAAGGCAAGGGAATATACAATGGATGGCAGGACCCTAGGAACTACAGAGGGTCAGAGGGACCTTGGTGTACTTGTCCATAGATCAGTGAATGCAGCAGCACAGGTAGATAAGGTGGTTAGGATGGCTTATGGGATACTTGCCTTTATTAGCCGAGGCATAGAATATAAGAGCAGGGAGGTTATGATGGAGCTGTATAAAATGCTAGCTAAGCCACAGCTGGAGTAATGTGTACAGTTCTGGTCGCCACACTATCGGAAGGATGTGATTGCACTGGAGAGGGTGCAGAGGAGATTCACCAGGATGTTGCCTGGGCTGGAGCATTTCAGCTATGAAGAGAGACTGGGTAAGCAAGGGGTTGCTTTCCTTAGAGCAGAGAAGACTGAGGGGGACCTGATTGAAGCATACAAAATTATGAGGGGCATAGATAGAGTAGATAGGAAGAAACTTTTTCCCTTAGCGGAGGTGTCAATAACCAGGGGGCATAAATTTAAGGTATGGGGCAGGAGGTTTAGAGGGGATTTGAGGAAGAAAATGTTCACCCAGAGGGTGGCAACCCTCACGACATTTAAGAAATATTTAGACGAGCACTTGAAACGCCATAGCATACAAGGCTATGGGCCAAGTGCGGGAAAATGGGATTAGAATAGATAGGTGCTTGATGGTCGGCACAGACACGATGGGCCGAAAGGCCTGTTTCTGTGCTGTATAACTACATGACTCTAATTCCTATGCAGTTACAAGTGTTAATTTTTCTAATGCATTGTAGTCTTTGATACAAGAATGCCATGCTAGACAACCCTGTAAAGTCTTTACACCAAAGACATTGAAGGCACTGAAACCCTAGTTGGGTGGCTTTCCTGAGTGCTGGACGTCATCTGTGGTAACAATGAATTGTCATTACTGGAAGCATTGTAATTTTCAGTCTAGCAGCAACCTCTTTCCATAGCTGATCTATGTAGATCTTCTGACATTGGGGAAAAAGAGATTGAAAAGGTAGGGAGCGTAATTTTGTGTTGACTGTGTGCGTGCAGCAGCTTTGAAGTCTCATTCAGGCCATCTGAGTATCTAGATATATATAATCATGATCTGTGCTTCAGTATAAACAGCACAATCAGCAGCAAGGAAACCAAGTTATGTTATGGAATCAGTTCTAGTGGGTATATTTTTGTTATATAAATTGAGGGAGTTTTCTGTAAAGCAGTGGGTTTACAGTTCGAGAGTATTATAGCATGGAAACAGATCTTTTGGCCTATTAAGCCTGTGCTGGTGAACTTGGACTCGTTGGAGGGAATTTTATGCTCTCCCCCGCGTCGGGTTTGGAGGCGGGGAGAGCATATAATCGGGTGGGATGGTGGCGAAGGGAACCCCTTCCGTCTCCACCCAAATTAAGTCCTGCGCGGGAAGAGCTGTGACCAGCCTTCCCACCCCACTGCCAATTGGGGCCCTTAAGTGGGAAATTAAGGCCCATTTAAGAGCCTCATCCCACCACCACCGGAATTAGCCCAACAGAGGGCAGGCCTGTCGCTGCATGGGGAGCACGCCAAGCCAACCCCTGAGGGCTGCTTGCCGGCTCTGGCCGGGGTTCCATCATTAAAAGGCCCTTAGTGCCTGATCGAGGGACCCAGCATCGGGAAGGGGAGGGCCGCTGAGTGCCATCCCCCTGCCCATGCTGCCGACCCCCCTACAGCTCCCTCCTCCGCACCTCCCATCCCACAAGACCCCTCCGCCCTGATTTACCTATGGCCTGGGTCCAGGGCCTCGGGTGAGTCCAGTTCTGGTTGATTGGCCGACAGCTCACAGGAGGCGGGTCATCTGCTGCCGGGGTCCTTGACCCTAGGGAAGGCCCACCACTGTCCGCTTAACTGCCTAATCGGCACATGATCCGGAGGGCCTTCCCCAGAGGTGGCGAGGCAGGGCTGTCGCTGACGCTTTTGCCGGTAGTTGAGACACCCATTGCCTGGATAAAGTCCTGGCCATTGTATCTATCCATACAATCTAGTTGACTGCTTAATTTGGTGATTGTTATATCATGTTGTGGCATTGTGATTGGTTCACAGCCAATAACAACAACTTGCCTTTAACTTGGTAAAGCAGTCTTAGGTGCTTCACATGAGAGTTACCAAACAAAATTTGACACTGAGCCACACAAGGAGATATTTTAACAAGTGACCATAAGCTCGGTCAAAGGGATAAGTTTTAAGAAGTGTGTTAAATAGTTGCTTGGCAGTACAGAACTTGAGTATTGCTGAAAAAAAGAGACATGCTGTTGAGGCTTTTCATCTTGCGCTCATCAGGACAGATGCAAGAATGCTGAATTTCAAAGGGAACAGCAGTTTATACTGCATGAGAAAAAGGTGTCCCCACGCTTTTGTTTAATTCAAAAAAAGGCGCAAAGTCTAGACATGGTGCTTTTGCCTGCAGAGGACAGGTCCCCTACATATTGTTACGACTGAGGTGGGAGGAGTGCACTGTCTTTTCTAGTTCCACGTCTCCACAGGTCACAACATATATTTAAATGTTTACCTAGTTACTGATGCAATCAATCATAAGCTCTGTTCTTTATCCCAGAATAAACTACACCAACCAGGTTTCTTTAATCAACAACAAAATTATCAGTTTATTATAAAGCAAGACTTATCCAGTAACAAAGCAAAGCATTAACACACAGACTGAAATATGCAAGTTCCCTTTTAAAATTCCCCACACACAAACTGAAAAAAATTAGAAATTCTCTCAGCAGAGGTCTGTTACAAGAAAAAGACAAAAAAATACATTTTCCAAATACTTGCTAATTCTTGAAGAAACAAAAAGATACTCAGCCTATAGCGAACAGCCGAACAATCCACCAGTCATTGGGACATACAGCCTATATACCTGGCATTGCACTGGCACAGGAATTCATATACCACATTACTCATTCATGTGGTAGGCAGAATGTCTTTTTGACTTGACGGCAACATCCTGTTCGTGGAAAATACCATTTGTGTTGCTCCTGCATCGTAGCGGTTTGAAATGGCTAGCTTCACCTGTTGCTTGGATTTTTGAGATACCTTAACCTTCCAGGATAATTTGAGGAAGATTGGGCACTTTTCAAGTCTGCAAGTGCGGACTTAGGCCCATTAGTGAGTATGTGATCAGGGTAACCATAAAAGCTAATAAAAGCCTTAAAAGCAAACAGTTTTCTGACTTTAACTTTTACAATTGGCCCTTCATTATATACTACTTTATTTCATATTGCAGCAGCTTTGTGTGCTACATTATACAACAGATACAGCACCTGGTAGGGAAAAAACTGTGATCAAAAAAAAAAGATAGAACAAGGCCAGCGGGTCCATCACTCAGCCAAGTTGCAACCAGGCAACACAATCACTAATACTCCCACCCACCAGCAGCCATGTACTCTCCTGGGAGCAGCAAAAATGGAGAAAGATAAAAACCTTAGGCCAATTCAAGAGAAAACATATAAATCTGGAAAATTCCTTCTTTAATACATTGACATGCTGAATATTAATATCACAATGCTGTTTTTATATTGTACTTTACAGAAACTGCTTTCAGAATTAGTAATTGATATCTTACAGCAGTAACATACTATGTGAATTTTCTCTGTCATTCCATTGCTTGTGAAGCTATGATTGATTTTATCTTCCCTTTTTTTCACAGTTTCTGAGAATCAGTCAGGTTTAAAAGTGTCAAAACAGACATCACGAAATGGTACGTAATCCAAAAAACAGATGCAGACACAATAATCATCAATTCATTGTTTTTGTGCTTAAAGTCTGAATTTGAACTTGATGATGTTGCCTGATTTGACAGTCTGAGTGTGTTAAGTGCAGTTTCCCAGAATACATTCTTTCTCACTCTCAAATTCTACTTAATAGTTTTTCAAAATTGTTTGAAAAAAAGTGCTCAAATTTCAAAAGCTACATTCAGGTGAAATATATAAGGAGTTTGTAGAATGTGTGTGTTTGTGCATGTGTGCGAAGAAAAAAAAGCAGGGAAATTCTCCCAGTGTTTTCGCCTGGCTGCAACAGCTTTTGGGACTGGGACATCCTGAGATCGTCAGTTCTTTCTCTGTGTTTGTATACAGATGGCATATGGAAATATGATATTCCAATCAACCCATGAGTGAAGGACAACTGAGAAATTCCGACTTTATATAATTAATGATTTTCACCTGGTTATAGGCCTTGCACAGCTGGGCAAGACCGTGGTGCTTATTTTCCCCGTTGTATGGTATAGTAGGACCAAAGTAAAATACTGCAGATGATGGAAATCTGAAATAAAAAAAGAAAATGCTGGAACAACTCAGAATCTGTGAAGAGAAAAATTGAGTGCCCCAGTTCTGATGAAAGGCCTTTGACCTGAAATGTTGGGGGAATTTTTTACCCCAATAAATGGATGAGATTGGTTCAAGTGGGAGGTTAAGAGTTTTTAAAAATCTGAAACATGGATCCAACCTGCCTTGAACCTATCCTGTTCCAGTCTTAATGGACGCAAGATGAGGGGCGGGTGACCAATCAGCTTGCAGAAGAATTGTGGGGCGCTGAAACCTTCTAAAGTAGCAGCGTGACTTCATTTTAACAGAGTTTCTACTTTTAACACATGCCAGCAGGGGTTGCCAGGTCTCAAGAAACCTGGCAGATAAAAGCCTTCTCATCCTCCACGACCACCATCTCCCTCCCCCCCCCCGACCACCATCTCTTCCCACCCCCGACCACCATTTTTTCCCACCCCCCCGACCACCACCTCTTCCCTCCCCCCGACCACCATCTCTTCCCACCCTCCCCCCGACCACCATCTCTTCCCACCCTCCCCCCGACCACCATCTCTTCCCTCCCCCCGACCACCATCTCTTCCCTTCCCCCGACCACCATCTCTTCCCTTCCCCCGACCGCCATCTCTTCCCTCCCCCCGACCGCCATCTCTTCCCTCCCCTCGACCACCATCTCTTCCCTTCCCCCGACCACCATCTCTTCCCTCCCCCCGACCGCCATCTCTTCCCTCCCCTCGACCACCATCTCTTCCCTCCCCTCGACCACCATCTCTTCCCTCCCCCCGACCACCATCTCTTCCCTCCCCCCGACCACCATCTCTTCCCTCCCCCCGACCGCCATCTCTTCCCTCCCCTCGACCACCATCTCTTCCCTTCCCCCGACCACCATCTCTTCCCTCCCCCCGACCACCATCTCTTCCCTCCCCCCGACCACCATCTCTTCCCTCCCCTCGACCACCATCTCTTCACACCCTCCCCCCGACCACCATCTCTTCCCTCCCCTCGACCACCATCTCTTCACACCCTCCCCCCGACCACCATCTCTTCCCTCCCCCCGACCACCATCTCTTCCCTCCCCTCGACCACCATCTCTTCACACCCTCCCCCCGACCACCATCTCTTCCCTCCCCCCGACCACCATCTCTTCCCTCCCCCTCGACCACCATCTCTTCACACCCTCCCCCCGACCACCATCTCTTCCCTCCCCCTCGACCACCATCTCTTCACACCCTCCCCCCGACCACCATCTCTTCCCTTCCCCCGACCACTGTCTCTTCCCTCCCTCCCCCCGACCACTGTCTCTTCCCTCCCCCCAACCACCCTCTTCCCACCCTCCCCCCAACCACCATTTCTTCTCTCCCCCCGACCACCATCTCTTCCCTCCCCCCGACCACCATCTCTTCCCTCCCCCCGACCACCATTTCTTCTCTCCCCCCGACCACTGTCTCTTCCCTCCCCCCGACCACCATCTCTTCCCTCCCCCCTACCACCATCTCTTCCTCCCCCCCACCGACCACCATCTCATCCCACCCTCCCCCCGAACACCATCTCTTTCACCCCCACCGACCACCGTCTCTTCCCTCCCCCCGACCACCGTCTCTTCCCTCCCCCCGACCGCCATCTCTTCCCTCCCCCCGACCACCATCTCTTCCCTCCCCCCGACCACCATCTCTTCCCTCCCCCCGACCACCGTCTCTTCCCACCCTCCCCCCGACCACCGTCTCTTCCCTCCCCCGAACACCATCTCTTCCCTCCCCCCGACCACCGTCTCTTCCCACCCTCCCCCCGACCACCGTCTCTTCCCTCCCCCGAACACCATCTCTTCCCTCCCCCCGACCACCATCTCTTCCCTCCCCCCGACCACCATCTCTTCCCACCCTCCCCCCGACCACCATCTCTTCCCACCCTCCCCCCGACCACCATCTCTTCCCAACCCTGCCCCCGACCACCATCTCTTCCCACCCTCCCCCCGACCACCGTCTCTTCCCACCCTCCCCCCGACCACCGTCTCTTCCCTCCCCCCGACCACCATCTCTTCCCAACCCTGCCCCCGACCACCGTCTCTTCCCACCCTCCCCCCGACCACCATCTCTTCCCAACCCTGCCCCCGACCACCATCTCTTCCCACCCTCCCCCCGACCACCGTCTCTTCCCACCCTCCCCCCGACCACCGTCTCTTCCCACCCTCCCCCCGACCACCATCTCTTCCCAACCCTGCCCCCGACCACCATCTCTTCCCACCCTCCCCCCAACCACCATCTCTTCACTCCCCCCGACCACTGTCTCTTCCCTCCCCCCGACCACCATCTCTTCCCAACCCTGCCCCCGACCACCGTCTCTTCCCACCCTCCCCCCGACCACCGTCTCTTCCCACCCTTCCCCCGACCACTGTCTCTTCCCACCCTCCCCCCAACCACCATCTCTTCACTCCCCCCGACCACTGTCTCTTCCCTCCCCCCGACCACCGTCTCTTCCCACCCTCCCCCCGACCACCGTCTCTTCCCACCCTCCCCCCGACCACCATCTCTTCCCACACTCCCCCGACCACAATCTCTTCCCACCCTATCCCGACCCCCATCTCTTCCCACCCTCCCCCTGACCACCATCTCTTCCCACCCTCCCCGGATGACCATCTCTTCCCACTCTCCCCCTGACCTCCATCTCTTCCCACCCTCCCCCGACCTCCATCTCTTCCCACTCTCCCCCAACGACCATCTCTTCCCACGCTCCCCCGATGACCATCTCTTCCCACTCTCCCCCCGACCTCCATCTCTTCCCACTCTCCCCCCGACCTCCATCTCTTCCCACTCTCCCCCTGACCTCCATCTCTTCCCACTCTCCCTCTGACCACCATCTCTTCCCACCCTCCCCCGACAACCATCTCTTCCCTCCCCCTGACCACCATCTCTTCCCACTCTCCCCCTGACCTCCATCTCTTCCCACCCTCCCCGGATGACCATCTCTTCCCACCCTCCCCCTGATCTCCACCTCTTCCCTCCCCTGACCTCCATCTCTTCCCACTCTCCCCCCGACCTCCATCTCTTCCCACTCTCCCCCTGACCTCCATCTCTTCCCACCCTCCCCCGACCTCCATCTCTTCCCACTCTCCCCCCGACCACCATCTCTTCCCACCCTCCCCCAACGACCATCTCTTCCCACGCTCCCCCGATGACCATCTCTTCCCACTCTCCCCCTGACCTCCATCTCTTCCCACCCTCCCCCGACCACCATCTCTTCCCACCCTCCCCCGACAACCATCTCTTCCCTCCCCTGACCACCCTCTCTTCCCATTCTCCCCCTGACCTCCATCTCTTCCCTCCCTCCCCCGACAATCATCTCTTCCCTCCCCCTGACCATCATCTCTTCCCTCCCCCGACCTCCATCTCTTCCCACCCTCCCCCGACCACCATCTCTACCGACCTTACAGCCCGACTACCATCTCTTTTCCCACCCCATCTTTCCCCCCGACAACCCTCCCCATCAGCCCCGCCCGGCCCCCCACCCAGACCCACAGCAATATGTTTGACTCCTAACTGGCCATAAAGCCGCTCAGTTGGATCAAAACTGCTGCAACTTTCACCACATGGACTGCAGAGGTTCAATTAGGCAACTCACCACTACCCCCTGAAGGGCAATTGGGGATGAGAAAAAAATGCTGATTTTGCCAATGACGCTCAGGTCCTGTGAATAAATTAAGAAAAAATCTTCCAAATTGAGATGAAACCTACAGTAACTTTATCTTTAGGCCCAATGACAATGATTGTGCTATTTGGCTGTAACTATTGAGCCAACTTGGCACCAGTATACAAAGGAGAGAAAGTAAATATCCTGTCAAAAACTGGCCATTTAGAGACTTCCTCAAGGACTCCTTTTGTGTTGTGACCTTTGTCCTTGAAAAGTTATCTTGGTGTATAGTTAACTTTGTTAAATTGAGATCAAACATTTCCTACCATCACAGCTCTGCCCAAAACAAGGTTATCCCATGGGTCGCTAACTGTGGTACCAGTGCAGGCACGAGTAGATCTTAGTTTTAGTGTTCTTGATGAGGGTTTCTCCGGCTTTCGCTAACTCACCTAAGGCACCTGGCTAATTTGCAGAACTGCAAATGAACCTCCCTACCTTTTGTGTGAGATGGTGTTGGTAAGGGTAGAATTACCTCTTCGAGGTGTATCAGTTTGATCCTTTGCAGAAGCACACCCAGCAACCAATCATCTACTCATGAAATGATCTGTGCTATAAAGGATGTTGGCGGATGTTTTTGCTATTTGGAAAGCAGTTTCCAGTGGCGTTCCACAGCGACCTTTGCTGTTTGTGGTATATATTAAACATTTGGACTTAAATGTGGGAGGCACGAATGGGAAGTTTGCTGATGACACAAAAATGGGCCGTGTAGTTGATAGTGAAGAGGATAGCTGCAGACACCAGAATGATATCAATAGTTTGGTTGAATGAGCGGAAAAGTGGCAAATGGAATTGAAACCAGAGAAGTGTGAGGTAATGCATTTGGGGAGGGAAAACAAAGCAAGGGAATACACAATAAATGGGAGGATATTGAGAGGGGTAGAAGAAGTGAGAGACCTTGGAGTGCATATCCAGAGGTCCCTGAAGGTGGCAGGACAGGTAGATAGAGTGGTGAAGAAGGCATATGGAATGCTTTCCTTTATTGGCCGAGGTATAGAATACAAAAGCAGAGATGTAATGCTGGATCTGTATAAAACGCTGGTTGGGCCATAGCTGGAGTATTGCGTACAGTTCGGGTCACCACATTACAGGAAGGACATAATTGCTGTGGAGAGAGTACAGAGGAGATTTACAAGAATGTTGCCAGGGCTTGAAAGTTGCAGCTATGAGGAAAGATTGGATTGGCTAGGGTTGTTTTCCTTAGGAGGCTGAGGGGTGACTTAATTGAGGTGTACAAAATTATGAGGGGCCTAGATAGAGGAGACAGGAAGGACCTGTTTCCCCGGTGGAGAAGTCAGTTACCGGGGGCACAGATATAAGGTGATTGGTAGAAGGATTAGAGGGGACATGAAGAAAAACTTTTTCATCCAGCGGGTCGTGGGTGTCTTGAATTCACTGGATCGGTGGTGGAGGTAGAAACCCTCAACTCATTTAAAAGATATCTGGACATGTACCTGAACTGCTGTAACCTGCAAGGCGATGGACCAGGTGCTGGAAGATGAGATTAGATTGAGTGGCTAGTTTTTTCGGCCTGTGCAGACAGGATGGGCTGAATGGCCTCCTTCTGTGCTGTAATTTTTCTATGGTTCTATGGAAAATGGGGTCAGAGGAACGTATGGAAATCTACTCTGTTTAGGAATTGACAGACATCACAATCTCTTGGAATCTAGAGCAGAAACGGCCCATAAGATGTTATTTTAAAGGCTATTCTCTTTATATAGGCCATATATTATTTTAACCTTAAATGTTTTTCACAGGTGCAAGTGTTCCAGATGGGTTTCAGAAACAATCAAAGGATATTTCCCCAAGGTAGGTGTTACACTTGTTTTCTTTGTGACTCATTTGGTACTAAGACTTGGCTGTTTGGTGGCTTAAGTGACCTGCTGTACCTATGCCTGTAGTTTTAGTATTTTACATCCTTAAGACTTAAAAGATCTTAGGTGAAAAATGATTGTTAGTGATACTAGTAGATGAACAAATGAACAGAACAGGTTTGGTATTCTTTCGACTGGCATGTTAACTGAGGTATTAATCTGTATATTTTAATTGCTCAGTTCAAACAGCTGGCACAAGAATTGTTATACTAATCATTGAATTATAGAATTTTACACTGCAGCAGGAGACCGTTTGACCCATAACGCACGTGTCTGCTCTCTGGAAGAGCTTTCCAATTTTGCCTGTTATTCTGCTCTTTCACATGTCTTTTTAAAAAAATTCTTGTACAGATAATAATCGCCTTAACTTTTAAAAGCTGTCATGGATTATGCATCCACTGCTGTTTCTGGTAGCCTGTGCATTAAAAATCCTAGCTTCTCCCTTTATTCTTTTGCTGATCTTAAATTTATTCCCTTTAGTTTCTGACTCACTGATCAATGAAAATCATTTTTCCTGATTTTTTTTTAACCATCTCAAAACCCATTGAAATTTTTAATATCTATAAATTTTTGTATTAAACTTCTTTGCTCTTATTTTCTCTCTTGTCTGTTTCCATAACTAAAATCTCTCATCCCATGTGTCATTCTTGTGAATCTTTTGTGTACACGTTCCATAGTCTTGAAATCCTTCCTAAATTTAAGGTGTCCAATTTTGGGCACGGTATTCTAACTGATTGATATCAGTTTTAATATTGCCAACAATCATTTCTGGGCTCTTCACTGCTCGTTGTCCTAGGCAACTACAAGGTCCTCCGTGGAAATTGTAACAGGAAATGTGCATATGATAATGTAAATTCCACAATGTTGAAAGCTGTACAGCAAAATGTAGGAATTTACCTCAAGTTATACATTGCAATAAAAGTTTCAGGGAGCTAGAAATGCTACACTATATTGGTATTAGATATGTGATGGAGTGAGCAGTGCAAAAGTTTGTATCTTTTTGACTTCTGATAAAAGATCAGTATTGCTGGATATAAGCCAAGAATTATGTTTGCAGATCATAAAATCTGCACAAAGTTTTGTTTTCTGCATGCCTTTGAAATAAGTGTGTTCCAATTTAGTTATTATGAAATATAAAATAAATTAGTTAATGCCTGCTTTAAAATGGCAAACAGAGGAATGGCAATGTAAATTGCTAGGCTATAATTTTGAGGGTTTGTACTTTGCATTTTTTCATATTTCCCTGGCAGCTAGATAGTTTCCTGCGCACTAAGACAGAGCCCGTACATTTTATCTCTTGTATTATACTAATTCCAGAAAGATCTCTACTAGATGTTTTTAAACCCAAATAATAAAATGCTGCTAAAGTCTGGAATGGAAGAGACTAAGGAAAAGCAGTGCAGCAAGGTGGGATGGGTAATGTGCTTTGAATCAGGTAGCTTCAGCAAGGTGCTGCCAACCTAGATTACAATATTTTCCTCAAGATAGCATCGAATCTGATACTTCCTTGTGCAGGAACTCTCCTTTGTAGATAAGGCTGAACCATTTGCAACAATCTTCAGCCAGAAGTGCCGAGTGGTTGATCCATCTTGGCCTCCTGCTGAAATCCCCAGCATCACAGATGCCAGTCTTCAGCCAATTCGATTCACTCCGCATGATATCAAGAAATGACTGAAGGCACTGGATACTGCATAGGCTTTGGGCCCTGACAGTATTCCGGCAATAGTAATGAAGACCTGTCCTCCAGAACTTGCCGTGCCCCTAGCCAAGCTGTTTCAGTACAGCTACAACACTGGCACCTACCCTGCAATGTGGAAAATTGCCCAGGTACACAAAAAGCAGGACAAGTCCAACCTGGCCAATTACCGCCCCATCAGTCTACTTTTGATCATCAGTAAACTGATGGAAGATGTCATTGACATTGCTGTCAAGTGGCACTTGCTGAGCAATAACCTGCTCAGTGACGCTCAGTTTGGGTTCCGCCAGGGCCACTCAGCTCCTGACCTTATTACAGCCTTGATTCAAACATGGATAAAAGAGCTGAGCTCAAGAGGTGAGGTGAGAGTGACTGCCCTTGACATTAAGGCAGCACTTGACTGGACCTCTAGGGTTGTAATCTCTGGATTACTCCCTGTGCAACGTGCCAGTGAGGCTAGAAATAGGAAGATAGTGCAGCTAAACACGTGGCTGAGCAGCTGGTGTAGAAGGGAGGGTTTCAGATATCTGGACCATTGGGCTCTCTTCAGGGACAGATGGGACCTGTACAAGAAGGACGGGTTGCATCTAAACTGGAAGGGCACTAATATCCTGGCTGCAAGGTTTGTTAGCGTCACTCGGGAGTGTTTAAACTAGTGTGGCAGGGGGGTGGGAACCAGAGCAGTAGGACAGCTAGTGAAGTAAATAAGGAGGACATAGTAAATAAGGCCAGGAGGACTAAGAGGAAGAGCAGGCAGGGAGATGTTGCTGAGCACAGCGGGACTGGTGGTCTGAAGTGCATTTGTTTCAATGCGAGAAGTATAACAGGTAAGGCAGATGAACTTAATTAGTACTTGGAAATACGATGTTGTTGCTATTACAGAGACTTGGTTGAGGGAAGGGCAGGATTGGCAGCTAAATGTTCCAGGCTTTAGAAGCTTCAGGCGGGATAGAGGGGGATGTAAAAGGGGTGGGGGAGTTGCATTACTGGTTAAGGAGAATATCACAGCTGTACTGCGGGAGGACACCTCAGAGAGGTCATGCAGCGAGGCAATATGGGTGGAGCTCAGGAATAGGAAGGGTGCAGTCACGATGTTGGGGGTTTACTACAGGCCTCCCAACAGCCAGCGGGAGGTAGAGGAGCAGATATGTAGACAGATTTTGGAAACATGTAAAGGTAACAGGGTTGTGGTGGTGGGTGATTCTAACTTCCCCAATATTGACTGGGACTCACTTAGTGCTAGGGGCTTGGATGGGGCAGAATTTGTGAGGAGCATCCAGGAGGGCTTCTTGAAACAGTATATAGATAGTCCAACTAGGGATGGGGCCATTCTGGACCTGGTATTGGGGAATGAGCCCGGCCAGGTGGTCGAAGTTTCAGTGGGGGAGCATTTTGGGAGCAGTGACCATAATTCCATAAGTTTTAAGGTACTTGTGGATAAGGATAAGAGTAGTCCTCGGGTGAAGGTGCTAAATTGGGAGAAGGCTAATTATAACAATATTAGGCAGGAACTGAAGAATTTAGATTGGGGGCGGCTGTTTGAGGGTAAATCAACATCTGACATGTGGGAGTCTTTCAAACGTCAGCTGATTAGAATCCAGGACCAGCATGTTCTGTGAGGAAGAAAGACAAGTTTGGCAAGTTTCGGGAAGCTTGGATAACGCGGGATATTGTGAGCCTAGTCAAAAAGAAAAAGGAAGCATTTGTAAGGGCTAGAAGGCTGGAAACAGATGAAGCACTTGAGGAATATCAAGACAGTAGGAAGGAACTTAAGCAAGGAGTTAGGAGGGCTAAAAGGGGTCATGAAAGGTCATTGGCAAACAGGATTAAGAAAAATCCCAAGGATTTTTATACATATATAAAGAGCAAGAGGGTAACCAGGGAAAGGGTTGGCCTACTCAAGGACAGAGATGGGAATCTATGCGTGGAGCCAGAGGAAATGGGTGAGGTGCTAAATGAGTACTTTGCATCAGTATTCAGCAAGGAGAAGGACTTGGTGGATGATGAGCCTAGGGAAGGGAGTGCAGATAGTCTCAGTCATCTCATTATCAAAAAGGAGGAGGTGTTGGGTGTCTTGCAAAGCATTAAGGTAGATAAGTCCCCAGGGCCTGATGGGATCTGCCCTAGAATACTGAGGGAGGCAAGGGAAGAAATTGCTGGGGCCTTGACAGAAATCTTTGCATCCTCATTGGCTACAGGTGAGGTCCCAGAGGACTGGAGAATAGCCAATGTTGTTCCTTTGTTTAAGAAGGGTGGTAAGGATAATCCAGGAAATTATAGGCCGGTGAGCCTTACGTCAGTGGTAGGGAAATTATTGGATAGGATTCTTTGGGACAGGATTTACTCCCATTTGGAAACAAACAAACTTATTAGCGAGAGACAGCATGGTTTTGTGAAGGGGAGGTCGTGTCTTACTAATTTGATTGAGTTTTTCGAGGAAGTGACGAAGATGATTGATGAGGGAAGGGCGGTGGATGTTGTCTATATAGACTTCAGTAAAGCCTTTGACAAGGTCCCGCAAGGCAGACTGGTGCAAAAGGTGAAGTCACACGGGATCAGAGGTGAGCTGGCAAGATGGATACAGAACTGGCTCAGTCACAGAAGACAGAGGGTAACAGTGGATGGGTGTTTTTCTGAATGGAGGGATGTGACTAGTGGTGTTCCGCAGGGATCAGTGCTGGGACCTTTGCTGTTTGTAGTATATATAAATGATTTAAAGAAAATGTAGCTGGTCTGATTAGTAAGTTTGCGGACGACACAAAGGTTGGTGGAGTTGCGGATAATGATGAGGATTGTCAGAGGATACAGCAGGATATAGATCAGTTGGAGACTTGGGCGGAGAAATGGCAGATGGAGTTTAATCCGGACAACTGTGAGGTAATGCATTTTGGAAGGTCTAATGCAGGTGGGAAGTATACAGTAAATGGCAGAACCCTTAGGAGTATTGACACGCAGAGAGATCTGGGCATACAGGTCCACAGGTCACTGAAAGTGGCAACGCAGGTGGATAAGATAGTCAAGAAGGCATACGGCATGCTTGCCTTCATTGGTCGCGGCATAGAGTATAAAAATTGGCAAGTCATGTTGCAGCTGTACAGAACCTTAGTTAGGCCACACTTGGAATTTTGCGTGCAATTCTGGTCGCCACACTACCAGAAGGATATGGAGGCTTTGGAGAAGATACAGAAGAGGTTTACCAGGATGTTGCCTGGTCTGGAGGGCATTAGCTATGAGGAGAGGTTGGAAAAACTCAGATTGTTTTCACTGGAACGACAGAGGTGGAGGGGCGACATGATAGAGGTTTACAAAGTTATGAGCGGCATGAACAGAGTGGATAGTCAGAAGCTTTTTCCCAGGGTGGAAGAGTCAGTTACTCGGGGACATAGGTTTAAGGTGCGAGGGGCAAAGTTTAGAGGGGATGTGCGAGGCAAGTTTTTTACACAGGGGGTGGTGAGTGCCTGGAACTTGCTGCCAGGGGAGGTGGTTGAAGCAGATACGATAGTGACGTTTAAGAGACATCTTGACAAATATATGAATAGGAAGGGAATAGAGGGATATGGGCCCCGGAAGTGCAGAAGGTGTTAGTTTCGGCAGGCATCAAGATCAGTGCAGGCTTGGAGGGCCGAATGGCCTGTTCCTGTGCTGGACTGTTCTTTGTTCTTTGTATGGCATCAAGGAGCCCTAGCAAAATTGGAGTCAATGGGAATTAGGGGGAAAACTCTCCGCTGGTTCGAATCGTACCTAGCGCAAAGGAAGATGGTTGTGGTAGTTGGAGGTCAATCATCTCAGCTCCAGGACATCACTGCAGGAGTTCCTCAGGGTAGTGTCCGAGGTCCAACTATCTTCAGCTGCTTCATCAATGACCTTCCTTCAATCATAAGGTCAGAAGTGGGGATGTTCTCTGATGATTGCACAATGTTTCGCACCATTTCAACTCCTCAGATACTGAAGCAGTCCGTGTCGAATTGCAGCAGGACCTGGACAACATCCAGGCTTGGGCTGATGAGTGACAAGTAACATTCGCACCACACAAATGCCAGGCAATGACCATCTCCAACAAGAGAGACTCTAACCATCTCCCCTTGACATTCAATGACATTATGATCGCTGAATCCCCTACTATCAACATCCTGGGATTACTATTGACCAGAAACTGAACTGGAATTGCAATATAAATACCATGGCTACAAGAGTAGGTCAGAGGTTAGGAATCCTGAGGCGAGTAACTCACCTCCTGACTCCCCACAGCCTGTCCACCATCTACAAGGCACAAGTCAGGAATGTGATGGAATACTCTGCACTTGCCTGGATGGGTACAGCTCCAGGAACAGTCAAGAAGTGAGACACCATCCAGGACAAAGCAGCCCGCTTGATTGGCACCCCACAAATATTCATTCCCTCCACGACCGACGCACAGTAACAGCAGTGTGTACCATCTACGAGATGCACTGCAGCAACACAGCAAGGCTACTCAAGCAGCACCTTCCAAACCCCCAACCTCTACCACCTCTAAGGACAAGGGCAGCAGATGCGTGGGAACACCACCACCTGTACGATCCCCCCCAAGCCCCACACCATCCTGACTTGGAACTATATCACCGTTCCTTCACTGTCGCTGGGTCAAAATCCTGGAACTCCCTTCCTAATAGCACTGTGGGTGTACCTACCTCACATGGACTGTAGCGGTTCAAGAAGGCAGCTCACTAACACCTTCTCTTGGGCAATAAATGCTGGCCTGGCCAGTGATGCCCACATCCCATGAAACGAATAAAAAAAAATGCCTTCATGGCCATCCACTGCCATCCCTGTCATTTCTCCCAGTGTCCTGTTTCACAGCTTGAGTCCCTCGGCTCCTTAATAATCGGTATAACTTAACTTCATCTACCATAAAGCTGTCTCCTCAATACTGCCTGTTCCCCACTCATTTTAACCTCTCCTTCTTTTCCAAAGTTATTCAGCATATTATCACTTCTCAGCTGCATATTCACCTTTTCCACAACTTCCTGATAGAATATCATCCACCTTTCTCACTGCATTGCGATCACCCTGGCCAAATCACCACTGGTGTCTTCTGCACCACTGGGGCTTTGTCAGGACTTCTCCTCTATGAAATGTCATCGTCCTGCATAGCTGACCTCAGTAGGATTGCCCTTGCATGATTCCGTTCCTATCTGCCCAACACAGCCAGCAATGACTTCTCTAAGGATTATGTCAGCTCTACAAGTGCACCACATCTTTTGATTCCACCCCTATCTCTGTGCTCTCAGACTGCCTTCTTGATATTGGGTAATAGATGAGCAGAATTTCTAATGATTAAACATCATTTCAATCTCCATCCTTGCATTGATTCCATCCTCTCCCTGGCTGCTCGCTCAGGCTGAACCAAACTGCCCGCTATCTAGGTATTTTCTTGTGACTGAGACCTGAGCTTCAAACTCCATGGTCGGGATTTTATCCTCAGCGGACGGGAGCCGCCCACCGACTGGAAAGTTGGTGGCGAACCCGCTTCCACCTGGCCTGGAGATCCGACACGTATTTTGCAGGTCCCTGGGCTTTAATTCGTCCAAGGCGGGACTTCCACCCGCTTGAGGTCGGACGTCCCACCTAATAGAGCTGCTGGCCAATCAGTGGGTCTACAGAAGATGATGTCAGGGAGCCCCGGAAGGCAGGTAAGTTTCTGTTGCCTTGCCGGGGTGATCGCTCGGGCCCCAGTGAGGCAAGGGTGGTCGATTGGGGGTACGGGGGGGCGTGTTGGGTTTTGGGGGTGGTTGGAGCATTGGGGGCAGCCCTTCGTTGGGCATAGGATGCCCGATCATGAGGGCCCCCCCAGGATGTCAGAGAGCCGCTGGCTTTTTTAACAGGTGGCTTTTCTCGGGCCTGGCCGCCCAACCAGTCACGGGTAAAATCCCCGTGGAAGAGGGTGGAGGCCGTTAAGTGGCCACTTAAGCGCCTTGATTGGCCTGGGGCGGGTGGGCTGATTTTAGCCGCCGCAGCCCTGCGTAAAGTGGCGGCGGAGGCCAGAGCGTGTTGGGAAGGGCCTCCAAGCCTCCCGCTCCATTTTATGTCCTCCCCCCCCACCCGCCACCTTCCCGCTCTTTGGGTGGGTGTAAAATTCTGACCCACATTCTGTTCATTGCCAAAACTGCACATCGCTTCCACATCAACAGTGCGAAATTCTACACGCACAGTGTAGGCATGTTTCCACAAAGATAAAGGATGGTACGGCCAAATCTAGAGCCCCCTTGTAATCTAGAAGCTTACAGGGTAAGTTAAAGCAGAAAAAGAAAGCTTATGACGATCACAAAGAACTTCATACTTTAGAAAGCCTAGAGGAGTATAGAAAGTGCAGGGGTGAAGTAAAAAAGGAAATTAGAAAAGCAAAGAAAGGGCATGAAAAATTATTGGTAGGTAAAATCAAGGAAAACCCAAAGATGTTCTATCAGTACATTAAGAGCAAGAGGCTAATTAAAGAAAGGGTAGGGCCTATCAGAGATGTACAAGGGAACGTATGTGTGAATGCAGAAGAAGTGGGCAGAGTTCTTAATTAGTTTTTTGTCTCTGGCTTCACAAAGGAGAGGGATGATGCAGACATTGTAGTAAAAGAGAAGGAGTGTGAAATATTAGATACGATAAACATAATGAGAGAGTCTGACATCCTTGAAAGTGGATAAATCGCTAGGGCTGGATGGATTGCATCCCAGGCTGTTAAAGGAAGCCAGGGAGGAAATAGCAGATCCACTGAGGATCATCTTCAAATCCTCACTGGATATGGGTGAGGTGCCAGAGGATTGCAGGTCTGCGAACGTTATACCATTGTTTAAAACGGGTGCGAGGTGTAGGCCAAATAATTATAGGCCGGTCAGCCTGATCTTGGTGGTGTGTAAATTATTAGAATCAATTCTGAGAGACAGGATAAACTGCCACTTAGAAAGGCACGGATTAATCAGGGATATTCAGCATGGATTTGTAAAGGGAAGGTCATGTCTTACTAACTTGATTGAGTATTTTGAGGATGTAACAAGGAGGATTGATGAGGATAGTGCAGTAGATATGGGCTACATGGATTTTAGTAAAGCATTTGACAAGGTCCCGCATGGCAGACTGGTCAGAAAAATTAAAGCCCATGGGATACAGGGCAATATGGCAGGTTGGATCCAAAGTTGGCTCAGTGACAGGAAACAAAGGGTAGTAGTCGACGGATGTTTTTGCAAATGGAAAGCAGTTTCCAGTGGCGTTCCACAGGGCTCAGTGTTGGGTCCCTTGCTGTTTGCAGTATATATTAATGATTTGGACTTAAATGTTGGGGACATGATTGGGAAATTTGCTGATGACACAAAAATTGGCCGTGTAGTTGATAGTGAAGAGGATAGCTGGAGACTCCAGAATTATATCAATGGTTTGGTTGAGTGGGTGGAAAAGTGGCAAATGGAATTCAATCCAGAGAAGTGTGATGTAATGCATTTGGGGAGAGCAACAAAGCAAGGGAATACACAATAAACGGGAGGATATTGAGAAGGGTAGAAGAAGTGAGAGACCTTGGAATGCATGTCCACAGGTGCCTGAAGGTGGCAGGACAGGTAGATAGAATGGTAAGAAGGCTTATGGAATGCTTTGACCAGGAGTCCTCCCCCCGACCAGCAGACCCATTCACCCGCCTCCAGCATTCTCCCTCTGCCTGGACCCCTCCCCCTGGCCTCTTACCCACTCCTGATCTCTTGATTGAAAACTGTCGGCGAGACATTGGTCATCTCAATTTCTCTGCCCCCCTCACTCACTCTAACCTGTCCCCCTCTGAACATGAGGCATTCCGTTCTCTCAGGTGTAACCCCGACATGGTCATCAAACCTGCAGACAAGGGTGGTGCTGTTGTTGTATGGCGTACCGACCTCTATCTTGCAGAAGCTCAACGCCAACTCACGGACACTTCTTCCTACCTCCCTCTGGTCCATGACCCCACCACCGAACATCAAGCCACCGTCCAAAGGACTGTCACTGACCTCATCTCCTCTGGAGATCTTCCCTCTACAGCTTCCAACCTCATAATCCCGCAACCCCGGACAGCCCGCTTCTACCTCCTTCCCAAAATCCACAAACGGGACTGTCCTGGCAGACCCATTGTGTCAGCCTGCTCCTGCCCCACTGAATTTATTTCTTTCTATCTTTTCTCCGCTGATCCAGTCTCCTCCCACCTACATCCGTGACTCTTCTGACGCCCAACCGCCTCCTCTTCACTATGGACGTCCAATCGCTCTACACCTCCATCTCCCACCGGGATGGTTTGAGGGATCTCTGCTTCTTCCTGGAACAGAGGCCCGACCAGTCCCCATCCACCACCACCCTCCTCCGCCTTGCTGAACTTGTTCTCACATTGAACAACTTCTCCTTCAACTCCACGCACTTCCTTCAAGTAAAAGGTGTCGCTATGGGTACCCGCATGGGTCCTAGTTATGCCTGTCTTTTTGTGGGATATGTCGAGCATTCTTTGTTCCAGTCCTACTCAGGTCCCCTCCCCCAGCTCTTTTTCCAGTACATTGATGACTGTATTGGTGCCGTTTCCTGCTCCCGCTCCGAACTGGAAAACTTTATCAACTTTGCTTCCAATTTCCACCCTTCTCTCACCTTTACATGGTCCATCTCTGACACTTCCCTTCCCTTCCTCGACTTCTATGTCTCCATCTCTGGGGATAGGTTGTCTACCAATATCCATTATAAGCCCACCGACTCCCACAGCTACCTCGACTACACTTCTTCACACCCTACCTCCTGTAAGGACTCCATTCCATTCTCCCAGTTTCTCCATCTCCGACGCATCTGCTCTGATGATGCTACTTTCCAGGGAAGATGACCATCTTTGCTTCTGATATGACCTCCTTTTTCCTGAACCGAGGATTTCCCCCCACTGTTGTTGACAGGGCCCTCATCCGTGTCCGGCCCATTTCCCGCACCTCTACCCTCACCCCTTCCCCTCCCTCCCAGAACTGTGACAGGTTTCCCCCTGTCCTCACTTTCCACCCCATCAGCCTCCATATCCAAAGGATCATCCTCCGCCATTTCCGCCACCTCCAGCGTGATGCCACTACCAAACGCATCTTCCCCTCCCTTCCCCTGTCAGCATTCCGAAGGGATCGTTCCCTCCGCGACACCCTGGTCCATTCCTCCAATACACCCACCTCGTCCCCATCCCATGGCACCTTCCCCTGCAATCGCAGGAGGTGTGATACCTGCCCATTTACTTCCTCTCTCCTTACTCTCCCAGGCCCCAAACACTCCTTTCAGGTGAAGCAGCGATTTACTTGTACTTCTTTCAATGTAATATACTGTATTCGCTGCTCACAATGTGGTCTCCTCTACATTGGGGAGACCAAGCGCGAACAACAGATGCCCCTCTACGTTTCTTTCATAGATCTCACCAAAGCCTTTAACCTCGTCAGCAGACGTGGTCTCTTCAGACTACTAGAAAAGATCGGATGCCCACCAAAGCTACTAAGTATCATCACCTCATTCCATGACAATGTGAAAGGCACAATTCAGCATAGCAGTGCCTCATCAGACCCCTTTCCTATCCTGAGTGGCGTGAAACAGGGCTGTGTTCTCGCACCTACACTGTTTGGGATCTTCTTCTCACTGCTGCTCTCACATGCATTCAAGTCTTCAGAAGAAGGAATTTTCCTCCGCACAAGATCAGATGGCAGGTTGTTCAACCTTGCCCATCTTAGAGCGAAGACCAAAGTATGGAACGTCCTCATCAGGGAACTCCTCTTTGCTGATGATGCTGCATTAACATCCCACACAGAAGAGTGTCTGCAGAAACTCATCGACAGGATTGCGGCTGCCTGCAACGAATTAGGCCTAACCATCAGCCTCAAGTAAACGAACATCATGAGACAGGATGTCAGAAATGCTTCATCCATCAATCTCGGCGACCACGCTCTGGAAGTGGTTCAATAGTTCACCTACCTAGGCTCAACTATCACCAGTACCCTGTCTCTTGATGCAGAAATCAACAAGCGCATGGGAAAGGCGCCCACTGCTATGTCCAGACTGGCCAAGAGGGTATGGGAAAATGGCGCACTGACACGGAACACAAAAATTCGAGTGTATCAAGCCTGTGTCCTCAGTACCTTGCTCTACGGCAGCGAGGCCTGGACAACGTATGTCAGCCAAGAGCAACATCTCAACTCATTCCATCTTCGCTGCCTCTGGAGAATCCTTGGCATCAGGTGGCAGGACCGTATCTCCAACGCAGAAGTCGTTGAGGCAGCCGACATCCCCAGCATATACACCCTATTGAGCCAGCGGCGCTTGAGATGGCTTGGCCATGTGAGCCGCATGTAAGATGGCAGGATCCCCAAGGACGCATTGTACAGCGAACTCGTCACTGGTATCAGACCCACCGGCCGTCCATGTCTCCGCTTTAAAGACGTCTGCAAACATGACATGAAGTCCTGTGACATTGACCACAAGTTGTGGGATTCAGTTTCCAGTGATCGCCAGAGCTGGCGGACAGCCATAAAGGTGGGGCTAAAGAGTGGCAATTCGAAAAGGCTTAGTAGTTGGCAGGAAAAAAGTCAGAAGCGCAAGGAGAGAGCCAACTGTGTAACAGCCCCGACAACCAATTTTATCTGCAGCGCCTGTGGAAGAGTCTGTCACTCTAGAATTGGCCTTTATAGCCACTCCAGGCACTGCTCCACAAGCCACTGACCATCTCTCGGCACTTACCCATTGTCTCTCGAAACAAGGAGGCCAAAGAAGATGAACATGAATCCCAAGTCTCTTTGGACCTCCACTGTTGCTAGCTATTGACCATTCAGGAAGTATTCTGATCTACCCATTTTGGGTCCCAAGTGGATAGCCTCATGCTTTACTGCATGGAAATCAATTTGTCACGGGTTTGCCCATTCTGAACCTATTAATATCTCCTTGTAATTTTATGCTTTCATCAACACTGCTTACAGTGCTACATATCTGTGTGTCATCAGAAAATTTGGATATGTGGCTTTCTATCCTATCATCTAAGTCATTAAAAAATATAGTGAATAGTTGAGGCCCCAACACAGATCACTGTGGGACACCAATTGTCACATCCTACCAATTAGAGTATCTGCCCATTATCCCTACTCTCTGTATCCTGCTTCCCATCACACCCCTCATTAATGACTTACATTTGTTGCCTGTTCCCTAATGTATTAAATTTAAAATCCATGCCCTTCACCAACTTACAAAACCCTACCTCTGCAACTTTCTCCAGCTTTTTGATTCCTCTGGTCCTCTTACTCTGACATCCTATGCTTCCCCTCCCTTCCTTCCATTCCACCATAGATAGCAGACCATAAGTTGTCATACCCCTATGCTTTGGATCTCCATCCTCAAACCCCTCCCCCTCCCCTTTTAACTCTTTCCCCATCATTCAAAGATTTCTTAATATATATCTGCTTTCGTTTATCTAACTCACCCTCAAAGTGTTGGTACCTGCTCCTTTTCTCCTCTGAATCTAGTTTTTCTGAATTAAAGATTCTCTATAAATATAAGTTTTTGTAAATTGCTACTGGTGATATTTATAGTAGTTTTAGTGCCATCCACCAGATCATCTTTCTGGGTAACTTGTCTGGTTTATCTGCCAACTTATTCAGGGGTGACGAATATAATGGATATTGATGACAAAAATGTATAGATTTGCCTGCAGAAGAAGCTTTGTAGTCTATTTCCCTTCTAATATACTATTGTGAGGGTAAATTGTAAAGCATTGTATTTGCTTAAAGTATGTAAATTGCCATAGCAAACCTAGTTTCAGTTCCGATTTTTATTTTTTGAACATACTAATATTTAACAACAGTTTGCATATCTATAGCATTTATTACATACAAAGTAACATATGAAAGGATTTTACAGGGTATTGACTGTTGGAAGAGAGAAAAAAAGGGAAATAGAATTGAGATTGAGCTACAGCAAAAGCATGATTGAGGGCGGCGCAGTGGCTAGCACCGCAGCCTCACAGCTCCAGCAACCCGGGTTCGGTTCTGGGTACTGCCTGTGCGGAGTTTGCAAGTTCTCCCTGTGACCGCGTGGGTTTCCTCCGGTTTCCTCCCACATGCCAAAGACTTGCAGGTTGATGGGTAAAATTGGCCATTGTAAAAATTGCCCCTCGTGTAGGTAGGTGGTAGGAGAATTGAGGGAAGGTGGGGATGTGAGAGGGATAATGGGATTAATGTAGGATTAGTATAAATGGGTGGTTGATGGTCAGCGTGGACTTGTTAGGCCAAAGGGCTTGTTTCGGTGCTGTATTTCTCTATGACTCTATGATAGAAGAGGAGAATCTAAAGGAGATTTTCAAAGGAGCTCAACTACTGCTTCAAACAGCCAATCAGTATGCTCCTCCCATTCTGTTTTCAATTTCCAAAAATATTCTTTCAATAAATTATAGTTCCTTTGTTTCATTTAACTTTTTCTTCACATTCAGTAATCTGGTTCATGCCCTTCTTTTCAGCTTCATCGTTTAATTTCTTGTATTTGTTTCATGAGATGTGGGCATCGCTAGCAAGGCCAGCATTTATTGCCCTTGAGAAGGTGATGGTGAGCTGCCTTCTTGAACTGCTGCAGTCCATCTGGTGCGAGTAACCCACAGTGCTGTTGGGGAGAGATTTCCAAGATTCAGGAATTCAGGATCATGTACCTGTTTGGCCATCCTCATGTATTTTTCTTGCATTCAGCCTATCTTGGTCGATTTGTCTAAAAGAAAAAACGTATAGCTCCCCTGAAGGCATGGAGCTGGCTCTTGAATGATCTTAAGATTTTTATAGCCAATTCATCAGAAGTCTATTTCAAGTGCTGATTGCACTTCAAGTGAAGAAGTTCTTATTTTTTAAATTTGTTCTTGTGATGTGTGTATCGCTAGCAAGGCTGGCACTTTTGTCCATTCCTGATTGCCCTGAGAAGGTCTTGAAGGACCTTCCTCTTGAACTACATAGTGGGTTGATAAGCTGAGTGGTTTGCTCGGCCAGTTCAGAAGGCAGTTAAGACTGAACCACCTTGGTGTGGGACTGGAGTCACATATGGACCAGACTGGGTAAGGACAACAGGTTTCCTTCACAAGTTTGCCTTTCACCACTTGAACCTATGCTCCATGTTCTACACTCACAACTTGCCATGCCCTAAGTTTGCCTTTTCTCTGTTGTTTAGTATCTTGTATCCTTCTGCGAAATCTCCTCTGTCACATTTTTTCACATTAAGGATTCCCAGTTTCTCTAGTTTTCTATCAAATGTTTGTTCTTTAAGGCTGTGGACATTGCGCAATATTTCAGTTTGACTGTGCAAATATATTTTAAGTTCTGAATTCAAAAAGTACTGTCATCCAACTCAAATTTTTTTTTTTAACAATTTTACCAGACACGAATGGTTTCAGACAGAGGATACAATCGCAGTTGTTATATACACCAAACAAAAGGTATGTGCTTCAAAATAAAACCACTTGCAGAAGCGGCATTGGATAGATAACATGTAATCTTTAGCTGAATGCGGCAGTTTT
The DNA here is from genome assembly GCF_036365525.1 of Heterodontus francisci. Lineage (NCBI taxonomy): Eukaryota > Metazoa > Chordata > Chondrichthyes > Heterodontiformes > Heterodontidae > Heterodontus > Heterodontus francisci. The sequence goes on along the minus strand of NC_090373.1, from coordinate 149,271,317 downwards.
GCTTACCACAGGGATGTCAAGCAATCAGTAGGACGTGGGAGTAGGAGAAGAAGCCCGGACTTTGATGAATAATTCTGAAGATCACTTTAACTTGACAATTAAGAAGCATCTGTCATCTTGCTGAATTGTATAATTAATTGTATGACAAGCTATGCAAATATTTGCGAAATTAAACCTTGAAAGGGATTTTGCCAATTTGATCTTAATTTGAGATCTGTTGTGTTGCTTTTAGCTAAATATGGTAGATGAGTTCTCACTCTACTGTGTTGTTGATTAGTAATCCTTCCAAGAAATCTTACAAATAAACCTAAGAGTTTCTAACTTTGGAACCAAACAAGACAAGTGTTCCGTGGATAGAATAAGATGACTTTGAAAGAGCCTGAGCTGTGTTGTGAATCATTTGTGCAATTTTTGTATTGACATTTCATTGTCCACCAGTGTCTCTATATATGCATGTGCGCACACTTCTTTTAAGTCTAAGACTTGTTCCATTTAGCTTTTCTACCGTGCTAAAATATTTCTTTTTATTTTAATTGCCTCTGATCTCAACATTTATTCATCAAGGCAGGTGGTGCTGTTGCCTCCTTAACTCTCAGTAGCCACAAAGAGCAACAGTCTGAGACTTCTACAACATCTGATCAGATTTGCTTTTGCTTCTTATTCTTGACTTTTTTTGATTATGTTTTAAAATAGATTTTATTTTTAGCTTGGACCCTATATGGCCTCATCACTGGTTCTTACTGATCCCACCACCAGATACCACTAACTCCCCCTCTCAGTTGCCATGCTGCTTGTCTCCAAGCCATATTTTTACCTGCATTAAACCCATAACTGGCTCTTTGTAGTTCAAATGATAGTGTATTTATAAGGAAATAGCAGGAGGGGTGAGAGACAGTGTGAGCAGAAGGGATGTGAGCCGGAACAATAAGAGAAGGAGAGTTGGGATGGAGAAATTGGGTAGCAACTGGTGGGTGAGAGGAAGCAGAAGAGACTAATGTGAGAGGGGTGAGCCTGGGGTAAATGAAGGTTGATAGCTACCAATTTTCTCTACACCCTCCTCTCCCAGAATAATGGCTGACCTCAGCTTTCCCATTTCAGTAGCTCCCCCAATTCTCCCCCTCACCTTGCAACTGTCCAGTGCTTATCTGGCCTTTCCTTCCCTCCCTGCCTGTCATCAGTTGCCTGCCGCAGCTCGCCCCACCCCCATCTTCCACCCGTGCCCTCTTTCACCTCTCAACCCCTCACCCAAACATCCCAATCCCCAGTTATGCCAAACACCAGATTAAATCTTAACACTGCTGTCAAATTTCAGTAGTTTAACTGTAGCCTTTGCAAATTCCAGGACTCCAGTCTGGTTCTATCAAATTGGAACACCACTCCACTCTCACGAGGAACCTGCATGCCAGTGCTCAGACACAGAACAAGGCACAGAATAGGATAGATTGAAGTCAGTGGAAGGGAGAGAAGAAATCAACACAAACCAAAGGAATATTAAAGGAGAAGAGAACCAAAGGGAAACAGCAGTAAAACCCTTGATACACACCCTCCTTGAGTGCTCCGAAATATCAGGAACCTACACCTACCCTGGTGCACTTTGTCTGTTATCTTGCAGGGGGTTCCTAGTGTCTGAAATGGGAGAGAAGATGATGGGGTCTGGCAGCAGTGGAGAGGGCTACCTGAGCTAAGCAACATGGCAGAAAATTATATGGACTATCAAAACTCTTGAGGGACTCTTGGAGTTTGGTAAAGGGACCAGAAAATCCTCTGGCTTTTGTGCAATGCCATGGGAGGTCGACTAGTGTATATTATCACTAATCTGTATTTATATAGGGTGCACTTTCTGTGGCACTATTAACTTAGTACACTTTTCTTGGTGTACATTTTTCCTGTAATACTATTTCTGTCACTCTTCAGTTTTCCTATTCAGTTCTTCAAGCCTTCAAGCTAGGTGGCAGTGTGCCACTTTTCTGTACTTGCCTCTGTTTGATGGACTAAAACACGTGATCACCTTGAGCCTATGTTCTCTCATTTCTCTCTGCACATGCTCTCTTTTTCACATGCTCTCTTGTTCCTTCGCTCTCTTTTGTGCTCTCTCTCTTTTTGAGACCCCAATTTTCTCCCCACCAATTGTTTTGTCAAGGGTAACTGTCTGCTGGTTTTACTTTTTAATGCTTGAAACCCTTTTATTTACTTTATTTTTGTTCTTTGCTCCTTTATTTTTAAACTAATTCTTGCTGCTCACTGTTCTTTTGAATGTTCACTTCTGGTACTTGTCATTTTGGACTGCAATCCTTCCACTTTGAAAAATGACAGCCGACAAACTTGACTGATCCTCTTCTCCTCCCCACTTCCTGAAGTGTTGGCTTGTGGGCCTAGCTGATCCCACCTCCTTCCCAAAGCAGAAAGGAGAGGAGAGAGACACAGAACAAGCCAGAGGAAGAGAGGGGGGAGCAAAACATGCCAAAGGAATAGAAAAGGAGAAAGGGAGGGAGCAGAGAAAGTGACCGAGAAGGGAAGAAAGTAAAAGCTAGTATGTGTATGTGAGTATACTTGAGACAGAGTGAAAGAGAATGGTGATATGTTTGTAGACAGAGTGGAAAACCTGTTACAAATGCCTTCCACATGTCCTCTTCCTCACTCTGCACTCCCATCGATATATTTACAGATCGTAATTAAGTTGCAGCGGTCCTTCCTGTCTGCCATGATTAGATGTCAGTCACCCATACATACCCAATCCTGATCTGTTCCCAATCATCAGATCCTGACTATCAGCCAGGAAGTCAGTTTTAAGGACAAAGGATGTTTTAAATACTCTGTTTTCTTCCTGCATACTGACATCTGTTGGTACATATAGTAACAGTGCATTTTGAACTCAAATATCAGTTTCAGGCTGTGATCTGAGCCAATAGCAGAGAAGAAGATGGATGCAGATTGGGTCATGCCCTGTATCTTCCACGTCCCCAATGCAGCCAGACCCTTGTGCCTATCTCAGTGCTCTCAGACTCTGGGGCACACTCCTCAGTGCTACTACACACCAGGATCCCAACATATCTTCTGATGAGAAATGTAGATAATATATTTACAATTGTGTCCACTGCGGTTTCATGGAATCATGGAATGATATCGCACAGAAGGAGGCCATTCAGCCCATCATGCTAGTGCTGACTCTTTGATAGCACTATCCAGTTAGTCCCACTTTTCTGCTATTCTCCATATCCCTGCAATTTTTTTCCCTTCAAATATTTTTCCAATTCTCTAGGCATATAAATAGTAAAAGGGTGATAAAAGGTGGAGTAAGGCCGATTAGGGACCAAAAGGGGGATTTACGCATGGAGGCAGGGGGAATAGTTGAGGTACATTGCATCTGTATTCAACAAGGAAGAAGATGTTACCCAGGCCACGGTGAAAGGGGAGGTAATTAATGCAGTAGAAGGATTTAAAATTGATAAGCGGTATTAGATAGGCTGTCTATATTTAAAGTTGATAAAACACCAGGACTGGATGAGACGGATCCAAGGATACCGAGGGAAGTGAGAGTGGAAATTGCAGAGGCACTGGCCATAATTTTCCAGTCTTGCTTAGACTCTGGGGTGGTGTCAGAGGACTGGAGAATTGCAAATGTTACACCCTTATTCAAAAAGATTTTAAAGATAAGCCCAGCAACTACAGGCCAGTAAGTTTAACTTCAGTGCTTCTAGAAATGATAATTCGGGACAGAATTAATAGTCACTTGGGCAAATGTGGGTTAATTAAAGAAAGCCAACACGGATTTATGAAGGGTAAATTGTGCCAGAGGAATGGAGAATTGCAAATATTACACCCTGGTTCAAAAAGGATGGAAAGATAAGCCCAGCAAGTACAGGCTAGTCAGTTTAACTTCAGTGATGAGGAGAATTCTAGAAACAATAATTTGGGACAAAATTAATAGTCATATGGACAAATGCGGGTTAATTAAGAAAAGCCAGCACGGATTTGTTGAGGGAAAATCATGTTTAACTAAATTTCTGGAGTTTTTTGAAGTGGTAACTGATAGGGTTGATGATGGTAATGCTGTTGATGTGCTGTGCATGGACTTCCAAAAGACATTTGATAAAGTGCCACACAACAGACTTGTGAGCAAAATTATAGCTCATGGAATAAAAGGGACAATAGCAAGATGGATATGGAATTGGCTGAATGACAGGAAACAGAGAGTAGTGGTTAATGGATGTTTTTCAGGCTGGAGAAAGGTTTGTAGTGGAGTTCCACAGGGGTCAGTATTGGGACCCTTGCTTTTCCTGATATATGACTTAGACCTTAGTGTGCAGGGCGCAATTTCAAAATTTGCAGATGATACAAAACTTGGAAGCAATGTGAACTGTGAGGAGGATAGTGTGGAACTTCAAAAGGACGTAGACAAGTTGGTGGAATGGACGGACAAGTGGCAATGGACAAGTTCAATGGGGAAAAATGTGAAGTGATTCATGCTGGTCGGAAGCACATGGAGAGACAATATAAAATAAAGTGTACAATTCTAAAGGGGGTGCAGGATTAGAGGGACCTGGATATATATGTGCATAGGTCATTGAAGGTGGCAGGACAGGTTGAGAGAGCGTTCAATAAAGAATACAGTATCCTAGGCTTTATTAATAGCGGCATAGAGTACAAGAGCAAGGAGGTTAAGTTGAACTTTTATAAGACACTAGTTCGACCTCAGCTGGAGTATTGTATCCAGTTGTGGGTGCCACATTTAAGGAAAGATGTAAAGACATTGAAGAGAGTGCAGCAATGATTCATGAGAGTGGTTCCAGAGATGAGGGAACTTCATTTACGAAGATAGATTGGAGAAGTTGGGCCTGATTTCCTTGAAGAGAAGGCTGAGCGGAGATTTGATACAGGTCTTCAAAATCATGAGGGGTCTGGACGGAGTCGATAGGGAAAAACTGTTCCCACTCGTGAAAGGATCGAGAACGAGATGGCACAGATTTAAAGTAATTGGCAGAAGCAGCAATGGCGACATAAGGAAAAACTTTTTCAAGCAGCGAGTGGTTAGGATCTGGAATGCACTACCAGAGAGCACAGTGGAGGCAGGTTCAAACGAGGGGTTCAAAAGGTTATTAGATAGTTACCTGAAAAGGAAGAATGTACAGGGTTATGGGGAGAAGGCAGTGGAATGGCAATAAGTGAGTTTCTCTCTCGGGAGAGCTGGTGCAGACACAATGGGCTGAATGACCTCCTTCTGTGCTGTAACAATTCTGAGATTCTGTGATTCTGAGTAGTGATTCTAAACTGAAAGCAGGTTCTGCAGTTTTTGATCAGGAGGAGGCCATTCAGCCCCACGAACCTGTTTAGTTAGATCACGGCTA